>NC_041402.2:90633307-90953307 GCF_900747795.2 Erpetoichthys calabaricus
ATTACAAAAGTTAAGACAAGGCATTTAAAATATTTCTTGTATAATGTGAAAGAAATATGATCAGGTAGTATGTTCATGTTTGTTAAACCTTATTCATTTTTTTCCCCAGACTATACTTTAAATATGCTTTCTAATTTATACTTCATTTATGGAATTTATGCCACCAATGCAGCAGCAGCATTATTTCTTTACTGCTGAGCTACACTTGATGACTATGTGTCAACTGTGTACTGCATTTTCTTCATTCAGCGCAAATTCCACAAATTCACTTAAATACATAAACAGTAAAAAAATGAAGTATCTGTCTATAGAAATGAAAAAGACAACTAGCATGAAAGTGTGATTGTAACCTATAAAAATATGCTCACAAAATAATCATCTTAGTTTACAACACCTCACAACAGCATTAATGTTCACGACTGTGGCCATGGAATACACATGTATATACTGTATGTAACATCTGTAGTTTAATTTTTTAATCTATACTGTATATATTAAACCTTTCACTGGGCATATTTTTAATTACAGTTCTTTGCTTGGCATTAATTCTTTGTATCCATTAATGATATTCTAGGTTATTATTTTAAAATCAGATTCCAAATGAATTACAATCTTTTAATATATAAAATGTAAATTCACTACAGTATATTGGATACTGCTATCATTTATGCTAGGATCTTAATGTTTGTTTCAGAATTGCATACTAAACAGGAGAAGAATATGGCTCTCAGCAGCTATCTAGCAGCACTGAACTTTACATATGCAAAGTTATTTTAAACAGTACGTACATTGTTTGCGGAACAGAATTAAGTACAATATAAATCAGGTAAAATTATAAAAGAAAGATTCAAACCAAGCGTGGAGTCAATAGAGCTGGCAAGAACTTTGACATGTAGTAAGGTCTTCTAAAAATACTGTAAGGAAAAAAACAAGATGTTTTTGCTATTTTAAACAATTGTAAAAAATGTAATTAAATATTGAAAAGTCAGTTGTTATTTTAGAACAAAATACCTGGCCTCCATTACACTGGCTGGGATACGGCCACTATTCTCAAAGAGAGCAATGGCTTTTTCCACATCCTTTTCTGCTTGGCACTGAACCTAAAATCAAACAAATGCACAGAAATTTTAAAAGGGTTGTTTTAACTAAACATAAGCAATAAATCAACAATAACATTGTGTTAACATTTGAAAAGGAATAGATGTTATACAGAATAATAATTAATAACATTAGTAATATTTAATACATTGAGTCCCAAAATATATTTTTTAATATTAGAACATACATGGTCTAACCCAGGGGTGTGCAAAGTCATTCCTGGAGGGCCGCAGTGGCTGCAGATTTTTGTTCCAACCCAATTGCTTAATAAGAAGCACTAATTGCTCTAGAAACACTTCTGCCTCATATTAGTTATCTCCCTCGTTAAGATTTTGAACCCTTATTGCTTATTTAAGTCTTAAACAGCTGCATTCTTGGTTTTTAATTGCTCCTTATTAGCAATAAGATGCAAATGACAAAAGAAACCAGCAGTTGTCCATTTTGCTTGTTACCCTTTACACCTGTGTGTATTTATCGTGCACTATTTGGTTTAATTAAATACTTGGAAGGAAAGAGAAGAGAAAAAAGTGAAGGATTGAGAATTACCTGTCCGATTTACACTTCAAAATATTTGGATGATATCTTTAGAATGGAAAAAAAAATCTAGGATTTGAGAATGACTTGACATAGCAGAGTTAAAGCACTAACAAGCCATGAAATGTAATTATTGGCAAGGATTGTTTTCTAATTAAACAACTGGGTTGGAACAAAAACCCGCGGCCACTGCGGCCCTCCAGGAATGACTTTGCACACCCCTGGTCTAACCTTTATTTATTTCTTAAGTAAAAAAAAACAACTTTTGTGCCTCAAAAACAAACCAAAAAAAATGTTTTTTTTTCGTTTTTCAATGACACATCACCAGTCCTTTTTTATATATATATATATATATATATATATATATATATATATATATATATATATATATATATATATATATATACACATAAAATTCTGGTCATTCTGGTCTTGATTGTTTATTAGTGGCAGGCCAGACCATGGTATTTTCCCCACTATGGCTCTAGGATGACATGAGGTTTTTACTGTTGGTATTTAGTTCTTTTTCCCCTCCAAACACGGGTTGCATGTTTCTGAAAAAGAGCTTAACATTTATCTGATGTGTACACAGATCATGGAATATCCAGAGTGGTCTGTTCCAAACTTGAAACGTATAACAGTGTTTTTTTTGTTTTGCTTTTTTTTTTCTTTTTTTTTTTAAATACAGTAGTGGTTTCCTACAAGGTTCTTTTCCACTTCCTTCAACACTGTACACTATCCTCTTTGCTGGATGTCCACTTCTTGGGAGAGTATGCAAGAAGCTGAATTTCACCCACTTGTAGATAAATCATTTTACTGTGCAGAAATGAAAGCCTGTAACTCTTTAGCTTTATAGCTATAGCTTCTAAGTTACTTTTGAATCTTCTTAATTCACACGAACATATTTTTCTTGAGATGTGCAGACCGTATTATTTTTTTTTTTTTAAAGGGCAGGGCAGCAAAAGTCCACACATATCTCATCTTATTGATTGGAACACCTGGCACTAATTTGCTTTTGGAGACTAATGAAGCCAACATTTAACATATGTCACTGTGATCTGTTAAATTTATTTCATTGTATCTGATTTTATTCATATGAACAGAAACCAGACACATTTAGGTAAGACAGCTGGGCAGAGAAAGATGTGTCTCTCACATAACACACAAGGCAAGCTGACTGACAGAAGAGGCAGACTCGCTAGGTTAGCAAGATGACAAGAAGATAAGAAACAAACAACCATTCGCTGCCAAGGCAGAATATTCAGGAAAAGAAGGAGTGTGCAGTGACCCAAAATTTCAGTTTCTGGTTTAAGTGACTATTCTATTTTCTGTGAGTGATGAACCAACAAACCAGAATATGTTACCCACATTTGGAGCTTACATGATCGTATTTCAGACTCTTGAACTGTTGGAAATGTATAAATGCTTAGACATTGCCCAGAACAGCAGAACTCACCTACGAACGGATGGAAGACATTGTTCCTGCCGGTGCCATGGGCAACATGCTTTCCCACACTCTGTCTCAAAGCTAGACAAGCACCAATTGCAGGAAACCCCGACTGTATCATACTTTGGACAGGTAGTTCTCCTTTGAGTATTATATTATTGTGAGTGTTAAGCCTATATTATACAGAAGCTAGTACATGTCTCCTTTAGTGTTACTGATTCTTTATTCTGTTTAAAATCAATGTGGTACCGCTAGGGAAAGACAGAAGATACATCTTTATGTATTTTTTGGGCTGCAATCCTTAATGAACCTCTTCTAAGGGTGCATGTTCCCCCTGCTGGATACAACTCCACACTTTTAAATGATACATTTAGCAGTGATAAGCAGAAGTACATTTATTTGTGTTCTTCGTTTAAACAGATTATGTCTATTACTGTGATTTGAAGTTGAATATCAGACCACAATATTAAATAATGCAGAAATGCATGCAATTCCAAAGGGTTCATAAGCTATTTCCTGCAGCTGTGGTGACAAAAGTGACAAAAATGAAAAAAAACGACCTAGTATTCATTGTTTGTATTTTTTATTACACACACACCATAAATAAATATGATACAATTTGTTTCCAGTGCTTGGCAAGACATCACCCCCATACATTTTTGGTGTACCCCTAAAACACCTACAGTAACATCTCAACAAAAAAAAAGCATGCTAAATTAAATGTGAAGAACACACTGAATGAGTGTACTTGGTGTAGGTGTGTCCTATTATTAAATAATGTTTTTTGCGAGGGCTCTTTTTATTTGCATCCAATGTTACCAAAACTTCACAATTATATTTTTTTTTTGGTAATTCATTGATATAATAATATACAAATACTCAGACAATTAAGAAAATTAAATTCATACATCACATTTTCTAACATAATGAAATCTTACTTGTGTAGGTGCTTCAGCTGCAGATGGATCCTCAAACAGACCCATGTCTTCAACAGAAACCTTTATTTAAAAAAATAGATAACTTGGGAAACCAAGTACTTAGCCATCATTAATTAACAATTGTGTGATGCATACAAATACAATTTTTTTCTTTCTGCATTAAACATCCTGAGGTACATAACTACTTAGTGGCAAAACTGTATCAAAAAGAATGGATAATTCAAGATTGTTTCCCAATAATACAATAAGCAGTCAGATTTAAGAAAATAGCTAAAAAGAAATTTGATGAATTCATGCAGACCTTTCACTTTATTACTTCTATAAAGCCACAATGTTTAAAAATACTACAGTGTCATCAAATATCTAGTATCAACATCTTGTATTTGTTAACTATCATAATGAATGTTTATATTCAGAATTTTCTTGAATTATTACAGATTTATACAATATTTCAGTAGGACAAAACTATGAGTTTCCACAGAAACTGACTGCATTATTTTACAGCACAAATGTAAATACGGAAATAATTCCTGGTCATTTATTATTTAAAAAAACACAATCATTAAACTCACCAAAATATTTCTTAACTAAAATATCTATAATGACCTAAGATAGGGCCAAATCACAAGAGTGGCATGAATAGTTAGTAAGAATTATAGTTTGCTTGTGGGTGTACACATGGACCATGTTAAAACATGGTGTTGCTTACTTTAAGTTCACCTTTAGTATATGACTTTGTATATAATACTAGAAGTAGCACCACAAAAACTACTTTAAAACAAAAATGAGACTCTCATTGACGCTTGTAAAACTAACCTTGAGATCAGACAGTCTTGTCTTTGCCACAGTTATGTATTCCAGGAGTGAAGAACGGTATTTTGCTGGGACATAAGGAGGGTAGAAAACATGAACCTAAACCAACAAAAGTAATTACTGGTAACGTGAAAGGGGAAAACACACACACTCTAAAACTGCAACAGATTGCAATTAGAAACCAGAAAAAAAAATTACATTTGTATCATAAAACATTTTGAAATTTACAATCAGTATATAGTGTCACACACGTGCAAGTAGGAGGCAGCTAAAGGGCCTGAGTAATTGTAATTCTACACCTGACCAGGGGGGCAGTGGGGTGCACTGACGGTCTCTCTCAGTTCCTTGCAGACCATTCTCGGGAAATCCCTCCTGGTTCCGGCGCCCATGAAGACGTCACTTCCGGTTCCGGTGCCCATTAGGATGTCACTTCCGGTTCTGGTGCCAACGAAGACGTCACTTCCGGTTCTGGCGCCCATGAAGATGTCACTTCCGGTTCAGACACATAGACATTACTCAGGCCCTTTAGCTGCCTCCTACTAGCATGTGTGTGACAATAGCTAAGGATTATATTTTTTAGGGGACCACTTAGGTAGCTTGATAAAACAGTATTTTTTCAAATTTCTAATAAAAAGTGATACATATTTCCATTACTTTAAACACATTGTGACATGTCTGGAGTAAAAATTACAAACAAGGCATAGCTTTTCACGAATGTTTTTTTTCCTGTGATTTTCATTAAGAAAAATTACTGCATTGTACCTGTAATAAAATATGTGGTCCTGAATAAGCAAAAAGCTCCTTACTTCTTTAAATTAACTTTGGATAATATTTTTCAAAACTATGGTGCAAAGTTAGAAAGAGATAAAATATGACTACAACATAAAATGAGAAAATGAACAGAGGCAGATCCATCATCCCGGGTCTGTGCCTAATCACCGTCTATTTGGACTTCTCTTTACATTTGTATAGTTTTTGACAGGGTAGTCAGGTTTTCCTCCCACATCCTATACAAAGTCATGTTAGGTTCACTGAAGACTCTAGACTGGCCCCAAAATTGGACATGTGAAACAGGGTGTGTGGGTGTGTATATATATATGTTAATGGGAGGGCTCTGCAATGGACAGGTACCCTGCCCATGGTTGGTTTCTGCCCTCTGCTCATGCAGCCAGGCTCTAAACCACCATGATCCTAAAACTGATTAAGTAGGATAGAAAAAAATTTTTACAACTAAAAAATAAAACTTTTAAAATGTTTAATGTAAAGATCTAATTCTATAATACAAGATATTAATGAAGAAATGAATGAAACAAATCTGATTTACACCCAGATGGTATTAGATGGTCCATAATAAAAACAGAACAAAATTACACTAATCAACAAATTTGCTTTATTTATCAGAGTTCTTGTTGAATTAAAATAATGTTATAAAAAGGGCATGCAACAAAAGCAGTGTTTTACCTTTAAGTATTGTGGGGGTTCAAATGGCACCAAGTCTGAAAGAAACTTGAGAAGGAACACTAAGGACTTCTTACAGTTTCCATGGTAACTACTAGCATTCCCAAATGAATTCTAAAAGAAGAGTTACATGCATTTGTTTGAAACAGGAGAATAAGAGAATTCTAATGGTACAGAAAAAAGCTTTAAGAACTAACAATAGCCATCACAAAAATCTACTGTTATTATTATTTTTAGGAGTCACTATCACAGAGATCTTTCTAGTTACTTTTTTCGCTGAAATGAAGGACAACACTACCTAGAATTAAATTTCTACCTTATCAAACAACTAAGCAAATGTAATTTATTAAATGGAAAATATGATTATCATTCATTGAAGGCAAAAAAGCATTAAACACATAGATTGCTTTCTAGCACAATAAATAAACATATCTTCTAATAAAACTTTGCACCAATAAATTACCTTAAACCAATCAGAGTATGAGTTAAAAACAGCAGGACCTTCCAAAGAAGCTTGGCGAACCAACAAGAAAGCAGTAATCAGACTTTCTGTATCATAATTTTCAAATGCATTCTTTAATAGCCGAGACAACAGCTCTGGGGAAAACCAAAAAGAAACAAAAATCATTTAAATATTACACCAATAAATAAAGTAACAAAATGCTTACCTTCACACTAATTTATATTCAAATGAAGTTGGCCTAAAAAAGTCAAAGGCATTAAAAATCTATTTATAGTACAGGAGCTTTGACAATATTGAACAGCTTAAGTAGCTCTGCAGAAATTCCATGTTCAATATGACCATCTGTATTAATTTACAATTAATTTATTAAACAATCTTCACTTCAAAATATGCAAAATTAACTACTTACAGTATATATTAAACCTTCTGTTCAAATATAAATACATGCTAAAATACATTTTTAATATGTGTCTTTAAATATTTTTGAAAATATAACCTTAGCTTAGAATGAAACTGAAAAGTACTAAGTGTGTTTGTTTATGCAGATCTTTAACATTTGAAGCTATAAAGAGGAATAGTTAAGATCAGAATAAGAGGACAATAACTCATTGACATTTTAATGAAAACACATGTTTAAGTTGGTTTCTACTGTAGTATAGAAAGTAATTAAATAACATCCAGTGAAAATTCCTGATGTGAAATTTAATGAAAATAAAAAAATAAAATGTTTGAAAATGTTTTAAAGTTTACTTCATCTGTCGGTTAATTTTCTTTAATTTTAAAGTTTTACTGTTACTATCTTTGAACAGGATATTTAAAAACAGAACTTGTTAAAAATGATTTGCACTGCTTAACACTTGCATTAGAAGTCACAGCAAGGCATAAATCCACACCTGTAAATTAATTTTAATAAAAGTGTAAATACACTATGTGAAAAAATGAAACAAATTGGAGGAAGAAAAAAAAAATCGTATGTGAATCCCATTATTTCCAACACTATTCAGTTCTGCTAAAAATTATGATAATAGATAAAGAAATATTCATTTGTTGAAAGCTATGTACCTTTCAGTTTCTGCTGGGCAGGTATGTGACATACTACTAGAGATGATACACAGGATAGTACATTCTGCCAGTTGACTTCATGAGTCTCTAGCACTTGTTGTAAATGTGCCACCAATTCCTCAGCATCAAACAATACAAACAGCTGGACGGAAGATAAACAATGCATAAATTATATTGCATGCCAAGACTTGAGCACAGCACAGTCTCCAAGTGGTAATTTTTCAGCTGGTGCTTATTTTCATCTCAGTATGGTGCAGTACGTGCAAAGAATTAATGGATATGCACAATGAAATATAGTGAATTTATGCACCCACTGTACCAGGGCATTGGCTTTTCAAAAAGTCAATACAGAGTCATCTGGTATACTCATTTTATATGTTAACATTAATTCAAACATGGCAGTTTAATCATGAGTATTATGGATTCTTACAACTGTGTGTGACTATTGTACTGTAGAATATATATCACCAGATGCTGCATTTAATGCATACATTCACTTGTGCTGGTAGCATCTTAATTGTCACTAGTCTATGGGATACAAGCAGGTAAGAATTTCTTTTTACTACATGCACATGACAATTAATTTCAAAGTAAACTTGCTTTTTGTGTGCTCTGCAAAGAACTGGCATCCCACAGATATCTGGTTTCTCCCTACTGCCAATCACAGATAAGACTAGCTCCAGACAAATTGGAAAGGCAAACAAAAGAATGAGATATATTCTAATATGAATGTAACTGCTACAGTTCTGCAGTTTTACTACTGTGTAAAAAATATTAATAACAGACAAACTAGACATCAGTGGAACAATCCGTAACCTCAAACGTCTCATACATTTTATAAAAAAAAAAAAAATTCAAAATATTTTACCTTACGGAACAACGATGTCAACAAAAAGTTTGTTTTAACAAAACTCCACTTCGATTGCATACCAATGGCATCTGAAACTATAAGAAACATGTCAACAGCTTGAATGAATTTAGAATTCTTATTTAGATTGTATAACAATCTAGAAATTTAAAGAACGACGAACCTAAATTACATGTTTCTATAACCATTATGATATAATGTCAAATCAAATTATAAATTCCTCCATTAATAATTTTACAATTTTTTCCAGGGCGGCATGGTGGCACTGCTGCTGGCTCGCAGTAAGGAGACCTGGGTTCGCTTCCCGGGTCCTTCCTGCGTGGTTTGCATGTTCTCCCAGTGTCTGCATGGGTTTCCTCCGGGTGCTCTGGTTTCCTCCCACAGTCCAAAGACATGCAGGTTAGGTGCATTGCCGATCCTAAATTGTCCCTAGTGTGTGCTTGGTGTGGGTGTGTGTGTGCCCTGCGGTGGGCTGGCGCCTTGCCCAGGGTTTGTTGCTGCCTTGTGCCCTGTGTTGGCTGGGATTGGCTCAAGCAGACCCCTGTGACCCTGTGTTAGGATATAGCAGGTTGGGAAATGACTGACTGACAGACATTTTTTTCCACCTAAGATGGAAAAATACAAAATATAAGGTGATCTTGAAGACAGAGAACTAATTTTAGATTTTAAAAACTACAGTGACATACAAGTATGGATCATCTGAATACATATAAAGCCATAATAATTTTTAAATGCATAGGAGTTATCCATGAACAAGACTTACAACTAAGAATGACTGCAGGAAAGCAAAATTTAACTTCTATTAGACGCATAGGATGACTTAATTTAAAAGTCATCATTGTTAGAGTTAAGGTAGAAACCTACGGTGAATGTAGTACTAGTCCACACACCTACTGTATATTCAGGCACACAATCATGATTTAGAGTCATAAATGAACTTATCCTGAACATTCACATCTAAAATATTTGAGGAAAGGAAGGGCACCCTGACAAAAAACCTGAGCAGACATAAGCAGAATATTAAAGATTAAGTAGATAAATATTTCCTAGTATTTATATATTAATACAACACAAAGAGATTAAGATGATCTCTTTATTGTATTAAGAAATTCAGAAAGATGTCATGTTAACATACTGGATAGTCTTAAAAATAATTCTGTTTTGAAATGAATGTTCTGACCTTTAAACTGAGGCTTGTAAGTTAAGATGTACGTCAGGGAATGAGTGAAAAACTGTCTTAGAGAGGCTGCAGCAATAGCTCCTTGATATAAGCAGACATCATATACTTTGATCCTGAAATAAGGGAGATAAAAAAGATAATATAACCAATATTTAAAAAGTATGAATTTTCACTAAATATCATTAAATCTGATCATGTAACTTCAGTTTATCAATTTGTACATTTTAATTCTTTAATTTAAAGATGAAAATAAAACAATGTATTTTTTTTATTAGTAATTAGTAATTTCAAATAAAAAAAAAAATCACTAGATTACAACTTGCACAATACAATTTTTCAACCACTCCACAGTTCCTCTATATGCATTGTTGTGCCATGTTCATCATCTTCTAATCTGATATGCAATATTACATTCAATAATTTGGTGAAGATTCTACTCAACAGTGTACAGTAATAATTCTTTTTTGCTTTGTCCGTAATGTGAATCCCTACAGCCCTAAAAATGAAAAGCAAGTAAGAAAAACTACTTAGATTACCAAATATTTTTTATATTTACTTTCAATGACATTTTGGAATAAATTTCAGTCATCTTGTGACTTGCTATTTTAAATAACTAGAAAAGCTGACCACTACACATCAAACCTTTCAGAGGAAGAAACTAACCAAAATATAACTGGTTTTGTTATGTACAATAAATCCATCATATACATTTCTTAAGGAAAGCTAATGAGTGATTTCAGGCCTAAACTGCTTCAACAAAAAAGGGCATGATTAAAACATATAATAATACTATTGAAAGCATAAAACTTTCCTTTTCACCAAGTTATAATTTAAAGCCTCCCAAGAAATAAATAAAAAAACAGATTGAGCACTACAAAACAACTGGGAACAGCATTTCTGATACACTATCCTAAAATTTATAAAACAATTGTATAAAAATGATGTGCTGTCCCTGGAAATAAAGGCTCATCAGAACACAATATCTAATAGTTAACCTCCTTGATGTTAACTCCAAGTGTGACTTGGGCTTAAAAGTCTATGTCTCAAATGAAGCCCTCCACTTGCATCCTTGACCCAGTACCAACAAGCTTTTTCAAAGAAGTATCCGATATGCTAACTGATAGCATGCTTGACATTGTAAACTCATAATTAGATATGGGCGTCTTCCCAGAATGTCTTAAAACTGCTGTTGTTAAACCCCTGCTCAAGAAAAATAATCTCGACTCTTCTGTTTTTGACAATTTTAGACTTACTTCTAACCTGCCTTTCTTAAGTAAAATTCTAGAAAAGGCAGTCATTACACAGCTAAATGATCACTTGAATAAACATGTTATTCTTGACAAGTTTCAGTGAAGTTTTAGAACAAATCACAGTACAGAAACTGCACTAGTTAAAGTAGTAAATGACTTGCGGGTTGATGCAGATAGAGGACTTAAGATCTGAGTGCAGCAATGATACCAATGATCACAATTTTCTTAAATCAACTTAGTCAGTGGGTGGGCCTCTCTGGCAATATCTTAAATTACTTAACAGGTAGAAAATTCTTTGTTAGTTGTGGTAATTATACTTCAAAGATACATTACATTCTATTCCACAAGGATCTATCCTGGGTCCACTGCTCTTTTCGATCTACACACTTCCATTAGGTCAGATTATCTCAAGGCATAGCATGAGCTACCACAGCTATGCTGATGACACACAACTGTATATATCAATAGCGCCCGATGACCCCGACTCCCTTGGTTCACTGACCCAATGTCTTAATTGTGCTTCTGATTGGATGAGTAGTAATTTTCTTAAACTAAATAAGGAGAAAAAAGAAATCTTAGTCATTGGAAAAAATGGATATAGTGAGGGTATTAGAAATAAACTTGATCCATTAGGCTTAAAAGTCAAGACAGAGATAAAGAATTTAGGGGTAATTATTGACTCTGACCTAAATTTTAAATAACATATTAATCAGATTACCAGGATCACTTTTTTCACTTAAGGAAAATAGCAAAAATTAGATCCCTTATAACTCTGCAAGACGCTGAAAAGTGAATTCACGCTTTTGATTTTAGTCAACTAGATTACTATAACACACTCCTTTCAGGACTACCAGAGAAAGACATCAATCAATTGCAACTAGGGCAGAATGCAATTGTCAGAACATCTGAGCACATCTTTCCAGTTTCGATGTCATTACATTAGTTGCCTGTGCTATTCAGAACTGACTTTAAAATACTGCTAATTGTTTAAAAAGCCTTAAATAATCTTGTTCCGTCCTATGTTTTGGAATGCCTGTCACCTTATACTCCAAGTCATAACCTTAGATCTTTGAATGAGTGTCTGCTTATAATTCTAAGAGCTAAACTTAAAAGAAGTGTTGAGCCTTCTGCTGTTATGTACCTAAAATCTGGAACAGTTTACCGATAGAAATTCGCCAGGCTAATATAGTGGATCATTTTTAAAAAATGCTAAAAACCCATTATTTTAACATGGCCTTCTCATAGCTACATTTTAGTGTATCCCTGTTAAGCTGTATGCGCACTGAATTATCATTTTCATCAAACCTCTGTAATCCGCACTAATCCCTACTATTCTCTGCTGTTCTTTTTCTGGTTAGAATGCCACTACTACCTGATCAAGGCACCATGCAGTCACTACATTGATAGATTGAAGGCAGTACCGCAGATGTCCACATTACCATCACCATCAAATTCTTTCATGTGAAGCCTGAAAGCCATAACAACTGATTTAGATCATTTATGTTAGGCAGAATACCCAGTGGGGGTGGGCAGTCTCTTGGCTTTGGAACCCCTGCAGATTTTTTTTTTCTCTGGCTGATCTGGAGTTTTTTTTTTTTTTCTGTCCACCCGGCCACCAGACCTTACTTTATTCTTTGTTACTTAGTATTGTCTAATCTTACTTTGTTTCATATAAACTTTTCTCATCTTGTAAAGCACTTTGAGCTCCACCATGTGTAAGAAAATGTGCTATATAAATAAATGTTGTTATTGTTAAAAGACTTAAATCAGAGCCAGACATGGGGTGACATGTAATGTTCTGCTTTAAATTATTAAGCCCAAATAACTCTCTGCTCTGCTTGAACTGAGCAATAGTGAGAACATTGTGAATTGGTCATCAGATGATGACACAGACAGTGAAACTGACACTTATATTCAGCAGATTATGACCTGCCAGGTTTCAGTGATATTCATGTTTGATGTTGACTTCACACTACTGCTGACAATCCTCCACCTCCTCATTGTCCATTTATGGGTATTTCCAGTCTAAAGAGGTCTGCTTTTCATGATTATCTGGACTATCTACAATTTATTGATTATAGTCTGGCAGAGAAAATGGCTGTTGAAACAAAATGCTACGCTGCCTTATGCTGGAAAAGTCACAGTAAAGCATTTGTTTGTAGCAGTTGCTGGCAGCCTGACATTACAAACAACATGGTGGTTTTCAGTCTCCTGATACTGCAGAGTATTTTGGGTAAAAGTGGGTATACTGGTCCACAAAACAGTTGTTGCAAACACCCATTTCTGGGGAAGTTATGGGAGAGTGTTGTTTCTCACTTATTATGAAACACCTGCATTTCACTAATAATGATGACTATGATGAAGCCAATCACCCAGCACCAAATCTGTTCAAACTGTGAAATGTGTACTAGGTATCAATAAGAAGAAGGTGCATGTTCCCAATTGTGACACAGGTATTGACAAAAGTCTCATGGGTTATAAGGGAAGGCTGTTGTGAATACAGTAGATAGCTTCCAATAGACCACAATTAGGTATTAAGTTCTACATGCCGTATGAAGAAAGTTCTGGGTACATCTGGAATATTACAAAAAATTCTTTCTACATATGCTCAAGCAGTGCATATGTGCTATTTCAAAACATATCACACAAAGTACATGTACTGAAACTGCATCAGTGCAGCAATAGACACTAGACATACCTTTCCTACTGTTATTATGTTGATATCTTTTGCATTTACATGTCTCTGCTACACATAACAGAAAAAAAAATCAATGCTCTTGGCTCATTTTTCCAAGAGTAAACAAAATGCTAAGGAGGTTAAATGAGTTTATATACATTTTGCAGTTCCAATGGAAAGATTTGTGGAGATCTGTACAACATGCTAAAAAGCATTTCTTCCATGACAGCTTGTGTAACTATAATAGTTACTGTTAAGAAATTTGCCAATCACTGTGTCCAAGTATATATTTTTAGCATGTTCTACCTCTTTGTCGAGCACGTTTCTCTTAACTTGGGCGGGTGTCTAAGGGTGTAGACTCATCTCTTGCAGCCCTTTGTCACAACAGTTTGTTACTTTTAACAAATACAATGCTTGTCATTTATTTTTGAATGATTTCTGGTGTTTTCAATCCAGTCCCAAAGTGTACTGTATCTTTGTTTTCATATTTGCTTGTTTCTGTCTTTCCACTGTGGCCTTCCAGAGGTTTAGGTTTCTACTATGGCCCATTGTCAAGAGTTTTTTGTTTTCCTCTTCTCCGTGTCAGCTGGTCAGACAATCACATTCAGGAACCAAGAGCTTCATCTACATCCTAAATCAATGGAAACTGCTATGGACTATTTTATTTGCTTTTGTATCTTTTCATTAAATTTAATAACATAAAACTGTTTTTACTCAAAGGGTTGCCATGTGCATATATGCCTTGGTACAATGTAGATATATACTGTACACACATATAAGACTGAAAAGAGTGAAGGTTTGTTTTGCACTTTAGTGGTTAAATTTTGCTTAACAATACCTGCTTGATTGTGTATTTAGTACACTTTCATTTATTAGAAATTATCATAGAATTAATTAAATGATAATAATCCAAATACATGTGGTATATCTTTGTTTTTTGTTGATTAATCTGTGGAAAACACCTTGAGTTGCATTTAAATGTATGATAAGGTGCTATAGAAATAAAATTATTTTTATTATTATATTTTAACAAGCATGGCTTTTGCTTTTAAAGTTTAACAGTCTAAATTACTGAGAATACTCAAAGGAAAGAAAAAGAAAAACTTGGTCTAGTAAATACCATGGCATTTTAAAAATTTGATTCAATTTAAAAAAAAAAAAAAAAAAGTTAATTGCAGGATTTGCTGATATTAATCCCAATTAATAGGTTTTCAATTCAAAATAAGCACTCTGCAAACTAAAAAAATTTATTTAAAGGTAAACAAAAAGTAATAACAAATGAAACAGCATTCTGCTAACAAATGTAAGACACCATAACATGCAAAGTTCTATAAACAATGAATAAGTACACACATGCATCAGAAGTCTAAACAAAATGAAATCGAAATCTGGTATGAAACATATATGTATGGGATGTAATAGTTGATTGACTTGTGTTTCAGTCATTGCAATTTAATTTATAAAATAAAAATCAATTATCTAGTTTCTATTGCCAAGGTATAGTAAATGGTGCTGTTAAGGCATTATGGGTGATTATAAATCCAAGTCTATCCAATAGACGTACAGAAATTTTCCCAAAATGACTGTAGGGCATTCCCAAACCATGTGACCTAGTGGTCCAAATGCTTAATGGCATTGCTCACAGTTGCCTCTTACCCTGAATACAATTTAGACCATTTCAGATGAGATATGTGATAAATGAACATCACCGATGAGCAATTCTTAGTTGAATTGCTAGGTGTATTTTATGCATTTTATGAATGGCAGAATCACACTAATTTTCTACAATTTTTATTGAGAGAATCCTTTCCCACTATTTCCCTTAAGATCACATGGGATAAGTTTCTTAAAACATTTAGATATACTCTGAAAGTGCTTTCCGATTCTTCGTCTACTCTAGTCTGTATCACTGTAGGGATATATATACAGTAGGTGAAAGATAACAGAAGCCTGGCACATTGCTTTTAACAAAGTTTCTAATTTGAAAACAGAAGAAAAAGTGTGTTGCTAATAAATCAAATTTAGTACAAATAATTCAAAAGATACAAATTCATCACCAAGATACAGTGTCTTTAAGTATTCTGCCCCGAACACCTTTGTCACATAGATGATTATCACCACCTGTGATTTTAATCGATTTCACTGGGACTTTTTATTTGCAAATTAAATACTCTTTATCACAGTAGACAAAAAAGAAAAATGACCAACCATTAAATCAATTTCCAAAAATTTAATTGTCAATAAACTGCAAGAAATGTATCCTTCTATTCAGTATAGCTTGATTGAACCACCTCTCACACCACGTACTCTTTTTGGATAAGTTCTATTAAAATAATTTTGCATGACATGATGGAACAAGATTGTCAATGGGGTTATGGGCAGAAGTCTAACTGGGCCACTCAAGGACATCTATTTTCCTAATTTTAACCAATTCCATTGATGTTCTGGCAGTTTGCTTTGGGTCTTGGTCTTGTTGAATAAGAACTTCCTCCCTAGTTTAAGTTTTCCGGCAGAGGAAGCAAGCCTTCCTCCAGGATCTGTCTGAATTGTGCCGAAAAAGCATCTACATATCTTGATGTTGCTACAATCACATTTTACTGTGGGGACAGTATTGAGTGGCTGACATGTACATACCACTTAGTGCTCAAGCCAAAAAGTTCCACCTTAGTCTCATAAGTCCAGAAAACCTTCCACTTGACTTTCACATCTTTGTGGCAAGTTCCACTTGACGTTTCGTAATTTTTTTATTTTTTTTTTTTTTTTATAGGTAAGGTCCTTTTTTCATCTTCCATGCCACTCTTCTTTAAAGTCATTTTTGTACAATGCCTTGGAGATTGTTGAGCCGTAAACATACTCTACAGTTGTCACCAACTTCTGCAACTCAGAGAGACAACTAGCATCATAGCAGCCTCTCTGAAAAGTTCAAACTGGTGGCCTGAACGAAGTATTTAGACTGTAGTTTTACATTTTCTGTACTTAACATGATAGACTTCATTAAGCTCTCTGGCCTTTATATCCTTCTCCAGGCCTGTGCTTCTCTATAATTATATTCCTGACTTGCTTCAAATGCTCTTTTGTCTTCATTTTGGTTTGCTGTCTGGAACATCTTTACCATTCTGCTGAATATCAGTTTGAGAGTGGGTATTTTTCCTTGTAAATTAACTGAGTGTATATAATTCAGCCATTTCCAATACAAATGGAAATTTATCAACAAGTTGGGTGAGTTAGTAAAGTAATACAAAACACCTGAGCAAAGTTAGCCTTATATTTGCAAAGGGTATAAATATTTTTTAAATCTCACAATTTGGACTTTTCTTTTTAAGCCAACTGTTGGCAGGTTTTAAATTTGTTTCTTTTGATTTGGCACGATGTACAATGTTTCACAGACCAGCTAGAAAAATCCTTACTTTAATATACTGTTAAATTCTGAGACAATAAAATGTAAAAATACTTGTGGAAACTGAATACTTTTTCAAGGCACTAAAGAAATAAGCAAACATCACAACCTCTAGTACTGGAGTCTAATTTCACGAAAAAGGATTTGTTGATGTATATTGGGCTGCTCTGAAAGAGGTGCAAGGCCTTAGATAAGATACACATTTTAAAAGTATCCAGTACTTCATAGGTGTTAGCCGATTTATGTCTGCTATATATTACCAGGGCCTTCTAATGTGATGTGTTGGCTAGATATTAAGTAGCCGCTTTTTCAGCTATAGCTTCATAACTTCACTTTTACTTTGCCATTATATTTTGTATGGTACATATTATTTTGCACCATATAGTCATTAGTTTGTTTTCTCTACCTGGACTGAGGAATGTGGATGTAACATAAAGTATAAAAGATTCTTCCAACTAAATGTCTTCCCAACTAGGTCATTGTTATGGCAGAAACATGCTGTATGATCAAACATCATTGTCACAGAAAGGCCTCCTTTGCTGAAGTCTGGATTCGTACACATTTGTTGATCTTTCTGAATTCAGAAGCAGTACTCATGTGCAGATATGTTTATTTCCAGTTTGACCAGATGGCTAACAGCATACACTGACTGGACATGAGTTGGTAAAATTTTTGTTTCTGTGCATAAACTTGATCACTGTCAGAGTCTAACAAATAAACCAGCTTATCTGGCTAGACTGTGACCTGTACTTTAGCCAATTACTTCCTAGTCAGTAGTTCATCACCTTGATGTCAAGCATTGGGGAGTGGCTAAGATATCAAAGTGACAGCTTAGGACTGACTTCATTTTCTGTAGAGACCTGACACTCCTAAAGTCCATCATTATTGTGATACCTTTAGTTCCTCTAGTCAGTTTTGCTCATTTGTTTGCAGGTGCTCATCAAGTAATCTAATAATTTGGATTACATTTTCAATGGCAGGAAGCAGTTCTTCAGCAGGAATTCTGCTGCTTTTCTGAACTTTTTTTATAGTTCACTTATGAAGGATGGCTTGGGGATCTAGCACACTCTTTACACTTTCATAGAGGCTTGACTCCTTCTTTGCCTATTGATTTCTTTCCCTCATCTGGCAGGATTGCAAAAAAACATTACAGTAATGCTTTTTCAGCTACATTCCTCCCTTCTGTTATGTGTATGCATTCTAAATCTATATGCAACACAATCATATCTTTAACTGCAGATAAGAGATTTAGAATAAACAAACCCCTTGAATCCCAAGTCATCTTTCATTCATAAATCTTTTTTATTTTCCCAAAGTAGGTCTCTCTAAAGTATTGCTCTTTTATTGCCTGAACAACTAGTCTTTGTTTTATTTTGTGTACTGCAACTAGAGCCATAGCTGGGTCTATGTACAAAGCATTGGATAAGGAATTTGCTGTGCATAGTAACTCATACTTGGACTGCATTTTTAATTTGGTACTTCTATTAATGTATGAATAGGTCAAGTTGCAGTTTTACAGATGAAGACTTTGCTCTGTAAGGTCTGGCACATATTCTAGGCTTTGCTAAAAATTTCTTAAATATTGGCCTATTTTGTATTCAGTATTACTCGGGTCAAACACTTCACAGTAGGTAGCTATCTCTCACTCATATTAAATGAGAGGTCATTTGTGAGGACGAGAAATAGGTTTCTTTTCTGTAAAGAGTAACTTTTGGAAGATATAATGATTGTATTCCCTCCTTTTCAGCCTTATAATCAGTTTCAGCATATCTTTCATGCAATCTCCGTCTATCACATAGGGAGTTTTCTGCGCGAGTTAAGATCTGGCAGCTGCAGGGCTACCCACCTCCCAGTTTAAAATCCAGATTTCAATTGATTGCTTTTGGGTCATTTCAGCTAACATAACTGAAAATTGTATTAGTTTATCCCCTGCAGAGGATAATTTAGCTATTATTTTTCTAAGCTTTTCCTGTAAATTTTTCACTTTCTTTTTCTGTGACTTTTAGACTTGACTAGCTGTGTACCACAGTTACAGTGTTGAGGGTTAATTTGATGTATCAAAAGTACAATGTATCTAACCAAGTACTTTTCTATACACGATATTTGATGTCCTTTCCCCACCTACAGGCCAAAATTATTAGTTCACTGGACCTCATTACTCTGGAACATGCTACATAAACTGGCCCATGAGTAAAACACTCCTGCTTTTCCTAATGACTTGACTTTTGTTGATGGTCATTGTAAAACACAAAATTCCATGAAATTGTATTTTTTTTTTTAAATTCAAACAGGTAATTAGTAGTAATAATGGGAATAAATATAATTTCATTGTGTTGCACATCTTGTAAAAATGGTAGTTTTAATCAAATTTGTATGTAATGCTTTGGTCTATAATCTTGTACCTTTCAAAGATTGTGAGGGTTTAGATCAAAAGCAGTATACACCGAATCGTAGTTTCCTTTAACTTTTTATATATAGCACTAATATTTAAAGGCTACACGTTTACGTGGCCCATGCAATGAACTGAACGTTTTAAGTGTTGCACAGTAAAGAACAGAGAGAAAGAAATAATATTGTAAGCTATGTACAATGTCCACCTTATCAATGTTTTGTTATGGAGGACTTTTACGGAGCTGCACAAGTGTTTAAACTGACCAATGCATGCAATTGCTCCTGGGTTGTGTTGTACCAAGGTTTTGAAGTACACAGGGCTTCTCTTCTTCTGCTTTGCAGTCTCACCTCCAAAATGCAATATTGCAGGAATATTACCAGCAAGGAACACCCCCGACCCTCCCCATAAAAAGCACTTTGAAGGATATGTACATAAGCGTGCTCAACAGTCCCATCTGGCTGGAATTGGTATGTATTTTATACCACATTATGAGGAGTAATAAGCAGCCAAGAGAATATGGGGCACTGTATACCTAAGGAGACGACTTGCTAACATCATTTTCTTCATTGATATATCAAAATGTCCCTTTTTTAAAAGATGCCCACTGCCATAGATGCACCATACTAGCAAATTTCAGCTTTTTAAGTAACCAGGAAATAGTGTTTTTGTTGATGAGCCAGTCAGTCAACTTTGAATTTTATATTTATATATACACACACACTATGATTAATCGACAGATTGCAGTTTTGTGTTTAAACCTTTGTTTTCTGTCTCTGAGATTTTTCGTCTGTATGCCTGTGTGGTTTGTGCAGTTTAAGTTTTTTGGTTTAAGCTTCACATTTTTGCAAATTTTTGAGTAGTGAAATTGCAGGCTGCCCCTTTCACTAGTGTGCACACTGATTTGTGCTTCTAGTTTTTTAAGCCTTCCCTCCTGCTCCAGTATGTTTCAGTGCCAGCTTGGGCTGGGCAATATACAGAAGTTTTATTTGATACATTTCCACAATCTAAATTTTCATAGGCTGTATCGCTTGTTTTTTTTTTTTTTTGAGCCAACAGTTTTGACAACACAGTGCTGAGTAGTACAAATAAATTTGCACAGTCTCCCAGACACTGCTGCTAATGAACGATTAGCCTTGCTATTAAAATCACCTCAACTGAATGGCTGACGCTCAAGTCATCTTTTTTTAACCTATGGTGGGTCTGTGTGTCCAAGTCCGTGACCAAAATGTAGGATTCACATTTTACCTCTCACACATACAAGCTAATTTGGTGTTAATGGAAAGTAGTGACGGGAGTAAGCCACACCACAAAGCTGACAAAGTTAGACTAGAGTAAGACAGTACAAATATGGTACCTATGAACCATTGTATAGAGATGGTTCAGCTTCAAAATGTCAAGAGAAGAACAAAGCAGAGTCATATGCAAGTCATGCCTAAAAAAATATCACTACCAAAGCTAGCAGTACAACACATCTTTCCCACCATTTCAAACAATGACAAACAATTGAGTACAAAGAGTGCATGCATAAAGCTCTATAATGCAGTCTTCCTCTCACGCTGCCAAACACCAACCTTTTTGTCTAATATAAACTACATTCGTAGCTTAATTTTCTCATTATGTATCTTACAAAAAAGTGCATGGTACCCCTCAATATAGTCGGGGGTTTAAGGGACCTAAGGTGCTGTTTAAAATGATGTATCCTAAATCTGAGCTTCCCAGCGGTAAATTTTTTCCACCGAAGCATTACCAAAGTTATATGCCAATGTCAGAGAGAAAATTCCTGAAATAATTTCCAAATTTCACATTATTTGAGACCACCAGAGATAAGTGGACTACCAGAACATGTAACCCTTACCTTAGCCTCACTGTACATTTTATAGAAAACTAGGAGTTGAAAAGTGTGTGCCTACAAACAAGCTACTTTCTGGAAGATCAATGCCAAATCCACTTAGGGCTTGAAATTTAAAAGAATAAAGACAAGCAGGCATTATCACTGATAATTACAACAATATAATCAAAGCAGTGAGCTTCAACAAATGGATGAAGCTGCTGTGTTTTGGACAATGGTATCACATTGAGATTTGTAAGCAAGCTGTATCAGGTTTTACTTAATCAAAATTGCAGACTGAAATTTACTTAATTTTGAATATTGTACCCAGTAGTATATATAACACTATCTATAACTCAATTAACTGATTTTGATGGACCTAATTCATGACATTGAGAGAGAGAGAGAGAGAGGTGCTGTAAGTTGAAAGATATAACACAATACCAAAATATATTTTAAAAGTCTATATAACTAAAAATGTGTGTGTATTCATGTGGGAGAGACAAATAGAAGAAGCTGTTGTTCACCAATACCAAAATATTTATTATGCTATATACAGTATATAAGTCATTGGTGTACTTTGCCAGTGTGTGTGTTCTCTTGTACTCATAGAGAGAAATACTGATGTGACAAATAAAAACATTGTTCATTCTGACATAGTCCGGGCTAAAATTTAAAAAAAAAAAAAATCAAAACATCAAGATATAGTTTTTTTTTAGCCATATTGCCCATCCCTAGTACCATAGTTAAACATAGACTGAATATTAGAATAGTTTCGCCCTCAATAACATTCTGAGTTGCTCACGTGATAAGCTAGCATGCTTCTCTTTCTGTTGGCTATTTTCAAAACCCTTTGCAAACTCATTTTAACACGAGTTTCCACAGTTGTTCTATCCAAAACAGCTATCAGCAAAAAAAAACTGTCCTTAAGTAATAAATCATTTTCTAAACCCAGGCAAATGCAGTTGCTAGTTTTATTCTGTACTTTGAGTGTGTTTTAACTGTTACTTACCTTAAGAAGTCACTTTCCAACCAGGGAAGGCAAATAATGTAGGGAATAGGAACGCCAAAATAACCAAAGCTTTCAGTACCAGTTGATACTGATGTTCCAAAAACATATCAGCAGTATCGGTAGTACAGAAAGTTGACAAATTACTCCAAAAGGAAAGGTATTATGTGAGAAAAACGTGAATAAGAACTACACGGCTCACGGTGATTATAATACAGGCATGCATCACCACATGTCAAAAAGAAAAACAAAACATGTCCAGAAATACTTTGTCTTCAAGACAAGAGAATTTCAGCACAAGGTTGCAGGAGTCAACCTTATTATTATTTTTAAAAAAGCCAAAACACACTCTATCCCATTACAGAGTTAGTTCTAGCTTTATGCATGCTTTGAGAGTATAATGATGTGACTGATCGGTGCAAGTTTTAAATATCGAACTTGTAGTGTCACAATGTTTAAAGACTAGACAAAATGATAGACAGACAAAACGTAATTTGTTCAGAGGGTGAAATGTGGCTTTTTAAAGAAGCTCTTTAAATAAATAAATACATAAATAGATAAGTAAAAAAATAAATATACACATACACGTTGGTCTAAACACGAACTTGGAATGACTATAAAGCAACAAAAGTGAAAAGAAACAAAACTTCTGACTTGGCTGTCACAGTCACAGTGAGGCATTATGCAGACGTATTGCTGTTGGTATAAAGGAGTTCCTTTAGTGTTTCTTGACACACTTCTGCTGAATAATTTGGTGTCCGAAAGTATTCAGTCTTAGTGTATCAGAGAGAGAATGTGCATCATTGTTCACACTGGCACTCAGTTTTGTTTTAATTCTCTTCTTTGCTACCTCTACTCGTCTACTGTGTCCTATACAGATTTAGAAAGGAACTTATGCTTCACATTCATTCTCTGATTATGAACACATCCATGGAAGCACTTTTATGTATCAATCCATTTTTTAACCACTTTCTACAGTTCATGGTCGTGACAGAAACATTCCATGCACTATGTATTGAATAGAAGACCGTGCACACTAACAGTGATAACAACTGTAACAAGTAAAAGTTGAGGCAAGTTTCAGGTAAAGTGGCTATTTGGCTTGCCTACACTAGCCATAAAATGAGCTGGTCTATTTGTTAATACCAAAATAAGATTTTCTGTATATAGTGCTTCGCAGCACAAGCCACTACAATTATGCCAGTTAGAACGGGTATAACAACATCCTTCATTGATAAATACAGATATGCAAAAGCTAAATTTGTGTCATCCGTTTGATTTTTAAAGCCAAACTAATGTACATTTGTATAATTCCCAAAATGTGACAAACATTGTATATATCTAAAAGGTACATTGGTGAGTGTAATGCAGGTGTACCAGTTAAACTGGGCAAATAAATAAAAAAAATTTGATCACTCATACATGATGCCTTGAAAACAGCAAAACAAACAGGAGTTCTGAAATGATGGATTAATGTAAAGCTAACAAGTTTGATTTCAGGCAGGAAATGAAAGTTTGGAAAAAGGTTTATTAACCAACTAATAACGCAAATATAAAATCGTACAATAGCAAATGTTATATACTTAACCAAATGATTCTCTGGCAAACTAGACTTTAAAAGCATTTTGCTACTAAAACAGATTTAAAGAATGTACTTTAATTATAAACTCCTGAATTATCGTGGAATTCACTAGTTTAACAGTACAGATGTAATAATGTTAGAATTTTTATGTTTAGTAAGAAATATTTTGGGTGGCACGGTGGCGCAGTGCTGCATCACGGTTAGGAGACATGGGTTCATTTCCCGGGTCCTCCCTGCGTGGAGTTTGCATGTTCTCCCCGTGTCTGCGTGGGTTTCCTCCGGGCGCTCCGGTTTCCTCCCACAGTCCAAAGACATGCAGGTTAGGTGGATTGGCGATTCTAAATTGGCCCTAGTGTGTGCTTGGTGTGTGGGTGTGTTTGTGTGTGTCCTGTGGTGGGTTGACACCCTGCACAGGATTGGTTCCTGCCTTGTGCCCTGTGTTGGCTGGGATTGGCTCCAGCAGACCCCCGTGACCCTGTGTTTGGATTCAGCGGGTTGGAAAATGGATGGATGGATGTTCAAAGTTACCTTGGATAACAGCATCAACCAAAAAATTAAATGCAGTAGTATTTATATATTTTATATGGTAATACAGAAAAAAACACAATATTGTTCATTTTAATAATGAAGGTATGTTTAAAAAAAAACGCAGTTGAATGGGTATCTCCGTCTTAGCTTTGGTATCGAAAGATATTGAGTATCGTGAAATTCACTGATATTGGTATTGAATACTAAAATTCTGGTATTGTGACATTCCTATTAGGAAATGTTGATGTAAAAAGAATTGACTGACAAGTCAATTAACTAATTATTTATTTATCAGTTTTGTCTTTGCCAGAAATTAAATTTGAGAATGCAGTAAGACTTTATTTTCCTTTCTCTTCCCTGTGGCCCTTAGACTTGTATCAAGGAAGCTGAAGCATGTCAATTTTAAGAAACAGAGTAATACAATGTATTGATAAGCGCAAGGATTGTAAAAATATGATTTATGCATATATATCAACATAGAAGACAGAATGCATGACAGACAAGACAAGCAAACATATGCATAGAATAAGCTGGCTCTTGTTTACATGTTGTCTAGATTTTCTTGATTTTACAAAATTTTCAGTTTAGCATTTCACTTTTGGAATTTACCAGATGCAGTCATGAGCTTGTTACATAGAAACAGTCAAGTATGAGAAAGGAGGTCTTTAGCTGGTTGTTTTGGAGTTCTAATTTATCTTACCACAAATTAACAGCTGTGACAATGCCAAGACATTTAGGACGATGTTCAATGCTGTGCAGAGTTGCATTTCATTTCTCTGGGTTTTAGTGGTGGGCTCCTCTTTTGCTGGAATGTACTTATGGTTTTTGCTACATAGTTTTTTACTCCTGGTGTGGTGTGCTGTAGTCTTGTAAGTCCAAATGCACGTCTGGGAAGAACTAACTAAAAAGATTACATCTTGCCTGAAGAAGGGGCCTGAGTTGCCTCGAAAGCTTGCATATTGTAATCTTTCTAGTTAGCCAATAAAAGGTGTCATTTTGCTTGGCTTTTCTCTACATTCATAATGGCTAACACGGTACAACACCCTAGTACTACTAAAAAGTCTGAAAGGGAATAGTACAAAATCTGCCACTACAAAGGCTATGCCCACAGAGGTTCCTCCTAAAACAACTGCCAATCCTCAAATTCCTCCTGGTCATGTACTTTAAACAGCCAGACATTCAGGAAGAGAGCAAAGTAAACTTAAAAAAAGACTTGATATTGAAAGAATGCAGAAAAGCAAGATTGTTGTGATCAATTCAGGAGCTCAGTAGCACAAGGTAACTGAAGCCTAATGATGACTTTTTACATTGTCTCTTCTGTTGCCACACTCATTACAGACAGTCAGAAACAGACACACACACAGACCACTGCTGCTACTTGGCTACATACATTTGAGACTTGTTTCTGTCTGCTACCGATATCTTTTTATCATTTTGACTATTGCATCACTATATGACATAGCAACAAATAGAATTTAGATAAGCCTTAGTGTATAAATATGTGTTAAAATGCTTTAGCTATATACTGGCAGGGAAATTTTGCATTTTAAATTAAACAGCAATGTTAATTCCCTTCAGTTATTAGTTTAGACATATAGTTATAAGGCAAATGCTGTATAGCCTTGTCTGTGCTTCTACTGGTGTTATTAGGCAGGTTTGTTGATTCGGGCATTTGGAGAACTGAAATCTGCATCTCCTATGGTTCTTTGTCATCAACTCTCTTAATGGCAGTTTTTCTCACCTCATTTTGATGTGGTGTGACACAGTTTACTTCAAATGTACAATTCAAATTTAAACAAACATAGCTGTCAGTTCTTTCAAGCTTACATTGACATTGACACTATCATTGTAACTGAACAACAAAGAACACACACAGCACCTACAACAACAAACTGTTTACTTTGACCACTAGTCCACTGATGTTTTCAAATGCCAATATATAAATCAGATTTAACACAGCGTTTTTTGCCTTGCCAACGGGTTATGTTTATTTTTAGCATGTGCAATATGCACTCTACAAACACGACACATTTGCATGTTTAACAGGGTCTTTTTAGGAGACCTTTCAGCTGTAAACAGTTTATAATAATTAGAATCTTCCTGTGCTGGATTAAGTTAACAAGAACGCCAGGGTTTTTGCAGTTTAGAATATCCACCCCTACTTTCAGCACAGCCTTCATGAAGGACTGGATTGGTTTAGAAATATGACACTCAGTGAGCTTTTTGATTGATGCCACCCAGTTTTAAACTAAATTTTTCACGGTTGTCTCCAGACATATACAGTGATCCCTCGCTATATCGCGATTCGCCTTTCGCGGCTTCACTCCATCGCGGATTTTATATGTAAGCATATTTAAATATATATCGCAGATTTTTTGCTGGTTCGCGGATTTCTGTGGACAATGGGTCTTTTAATTTCTGGTACATGCTTCCTCAGTTGGTTTGCCCAGTTGATTTCATACAAGGGACACTATTGGAAGATGGCTGAGAAGCTAGACTGCTTACTTTTCTCTGTCTCTCTTGCGCTGACTTTCTCTGATCCTGACGCATGGGGATTGAGCAGGGGGGCTGTTCGCACACCTAGACGATACGGACGCTCGTCTAAAAATGCTGAAAGATTATCTTCACTTTGCTATCTTTTGTGCAGCTGCTTCCTGAAACGACATGCTGCACGGTGCTTCGCGTACTTAAAAGCTCGAAGGGCACGTATTGATTTTTGACTGAAAAACAAACTCTGTCTCTCTCTCTCTCTCTCCCTGCTCCTGACGGAGGGGGTGTGAGCTGCCGCCTTCAACAGCTTTGTGCCGCGGTGCTTCGCATACTTAAAAGCCAAACAGCCCTATTGATTTGTTTGCTAGAGATTGTTTTCTCTATGTGACATTCTGTGCTCCTGACACGCACTCCTTTGAAGAGGAAGATATGTTTGCATTCTTTTAATTGTGAGACAGAACTGTCATCTCTGTCTTGTCATGGAGCACAGTTTAAACTTTTGAAAAAGAGACAAATGTTTGTTTGCAGTGTTTGAATAACGTTCCTGTCTCTCTACAACCTCCTGTGTTTCTGCGCAAATCTGTGACCCAAGCATGACAATATAAAAATAACCATATAAACATGGTTTCTACTTCACGGATTTTCTTATTTCGCAGGTGGCTCTGGAACGCAACCCCCGCGACGGAGGAGGGATTACTGTGTTATATTTCTAGACGAGCAAGATGAGGTGCAATGTTTTCTTCCTCAACTCGCCATTAGGCTTTTTGCTGTATCCAGTGCAACTTCAAAGACAAAAGCAGAACTCATTCTCACAAGAGTTTAGGTGGGAAAGTTCCCTTCTTGAAGTAATGTTGCTTCACAGACTAGGCTCAGTCACTCAAACTGAGCATGGTTTGGAATAATAGATCTTGAGGCTAGTTCAGGCCATCCAGCTCCAAGGTTACAAGGAGAGCAGCTTTTAAGCCTAAAGAAAGTCTATGAATTTTTTGATTGGTAGAGAGGGGGTGGCTTCTCACTTCAAAGAAAGCAAATCTTCAGCTTTCAGCCTCCAAACAGAAAGAAGAGATCCATTAACCTAATGTTAAAGGAAAGTGCAACCTCATGTGATTGGATCAATGTCCCTTCCAGTTACAGATCCAATGCCTAATTATAGATGTGTTGTTTTGTCCATAAAATCCAGCCAGTGTTCTGTTTGCGGTTACAAGTCTGAAATGAATGTCCTACAGGGCACCTGTTCATTGGAAGACATCTCTGTAGAGGTGTCAACACAAGTTTAATCTACACCTTTGTTAACAGATGAAGTACACAGCTGATCATAAAATTGGAAGAGCCATTCAATTTAGTGTTCAATCTGGAATGCACAGTGAACACTATGGCTTTTGTGCTACTAAAAGACTAGTAAAACAGGCCATGGCCACTCTGCTCTACAATTTTTGAAAACAATGTTTTATCTGGATTTCCCTGGTTCCCCTCCACAAGTTATTCTGGATTTTATGGATTTATTGATGCAAAGCACTTTTTGGACATTTTGTCGTTTTAAATAAAAGCACAGATTCACTTTGCACCATCCCCTTGCTGACTGTGTGTTCCTCATTTGCCTGGCTCATCTCGGTTTACAGGTTCAAGAGGCTCCTGGAAGCAACCAAGGAGAGTGGAGTTGACTCAGACTGTCACAGTTTCACCCATGATCCAATCGTTATCATTTCACAAGGAAGCAGCATGTAATTGCTGGTAGTGGGTTATCATTTAATTTAAAAAGGCAAAACTAGGTCATGAGATCATAAAGGTTGAAAAACAAGAGTGTAAGTAAGGCGGTGCGGGCCGAATGCATAATTAACCATGTGGATTGATGCTGATCAAAAAAAACCTTAAAGGGCCCTTCACGAGTTTGAAAACATAAAAGAACCTATGAAAAAACAACAACATCAAAAGATTTATTACTGTGGCCAGTTTTGGCAATTTCTAGAACATTATTACCTTATTGTTTTCATTTTGCCCTCAGCCATAAGTACAAATTGCCTCAACTAGATTGGCTCTAAATCAGTGCATGACTATATATACAGTACCTTCTTTTTTATTGAAGCCCTTCCCTTATAATCTCCTTAATATCCAACTCATTCAGGAGATATTGTAAATAGCTAATGGTGATGATGTTTGGTTCCATGTTCTAATGTGCAGAATTCAGAATTGATATTATTAAAATTGTCTAAAGTTCCTTTACAAGTATAAAGTAAGTAATCATGAAAATATTTTGGGGACAAACACAAATGTATGCCATTTGCTAAAAGAGTATTCCAATTCAACTATACCAAAGACTTTTTCTTCAGCGAAAAATATTAACACCTTCGGAGATTCAGATTCTGTAAGTGAGTATGTTACACTAAAAAAGTGCCAAAGAACAGATACTAAATATCGGACTTTAAATTAAAGCCTATCTTGATCTTGTGATATTACCGATTTGTTTTTCTAGCTAAAACTTACAACAGTATTGTAATATCATTAAACAGAAGTGCAATTAGCCTATATGATGCTTGGTGTAATGTTTTTGGCAGATTTTTATTTTCTTTAGTTATTTAAAAAAAAGAAAAAAATAATGGTTAATAATAAATGGTGCTGCGTTGAAAAGTTTTTTGTTTTTAATACAACTAGATAATCAACTGGGTCAGCAGTTTTCCTGCTCTGAGTATATGGCATCTTAAATTGCAAAGAGCATGAAAGATTTATCAAGCTCTTTTAAACGGAGATTATCAAGATGAGCAATTTGTATTTTATCAAAAAGTCCTTGGATTACATCTCTCTCTTTAATTAAAAAAAAAAAAACACTGTGAGGAATCATAGTATTCCCTAAACATTTTACACTAATTATTTCTTTGTGTGCCCTAATTTTATTTCCAGCTAGATTATTCAAGCTAAGTTCATTGTAATATGTACAATCAAATCTATAGTAACATGTTTCCTCAGACAGATCACAAAATTACAAATACTAAAAATAAATAAATACAAAGTATACTTAGCATGCAACATATATACTCATATCATACTATATATATGTCTATGCAAGAACTACCGTAGATAATCGCGTATTAGTCGATCTCGCAGATAAGTCAAGTGTATTGTTTAAGCCGAAAATTACGAAATTTGTTACGACCCGCATATAAGTCCAGGGTAAAACTTGACAGCTATCAGAGATAGAGGGCGACAATTAGCTGTTAATGGCGACAAAACTCACTGTCACGTCACAGGCATTCCCCTCTGTGCTTGGAGAAATGCTAGACTCGTTGACTCGGCAACTAATCCTTGCGTGTGCGTGAGTTGCGAAATGTAAACAAAGGCAAGATGGCGTCGATATGTCACAAGGGAGCAAAGCGAGTGCAGAAAAGAAAACACTCGGCAGACGATGTTTTGCACATTATCGCGGAGTCGGACTGTGATTTTTCAGAATCGGATTTTATTGACAGTGATCAGGAATCGAGCAAGACAGTGAGAAGCCGGCATCAGCTGATCGGACACCAGCCGATGCCGCACCAGCTGATCTGCTGCCAGCTGAACACATTCGCACAGCCGATGCAGCTACGGCAAGGTTCGCGTGGGAGGAATACCCAGACATTGATCCGTGGGAGCCGAACTGGCTACCGGACTTCACAAGACAGCATGGCTTGCTGTTGGACACGACAGATCACCCGCTGCTGGACTACTTCAGGCTGCTCTCTCCTGATGCTGCTTTTCAGCTACTGTCAAACAGGTAGGCAGAGAAATTTTTTGAATCGCGGGCTGCGCTTGCATCGCATTGATAGCGTGCGTTGCCTTGGTTCTTTTGATTCCAAATCTGGTTGCACGTGACAGCTAATGGTATGTTTGTTATACAAAACCTGCAAAAGCTAATGCTCAAATTCAAGTATTTCACAGTTTAAAGAATTATTTAATGAAATTAGAAAAAAACTAGCTAATTAGCAATAGTATTGCTGGCTTATAATTATTTCAAAGACCATGGGAAACGGCAGATGACCGGTGACTTAACACCGTGAAGCTTTGAGAGTACAATGTCATTACCCAAATTCTATGGACAATTGTGTTGCCCCGCGGATAAGTCGATTCTGTTTTTTTTAATGAATTTTAAGGCATAAATTTTTCGACTTATAAGCGAGTATCTACAGTATACATTTTACACATACTCTGCTTGTTATGTTACAATAGTCAAATTCTTATAATTGACTGTTCAGCAACCTAACAACTTCTGGTCTTAAATAATCTCTGAACCTTTTGTTGCAAGGGCAAATGGCCTTGTACTGTTTGCCAAAACAAAGGAATGAGACAAGCGGATGTGCATAATAATGGCGGAGGTCTTTAATTACACTGTTTTGATAACCTCTACTATTGCATTCTAAATATCCTTTTTGTGTGGTAAAATATTTTTGGCCTTTTCTGCATGATCATAGTGATGGTAAAATGTTTCTAAAATAGGTGGTTTTATTTCTTTAGTAGTCAAAAGATTAAATTCCAATCTTATCCTACAGAATGCCTCATTTCATGATTTTGCATATTCTTTACCAATTCTAGAGCCCGCAGTAATCAGCTCTGATGCCTAGTTTTGTTATATAAAAAATATACAAGATATCTTCCTTGTTCACACAGAAATCTCTAGGAAAGCACTGATCTCAAAGAAAATATAAATTTATGTGGATATCAATTTTATAGTTGTAAATAATTTTGAAAAAATTTTGAAGAGAAAAATGTACATCTGTATATTTTTCAGAAATGATATAATCAGTTAAAGACTGTTATATTGATCACAGATCCAAATGAGAGTTTTATGAATTGGATCTGAAGTGGTAGTTAGGGTAAGTTAAAAATAAATGCAAAGAACTTTTAGGCAGTGCCCCTAATTATATAGTATAATTGGTGTGCTTACCAGAACTTAGCAGCATTCTCTTTAGAAGTTTTTTCTTCTACTTTTTCATTAATGACTACTTCAAGAACCCCTAAAATGTAAAACATATTTATCTACATTACTTCTGGATGTATACTAATAACAAAGAAAAACAATCACACTGTCTATTGTTTAAAGACAACTTGATATTAGACCAAGAGACTAGATTTGCTACCAGGCCACTAAGAGTCTGAGTAGAGTTTGAACAATCTCCCAGTCTACACATTTCTTTTTCCTCTTAAATTTAAAAAGGCCTGCAGGTTATGTTAATTGATTACTCTACATTATCCTAATATTCATAAGTGTCAGTGTGTGAATGAGTGTGCCCTGTACATGGTTTGTTTGTGCTTGGTTTCCAGTTTTGTCAGGATCCTGAATTTAAAATGAACAAGAAATGAAAAGAATGGTGTGAATAATATACATACCTATACTGTACATATTTAACAAGGTTTAATAAGATCTATATTTAATTTATTTATTCTGAATTTTTTGCTTTTACTAAACGCTAAAAAAGGAACAAAATATACATCCATGTTTAATTAAAACATATACTCATTCAACAAATTTAGCAGTCATAAACTAAAAATGTTTTTCTGCTACTGCAATTTTCTACAGTAAAAATTTAAATACTTACATGAAAGCATTTCATTCATAGTAGTAATGCACACCTAAAAATTAAAAAAAAAAAAAAAAAAAAAAAAAAAAAAGATGGTCATATGCAATTTTAATCACAGCAAACAATCTTCACTGTGAATTCTATCAAACCTAAAACTAAAAAAACAGAATCTTGTCTGACAGAATAGTAAAACTAATGCTTTCCCTTTTTTATGTAGAATAAAGCCCTAGAGAAGTCTTTACAATGAGCATAACATATTGTCATATATGACACAAAATATCAGCAGGTTTGCTTGTTACAAAATAAAAGTTTTAAATATACTTGTCTAGATATGAATGAGTAACAGGAATATAGTCTCTGAGGTCACATTATTACCTGATGAATTCTCTTCAGTTTTACACTGGGTTCCTTTTCGTTTGCTTCTTGGAAGCTATACCTCACAAGCACTGTCACAACATCTAGTTAAAAAACAGTTACATTAACAACAAAAAGCTCAGTTGGTTCTATGTAAACCACAAGGTTGGATGATATTGTAAATAACTAGTTACTTGATTAGACTTATTAATTTATATGAACTCTGAATTAAAAATAACATTTAGGTCAATTTACCTGAAAGTATACAATGGCAAATGTTAGTTTCTCGATTCATTTCTCCACACAGCAAATTAAGGTTTCTGCACAACCATCCAGACACAGCAACAGAGTTCCTATTGCTGAAATAAATGTATCTATTAAAGACTGAGACTCCAATTTGCCGAACTGATTCAAAGCACATTTCAAGCAACTAGTGAGCATGCTTCCTTCATCATGAAACTGTCTAGGCAAAATTTCTGCTCACTGCAAAATCTGTTAAAATAAACACTAGAATGGTTTTCACAGTATTATACTACTGTCTTTAAGCAAGAAAGTACAACTGTGCTACATACATTATTGATAGTCTAAAATTGATTCTACTCTAGCAAATAAACCTCAAGTACAGTAAACTTTGTTTGAACAGTATCTCTTCTAGGAGGCCTAAAAAAGTATATTGAAAAACCATAGCATAATTCCAAAAAACAATGCACACATACAGTTGGTCTTTGTAATTCCATTCCACTTTCTAAAGGTCATTGGCCTGATGCACAGAATACCAGAACATAGACTCCTCAAAAAACTTACTCTTGTGGTGTGCCGACTATTTTTGATGACTATATTAACCTTTTACTACAAATACATTACCTTTCCAGAAATTCTTCCAAGGATGTGATATTTTCCTTATGCAGATACCATATAAGTTCAAGAGGTAAAGAATGCTACAAGATAAACACAAAAATTATTGAACACGAGGGACGTTCAAAAAGTTTCTGCACTTTTTTTTTTTTTTTTTTAACTATTTATTAAGAATTTCAAAAACAAATTACATCACTTTTCTACATAGTCACCTTCGTTTGCAATGCAATTTTCACAGCGTCGTACCAACTTTTTAATGCCCAATTACTACTCCCACCTTCATCGGTTCCAACAAAAATATTAAAGTGTGGAAACTTTTTGAACATCCCTCATAAACTGACATGAGTTATAATTAATATGGTCTAAAATAAAAAATGTACAGTATAACATTTTCCTGTACGTAGTTAAACCCATTCAGGGTCACAGGAGAGTTAAAGTCAAAGCTTTGCTGTTGCTGTCAGTAACATGCTGACTTCAGCAAATTTAGGAGCCTTCACTTAATATGTACGAACACTATGAAGAAACATTCTTGTTTGTTATACCTATCTTGGTTGAAATACTGACATACAGTGCATTTGTGACTTCTTATACAAAGTTTTCTTTTTCTTATCAATCCAAAAGCTTGTTTTCAATTCTGCATAGGCGGCTATACAGTACTTTTTATTTTAAATCTGCACATGAGCAATGTTGAACTTGCCAGATGGTGAGACTATAGGCACCTATACCATACGTTTATCTACAGTGATGAGGAAAAGGACAAGGTGGAGACAGAAGCAACAGCAGAAGGTAATTAGTATCTACTTAGACAATCTATGCTAAATTTCATTGTAGTAAGAATATAAAAATGTGTCAAACTAGAATTACAATAAGATATAATTTAATTTGCTTTTAAGCTGGTGGGTCAAAAAAAGATAACTATAAATCTTTTGGAAAACTCAGCAAGAAAATATCAGGCAAAAGAAGACAATTCACCCGTCATATATCTGCCCCTCTTAAATACTGACTTCTTCACTCAGCATAATCCCAGTAATCACACTAAAGTAATAATTCAGCCAACAAAAGCAGCAATAGGAAAGTGCCAGTGGTCTACCATGACTAACAAAATAAAGGACTTGGCATACACCAACAGCCATGAAACCTCACACTCAAGTCTATAAAATCCCAGTCATTTGTAATTACATGAAGCAACAACTCCTTTCAAAATGAAATGCAGTTTCTGCATGTCAAAATGAGCAAAGGCCTAAAAGCACTTCAAATTTACTTCATTTTTTCACAGAAGCACATAGCTGGTCATAAAAGTACTTATTGTAGGTAAGAGGACAGCAAAGCAAAGGGGATGTGAAAATTTACTTAACCCCTTATACACTAGGGTTTTTTTGCCATTATTGCACCTATATTAAAAAAATAAATGGCTATTGCTCTACTTATGTAATAAAGGAGCTACAAATGGCTGAAGAATACTTAGTACAACATTTCAAAAATTTAAAAGAAAGTATTTATATGATTAACAACCTTTGCTAACACTGACATCAACTTAATAAAACAAAAAAATGTTAATGCTTTAGGTCCATCCATCCATCCATTTTCCAACCCGCTGAATCCGAACACAGGGTCACGGGGGTCTGCTGGAGCCAATCCCAGCCAACACAGGGCGCAAGGCAGGGAACCAATCCCAGGCAGGGCGCCAACTCACCGCAGGACACACACGCACGCACACACACACACACACACACCCACACACCATGCACACATTAGGGCCAATGTAGAATCGCCAATCGACCTAACTTGCATGTCTTTGGACTGTGGGAGGAAACTGGAGTGCCCGGAGGAAACCCACACAGACACGGGGAGAACATGCAAACTCCACACAGGGTGGACCCGGGAAGCGAACCCGGGTCTCCTTACTGCGAGGCAGCAGCGCTACCACTGCGCCACCGTGCTGCCCTGATGCTTTAGGTGTTTCTGTCCAAAACAATATAGATTTTACAGTACATAACCAAGACACTTTATGATACACAATCCTGGAATAGATTTTCTTTTGCACCCAAATCTTATAGATATCATTGAACCAAGTTTAGATGTCATTTATCATAACATTGTAAAATGTAAAAAAAACTGTTTGGCACAAGGTGTCTCCCTGTTTGGAATCGTAGTCTCCCTTTTTGGAAACATTTAGTCTCTTGCACCTAAACAATCTCTCAAAACATGCATTTTAGAAAAAAAATATATATACACAAACACAGCCACTACAGGTATGTATCAATCTGAAGCAACAAGTAAACAATTTGTAACTATGCACATATAATTAGGTACTCATCCAAACCTTTGTTTGAATTTTTTTTTCATGTCAGTCCTTGAAACCATTACTGTTTACCAACAGAGACAAAGAAACATTACATTTTGTAAACTAGATTGGGGTTTATGTACTGCAATTAACCTATCTTATCCTGCCTTCTGTTGTAGTTGCCCAACAGATGTTCAGTGTATTTTTATGTATTTTTCTTGTTGTTTTTGCTTTTTTCTTGCATTTCACATCTGGAATGAACTCAGTACATAAATACATACATTTTCCATACCAGCTTCTTCTAGTGTTGGCTTACATGGGTGGGGACACTGCCTTTGCTGGCAGCCCTGGGTAAAGCTAATCATACAAGCTATACACCTAAACCAGTGTTTCTCAGGCACTTTTATCTCATTTGCCATGACACAAGTCTAACACAGCCAGGAGTCCCAAGTCATAGAGAAATGAAAGTAAAATAAAGTGGAAGCCTTATTTAATAATCTCAACAAGGCTGCCAGGACAGCAAGAAAATGCTGAAAGATATTTTTTAATGATATGATATTTACAGTAATTATATTATATCATTGTTTGTTTATTTATTTATATACATACATACAAATGCAAATAAAAATCAAAGTCTGGAATAGTAACAATTATAATAAATAAATAAATAAATAAAGCCTACTCCTAAAATTGTTCTTTTTTTCTTTACACACAGCTTTGTTTGTCAGGCCACACAGTTAACCTTCACCTTAAGCTATATAACCTTCACCCCGGCAGCAGCGCAGCTTGGATTTAGAGTTAGAATGAGTAGCAAGAATTACTACAGTGTGATCTATCAACAGAGAAACAGCATCATGCAGGTTCTGACGGTGATGTGATGGCTAGCATGCTTGCTATAACTTTTTAAATCAAGCAGATCCTTAACTGTTTTTGTCATGGTCTTGAGCAGCCCTGGCTGGGCCACATCGTCTCCACAATCATATATAGCAGTTTAGGGTTCCTTGAACCAGGAGGAAAAACCAAGGGTACAGAAGGGGCTAAAGTTATGGTGGTATTAGCCTATAACTATTCCAGAAGATATGAACAACCACATAAAACCCTAAAAAATTCTTATCAGTAGCAAATTCTTATGAAGTAACAAATTCCATTTATATGTACAAATGAAGCAAACTAGTTTTAATGTAGATGAACATTTAGCAGCCATCACTAATGCTGAAGTATAGTGCAGTACAGTATGCATAGTTCATCATTTTCAATTATTTTGCTCTATCTTTCACATGTATCATTGTATGTAACTGGTGGCACATACAGCTGTTCAATATGCTCTGTAGGTAAGCAGGTAGATTGGCAGTGGAATATTTAGCAGATTAGAAGTCTACGTCAGTAATTCCCAGCATGCTAATGACACCACTCAGCCTGCTGTCTCAAAAAGTATACCATAGCTGCTAGGAGGAGGAAGGCTCTTAGAGTCTGTAATATTTTTCTGTAAAATAAGTAATAAATAATTGTGTAATTTTGCCAATTACACATGTTAATCCTTGAAAAAATGTCTAAATTAGCAAGGGATTATGCTGCTGTAAATGACGTTAAAACATCACTACATGCATTAATAGTAGTAGTTGTAGTAGTAGTAGTGTTTCAGGTTTCTTAATGACTGCTGCTCCCACCTTGCACCTAGTGCTGCCAGAATTGGCAATGGTTTCCCACAAACCTGATCCGAGCAAAAGGTTAAGAAATAGGATGCACTGATGCCCAGATGAATAGGTGGAACCTTCTAAAATGATCATCAGAAACATCTTGAGGAAGGAAGAAAAGCATAAGAGCAACAAAAAATAATTAAATAAATAAGTAGAAAAGGACTAGCAAAAAGCAAATAAAAAAAAATGAATTCAGATAGCTAAACATTGATTCATTTTCCGAACTTCTATATCAAAGGGTTTATAAAGTAGGGAGTGTGAATTACTGGAAAGGGGAACTAAGAGACATCATTATATTCAAAATTCACTTGCAACAAGTAGTGAACAAAAAGGAAAAAAAAATCATACCAGTTGACATATTTACTTGAATATATCCGTTAGAATGATTCACAAGATCACAACCAGAACAAGTTTTATCACTTCACAGAACATTTTAACTTCTGTTTCCTTACTCCTTAAACCAAATATGCCACAAAATTTCACCTGCAGGAGTTATATGCTCCCCTACTGCTCCTGCTAACCACTAAAACCTCCAAGAGCAGGTAAGGCACTCTTTGCACCATGCCCACCTGCCACTGGGTATTTTTTAAAACCAACAGATGTTAACAACAAGATTTTAAGAGAGAAAAAAATACTAAGAAAATGCAATTTGCACACTTAAAAGGAAAAGGCAAAAAGGACATAAGGCTGAACATTCTACACAGATAAAAAAAAATAAAAAAGAACACTATTTACAAAAGACTTCACATTCCCTCATAAAATTTCAACATTCAAAAAGAAACCCATAAATTGGCATTAGATATGTATACTATAGAAATACCAGTAAACAAATATGGCATTTTATCAGTAACACTATTTTTTAAGGAACATTTACAAGTTATCAAGGCATCACAAGCTAGCAACCAGTAAAACATAAGTTTATAATCTTTATAAGCATCAAGAAAATGATGAAATAAAAAAATGTTCAATCAAATATTCCAAACCCAGAAAAAACAAAAAAAAGAAGACTAATTTGGATAAAAGTAGAACAAATATACTCTATTAAAGTCTATTTTGGAGTTTGTTTTAACTAATGTTATCTAAAGCCTGCAACTTGTACCTTTGCACTCCATATCTCCTGACAGAAAATCTGGCGACTGAAGGCATTTTGAGAACGAAGATCCTTTATAGACTTAGTTAAACAAACTAGAATTTCCTATAGATTGAAAAATAAAAGGTTAAATAATTCATATACAACAATAGGTTTTTGTATATATATTTATATATTGAAAATCATATTCACTGTCAGAATTTAAATACTAACTTGTATACCAAAATACTTTTGAATGACAAGTATTTTTCACTTGTCAAAAGTAAAATGAACTGAAGTCATTTTTAAGAACCACTATACTGTAAAAAGCAGTTTTGAAAAACTTCTTTTTTCTTTGCACAAGAATAAATCGGTGTGAACACACTGTACACTATAAATGAACATGATTGAAAAATAAAATCTTACATTTGCAGTTGAATACAACTAATTTAAAACTACATACTTTAATTAAATATGTGAATGTTTGTTGCTACTTAAATGAATTGCATGTACCCTTTTTTCACTTGTAAGCAAAATACTTTGACTTGATTCATCATAAGTCAGAAAGAGCTCCAAGATTTTTTCCACCACTTTTCTTGTTGCCAGAACACCAACAGGAATGCCATAGGTTGAAGCAAGATCATAAAGAGCACTGACTGGAGGAAGAAGGAAAAAAATGAACTTTTACAGTATATTACATACAGTGGTAGATTTACTTTAAAACAAGGGTAAAACTTCCATCTCCATAATATTTGTAAAATTTAATAGATTCAAACTACTTTAACACTAGAATTACCAGAGCCAATGAAAAAACTCGTAAATCTGTCCCACCTTATATCCCTTCACACCTCTCCATCAGTGTCTTTTGTCTTGTAAATGTGTCGATAAGCCCAAGCAGCAAGCAGCCTGCTATACCATCCCCCCACCACCTCAGAACGGGCAAGAAGTTCTCCCAGTTCCTGCCTTGATTGATTATCTGGGTGTGAGCTACCCAGAATTGTAAGGGGAAATAATTTGATGTGTGTTTTGTATCTATAACAATCTATGTAAACACATTGCTAAAACAGAAACGTTTTCATGTTTTAGTAATAAATGACAAAATGTAGACTTTAACTGTATAATGTGTGAAGGCTGATGGCCAAATTCAAATAAACACTTTCACAAAAGGTGCAGGTATAATACGACAGCTTCTGTGGTGCAGCGGTTAGATCTGCTGACTTATAATCCAGAGGTCGTGAGTTCGAAACCATCTCCCCCACAAATTTACCGTTTTGAGTAATGAGCTACTCTTATTGTTAATATTATACAATAAAAACATACATTTGATTTGTGTCTGTAACAGCTGGTGTAAATTTATAGCATTTGTAAAAGTTAGCATTTTTTTTCCCCACTTTTATTCCCTCAGTCACAATCACGATACAGCTGTAATATGTATGGTATTTCTAAAAGTTAGCTTTTTTTCAGTTTTATTCTCTCAGTCACGTTCACACAGCACCAGTATAAATTCACACCCGATCTGACGCTGTTCGTTTTCAAATAATACTGCATTAGTACAACAATGTTTTCTGATTGGTACTATTCAGGTCATAAAATGATTTCTTCAAAATGTCACATATATTTCTCTCTTTCTTTTTTGCCCAGTGCTGCGTCGACATTGTGCACCAGAAGGTGTGAGCTTATTCAGTGCAAGCAGGAACACGCAGGTGGCCGGTTGCTGTGTGCTATAACACACTTGACTTGGCAGCAATCAACGCACATGTACTGTAGGCATGCATGGGTGCCACTGAGAAAAGAAGAGTGTTCATGGCTCACCTTGCAGAGGAGCTTCGTAGTCGCTTCTTACAAGAAAAGGTGAAGGATAAAGCAAAAGAGGATGCAACTTCGACAAGTTTCTGTTCCAAGAATGCCACTTCCCCAGCTCTTTCAGTGTAATAATAACCACAGCACAGAGAGAAATGTGTACATTGCAACAGGTACACATGTCGTAAATGTAGAAAGGGCAGTCCTTGGGTGTGTGGGAACTGTTAACATTTGAATCTGATGATTGCAGTACTGTGCACCAAAATGTGGAGACTGCATGGGCAAGATCGAAATAAAAAAACGCGGTCACTGATTACAAGTGCAAGAAGGCACGCGAATGAATATGAGTAATGTTGCATCAGTGCCACAATGTACTCCGAAATGTACTATACAGGTCATAAAATGAGCTATTCCAAATATCATATATACCTATGTCTCTGTTTTGTTGACAGTGCGGCTTTGACATCATGGACCATAAGGTGCATACTAATTCAGAGTAAGCAGGAACACTCAATAAAACTGAATAAAAAAAATTTCAAGTGATGGTGAGATACGAAGCAGGCAGATTCACCAGCGTTTGTGTGTCCGCTTTTATCCCTCCAGATCAGAGAATTTCCAGTTCCATTGTCTCAAAACACCACTCAAATCTACAGTTATTCTCAGTTTCAGATAAAAAGTAACCGCGTCAGATCTGAGGCAGGGGGTGGGTGTTGTATCATGATTGTGACTGAAAGAATAAAAGTGCTAACTTTTACAGGTGCTATAAATTTACACCGGCTGTTACAGACACAAATCAAATGTATGTTTTTATTGTATAATATTAACAATAAGAGTAGCTCACTACTCAAAACGGTAAATTTGTGAGGGAGATGGTTTCGAACTCACGACCTCTGGATTATAAGTCAGCAGATCTAACCACTGCACCACGGAAGCTGTCGTATTATACCTGCACCTTTCGTGAAAGTGTTTATTTGAATTTGGCCATCAGCCTTCACACATTACACAGTTAATGTCTACATTTTGTCATTTATTACTAAAACATGAAAACGTTTCTGTTTTAGCAATGTGTTTACATAGATTGTTATAGATACAAAACACACATCAAATTATTTCCCCTTACAATTCTGGGTAGCTCACACCCAGATAATCAATCAAGGCAGGAACTGGGAGAACTTCTTGCCCGTTCTGAGGCGGTGGGGGGATGGTATAGCAGGCTGCTTGCTGCTTGGGCTTATCGACACATTTACAAGACAAAAGAGGCCGACGGAGAGGTGCGAAGGGATTTAAGGTTGGACGGACTTGCGAGTTTTTTCGTTGGCTCTGGTAATTCTAGTGTTAATCAAAAAGATGTCTCATTTTCTTTGCAGCAAGTTCCTAATGCATGTCATTTTACATTATAGCTTCATTTCAGTCTATTTACTTATTCTATATTTCTATTTTCAAAACTATTTCTATGTGTAGTATATACTGTGAAAACAGAACAAATATACATAAAGACTGTTCATTCCCTCAAACCATAGAATAGGTAACCTATTTCTGGAACAGCACGTCAAAAATATATTTCTTAGTAAACTGGACATACCCAACAAAGAATCTCCATTAGTTATCTTAGCAGAAAACTTTGAATTTCCAGGTTTATTTTCTTCATCCAAGTAGGTTTTTTTATAAGGCACTGGGTTCTCCTATTATAAACATAGAAATGTGTAGTATTCCGGTGCTTAGAAAAAAAACTTATTCTGTTTCATCATGGGAAGGTGAATACATAAAATACAAAGGCATAGTTTAATATTTTACCATTAACCTGTTATTAAATTGTGTGAGAATAATCACACCTGCATTGTAATTCACAGACAGACACGTACATTATCAGTATCACTTATATTTTAATTATATTGTTAACTAGACAAAGAGCCCGTTTCGACAACGTAAGATGAAACGGGCACGAGTTTGTGTCAGCAGTGTATGAAGAGCAAATGATAAGTAACGAAGAAGTTGTTTTGTAATGATTGTAGTCCACTTTACTCATTACTGTACAGGCTTGTACTGTTAGTTGATGAATTTTCCAGGCCTATAGTATAATATTGAATGATGAATGTTCCAGTACAATATGGAATAGTAATAAGTATAAGCACCACAAACCTGATATAGGTGTATTGAATGAATGCGTAATTGAATCAGAATGTGTAATTAGGCCTCGAGCTGTAGTCGAAATCGCCTTTCTAGAGCTTTAATCGAAGTCACCTTTCTCTTTGAATTTTTGCGGCCGTAAATCCGCCGCCTGCCGCAATCTTGGGGTTGGATGTCGGTCACATAAGGTTTTTCGGGCAGCTGCGCAGAAGGCAACTGCGCATTCGGCTTCGGACGGACGTGAGTGAGTGAGTGAGTGAGGAGGCAGGCGAATTATGTATTAACTCTTTTAGGGCGGATGTCGACTTTTGTCGACAGGAGGGGTTGAGGGCGAATGTCGACAAAAGTCGACATAGAGGGATAGAGGGCGACAATCAGCTGTTAATGGCGACAAAACTCACTGTCACGTCGCAGGCATTCCCTCTGTGCTTGGAGGAATGCTAGACTCGTTGACTCGGCAACTAATCCTTGCGTGTGCGTGAGTTGCGAAATGTAAACAAAGGCAAGATGGCATCGACATGTCACAAGGGAGCGAAGCGAGTGCAGAAAAGAAAACACTCGGCAGACCATGTTTTGCGCATTATCGCGGAGTCGGACTCTGATTTTTCAGAATTGGATTTTATTGACAGCGATCAGGAGATCGAACAAGAGAGTGAGAAGCCGGCATCAGCTGATCGGACACCAGCCGATGCCACGCCAGCTGATCCGCTGCCAGCTGAACAATTCGTGCAGCCGATGCATCTACGGCAAAGTTCGCGTGGGAGGAATACAGAGACATTGATCCGTGGGCTACCGGACTTCACAAGACGGCATGGCTTGCTGTTGGACACGACAGATCACCAGCTGCTGAACTACTTCAGGCTGCTCTCTCCTGATGCTGCTTTTCAGCTACTGTCAGATGAGACAAACAGGTAGGCAGAGAAATTTTTTGAATCGCGGGCTGCGCTTGCATCGCATTCTCATTTTTCAAAGTGGAAACCCACAACAAAAGATGAGATGAAGCGCGCTGTGGCATTACAAATAGAGATGGGACAGAACTGGTGATATAACTTCAGAGAGCATTGGTCCAAACGTGCTTTGTCCCCTGGTGGCTTTGGACAGGTTATGCCGCGTGATGATAGGTACATGCTGCTGCAAAGTTTTATTCAGAAAACTTGGTGGCAGTGGCATGGCACGATGGCAAACGGGTGACTTGTCTCTCTACAGTACACACTAACAATATATGTGAGAAAGTACAGCAACAGACAATTGAAAAGTAGGCACCAAAGCAACACATATTGTAAGCAGTGCAATGTGGCAATGACTGAAATTGGCTGCTTTGAGCGAGATCAGGCTTTGCAGGACTTTGCTGTGTAAAATGTATGTGATATGTATGTGAAATCATAGAGTATGCAGGCTCATACAACATGCAAGACAGTAACATTTGTCAAAAGTAAATATTTTTGGTTGATTTCAATTGCTTTGTGTTTTTTTTTTAAAAAAAGTTAGTTTTTGGAAAAATATTCAGCCCTGGGAGAAAAGAAACAAAAAAAAATTAGCCCTAAAAGAGTTAAGATATAAAAAAAAAGTAACTTTTTAAAATTTAGAATACAGCTACAAAAATAAAAACTAGGATCTTCAACAAACCGACTTCTGAATTACTATAAATGTAATTCTGGATTTACACCATTTATTTCCAAAAGCCACTTCCAAGTGGTGGTTTATCTAAGTTAAGTTTTTGATACCCGTCTATTTCCTGAACGTGCTTATTATATTTGAAGTTGCTGGTTCAACAGGCAAGAAGGCAACCCAAAATGGAATGCCAGTCTGACACCCACACTCACACTCACACTGGACTAAATGTGCCTAACATGCACATCTTTAACATATGGAACAAAACTGGAGTACCTAAGGGTGCATGAAATAATTCAAGAGCTGGAAAGGGATGAGATAACTGTGCTACTATAACTGCTTTTGCCCCCTCACCCCCCCCCCCCCCCCCATATAAAAGAACATTTGAAATATAAGACAATTTATAATACTGACACAAAATGCAATCTCTCACCTCAACTAGCAAGTCTCCCAAATTCTGGTGACGGTTTAAGAGATGAACGGCAGCTTCCTGAAGTTCCTTTTCATTTTCTGCAACAGGCTTCCTCTTCAACCTTCGTTCAGCTAAAGAGCACAGAATCAAAGACAACAGTAAGCTACAAAATGCAACAATAACATAAAAAAAACCTGAATTGCTGTTTGGTCTAGTTATATTGTTGCTGCATAAGTTATGCATCTTATTAATTAAATTAAGTTAGTACTACTTTTTCTTAGTGTTAACATTACAAAGCAAGTATTAAAGAAAAAAACTAAAAAATGAAATTAAGCCAAATGACATGTAAAATAATAAATCACTGAAATGCTCTGGGAGTACAACAGGACAGGAGTACATGAAGTGCATGTACAATAAAAAAAAAAAAAAAAAAGGGAAAGAGTATTTAGTACACAGCAAAGCATGTCATTTCATTGATTTTATCGCTACATCGACTCCAATTAAAAAAATCTAAAACAAATATTTAAATGTATTTTTCTAAAAATTCTTAAATGGTGGAAACTTGCATCTGCTGTTCCACCATATAAGAAGGCAATCAGATCAAACTTAGTAACATTATGTCACCCAGCACACATATATAATATACACTTGATAAAAATTAGCCAGATGGTGAAATTTGTATAGGATGCTAAACTAGGAGAATTTGTCAATACACCAATGTCAGTAAACTCATAAACAGATAGATTTGGACAGAATTCCACCTAAATATATACACAAGTCTGACACTTGAAAGTATATCTTATGAGAAAGACTAGATAATCATAATGGACTCATCACTATCCACAAAACAGATAATTGTAAGCGATTGGGAAGCATGGAGTTACAAAATAGTAAAAGCAGAAACTATGCATGGTAACACACATGGCAGGCCTCATCTATGTTAGGGTTTGGATTTTAAACTACAGAGAGGACATAGTAGTGCTCTTAAAGGTACAAGAAAACCCTATTTTACTAGGACTGTGTTTTAAGAGCTACTATAAAAAACGGAAAGGAAAAGAATGTTTTCAGTTAAAGCACAAACTAAGTGGCAACATAATAGAAAAAAAATTATGAACGAAATAAGTACAACTTTTAAACAAGTTTTTTTCAATCAGACCATGCAGACTAAGATGAAAATTGGTCAAAGGTGTAAATCTTACATTAACTTTAGAATGCACTTCTCCACACAGAGAACTACAGTATCTAGTTATTAGGTACTGCTGCACTAAGGGGGGCTTAATATTTTACAGATACTACATGAATACAAATTGATGGACAATTCTAGACAGAAAAACTTACTCTTGTTAAAACATTTTATCTTATGCTTTTATTATTTAAAGAAAACAATATTGACTATATACTGCTGTGGGTATGAATAAAGCCTGTGATGAAGTGGTATCCTTGACAATAACTGGTTCCTGCCTTCTACCTGCTGCTATAGGAAGGCTTTTGACCCTCGTGAACCTCATTTGGATTAGATAAGTTTAACAAATTTATATCATTGATCTTACATACTACTGTGCACTTAGGGAATCCATTCCCGGACATTTTTCATTCCCGGGAATGAAACTGCTGTAATTCCCGGGAAAACGGGAATGGCCAAGCTCGCATATATAGCGTGCAAAAGTGTAAAAATCTATCAAGAAATAACAGAGTTATAGTTGAAAATAATTAAGTGGCACGGTTTTTTGGCCCACGGTGTAGTGTGTTGCTCATTAATTCAGTCAACAACAGACCAGCAGCAGCAGTCAGTCTCCCGACTGCCACTAAGACTGAGCACAGTGGACCGAATGCCGGGACGGGGCACAGTTCATTGACGTTTGTGCTGTTGACAGCTTTGAACAGGAACTTGAAATTGCAATGCATCAGTCTGTTGCATCTGCATTATCTGTGCTAAGAAACTTGCCATCACAGAATGATGACAAGAAACTTGATGCATCAGTAAAAGCTGAAATGCCGGTGTTTCAGAGCAACGGCAAGTGCGGGCGTTGTTTAGAACAAGTGTATCGGTATCTGATAATTGTGCCGCCTACTTCAGTGGAAGCAGAGCGTGCTTTCTCAGCAACTGGTGTACACTGCACGAAGGTGCGCTCTTGCCTGGACGACTGCACGCTGGATACGTTGTGCTTTCTACGCTCTTATTACAAGCAACTAACTAGATACATGTACTTATATGACAGCATGAACTGCTTGTAGTTAAGGTTAGTCTTTTATTGGTGTCAACATATCGCAGTAGTTTTATTAAAAACAAGTGTCGCTCGTTCTAAAACCGTTCACATGTGAGATTCCTGTGCACTGTGTCATCCCCGGGAGCCCGGGATTCCCGGGAATGACATGCAGGATTCCCGAATTCCCAGGAATGGATAAACCCGTCCGAGAATGGATTCCCTACGTGCATTGTAATACAATGGAGAATATCCAGGGTGGTGTGGGCAGCCACCTGACCACTGTAACTGAGATAATGGCCTGCCCTTTTCTGACTGACCAAGCAGCCCACAGCCTAATTTGTTTTTAAATTTGTGCACACTGGAGTGCACACTATATTGAGTGGAAGCTCAAACTTCGAATATTTATTCTTGACCTTTTATTTACATTAGAACATCAGAACAATTTAGATGAGAACAAGCCATTCAGCAAAACTAAGCTCTCCAGTCCCATCCACTTAATTCTTCTAAAAAGACATCAAGTCTAGTTTTGAAAGTCCCTAGAACATTACTGTCTACCGCACTACTTGGTAGCTTATTCCAAGTATCTATGGTTCTCTGTGTAAAGAAAAACTTCCTAATGTTTGTGTGGAATTTACCCTTAACAGATTTCCAATTGTGTCCCTGTGTCCTTGATGAACTCATTTTAAAATAACAGTCATGATCCATTATATGAATTCCCTTCATAATTTTAAACACTTCAATCATGTCACCTCTTAATCTTCATTTGCTTAAACTGAAAAGGCTCCGCTCTTTTAATCTTTCATCATAATTCATCCCCTGTAATCATCCTAGTCACTCTTCTCTGGACATTTTCTAGTGCTGCTATGTCCTTTTTTGTAGCCTGGAGTCCAAAACTGCACACATTACTCCAGATGAGACCTTACCAGTGCATTATAAAGCTTGAGGTGAACCTCCTGTGACTTGTACTCCACACATCGTGCTATATAACCCAGTATTCTCTTTGCCTTCTTAATGGATTCTGAACACTGTCTGGAAGTTGATAGAGTCCACTACGACGCCTAAATCCATCTCATTTACATCTCTGTGTAAAACTGTTTCCCTGATAAGGCATCCAAAGGACTGAAGAGCCCAGCCAAGAAGTCCACTGTCCAGCCACTTTGGTAGATTGAAAATGAATTAAGATTGTGAAAAGTGCTGGATCAGCAAAAAAGGCTGCAATACTGTTGACAGTTAACCAAGTAAAGCATCACAACCAGCAGGGCAGTCCGCTAGTTAAACATCTCATCCAGCAAGGCAGCACAACAAGAAAAGGAACTCGCCCAACAAGAGAACAAATGGAACAAAGCAGCCCACCAAAAGGAACAAAGTAGCCAATTCACCATGCAAGGTCCAGTATGTAAACTATTTGTACAGTCAAGCAGCCTAACAAGCAAAGATGCTTGCCCAATGAAGATGCTAGACAAGTGATAAGACTCACTTAACAAAGCAGCTTGTGAAATAAGGCTATCCACTAAGAGAAAAAAAATAACCATCCAGTGAGGAACATTGTGAAAAATCACTCACCCCATAGGGAGGTGTGAAGTTACTCCCCAGTGTTGGGATTTGCTGACACAAACATGACAAAATGGTGTGAGATCTCCTAAATTAATATTAAGGAAGGAACCTGGGTGAACCCAGAAAATGGCCATTAATGTGGAAGAGAAAGAGCTCAGCATTTAGAAAGACAGAACAGTAATATGCACTGTGGTCACCTATTCAAACAACCTATTTTAGCTACTTGAATGACCACAGAATATGTGGAGTCTGTATATTTGCATAAGATTTTTCTAGGAATTTTTGGTTTCCCCATACATTTCAAAGAAACTGTTAGGCTTTTAATGACTTTTAACTGGCATGGAGTAAATGAGAGCAAGCGTGGTCTACATCCTGTCCAGAGTGGGTTCCTATTTTGTTCCTAATGAAGAGAGGATTTAAATAAGGTTTAGGAATTCTGGATTGAACTAAGTTGATAAAGTTTACACATCTGGCACCTTTAATAACTTGTTTATTAAAATTATAGACATATGTTTTGTGTTTTATGTTAACTATGTGTAAACATTTAGGCTTGTAAATGAAACTGTCAGTTTACATCATCCATTTAATCAAGATCAGTGTTTCCCAAACTCGGTCCTGGGGAACCCCTGTGGCTGCAGGTTTTTGTTCCAACCAGCTTCTGTTTTTAATTGAACTCCTGGGCTAATTAAGTGAACTGATATTTCCCAAGTTCTGTGTTTAGGGAACAATATACAAATTTGAAAACTACAGTAAGTTTGCCAAAAAAAAATATTAAAATGTACCAAGCAGTTATATAGGAATAATGTATTTTTTTTCTTTTTAACAGTATTTTCATCTTGATTTTCATTCTTCTTTTCTAGGTCTTCTAATTGTTTAATTAATCCATTATTTACTAATTAGTGGGTCTGACTCTAAATTAGTTGTAGCCTTTGATTATTCAGTGTTGTTTGCCTGGGTGTCTGATCTGCTTATTTTAAATTGTCATTATTAAGATACAACGAAGGGGGAAAAACTGCACAGAGTGAGGGCAAAGTATAATGAAATCAACAAAAGAAAGTTAAGCATTTAAATCTATAGCAAAAGCAGAAATATTTCTAAATGTCTTATAAATGTAAAAATCATGCTGCTGTGCTTTTCTGAATGTCGAATAAAAGAAAAAAAAACAGCTAATTAAATGAGATCACTGCTATCAGGTGTTGTCACTAATTAGGAATCCGGTTGGAACAAAAACCTGCAGTCACAGGGGGTCCCCAGGACCACGTTTGGGAAACACTGATCTAGACCAAGGTCATGAAGGGGGTTGGGGGCTGGAGACTGGAAACTATCTCAGCTAACACAGAGAGCAAGGGAATAGCAAACCCTGGACAGGGTACACACTCACAAATACACACACATCCATGTGCAATACAAAAATTTAGAAAGAATTCCATGTTAGCATTTAAAAATATTTTTTTTTCTTCCCAATAAATAAAAAGTCATGATTTGCCAAGCATATGTGCTTCTGTTGACACCTACAACAAATATGCTACAAAGCACCTACGAAAACTTAATCTAAACATTATTGTTAGATTAAACTGCAAACGTTATAATTAATGACCTTTAAATAGCACTCTTCTAAAACGGGGAGCCACTTCAACCACCATCAATGTGCAGCATTCGCTTGGATAATGAAATGGATGCCACTTTTGAACCAATATGTTTACCACTCACTACCCATTATGTGGGGATGGGGTGAGTGAGATAGCCAGTCAGAGATAGGGGATGATTAGGGGGCCAGAATGGATGAGGCCACAGTGGACAATTTAGCCAGGACATCAGGGGATATCTATCTGTCCTCAAAAGATGCCTGGAAATCTTTTATGTCAACAGAGAGTCATGACCTCAGTTTTACATCTCATCCGGAGGACGCCACCATTTTTTCAGCATAATGCCCCTGTCACTGCACTGGGGCACTCGGATCCTCACCGAGGCCATGGGATAAGTGAACCCTGCTGACTTCACCAACACCTCTTCCCGCAGCAACCCACACTTTCCTGGTTGGTTCAATAATATCCAACTGCAGAGCTGTACAGCCATACATCACTGCAGTTTCTTGGGGGAAAGCACAGAATATAATGAAGTCTGAGAGCACGAGGAGCAGACATCACAGCAGGTGTTGAGAAGCAGTTATAGACCAGCATATTTAGAAATTAAGTTAGGGTTAGTGTGGTCAGCATGCAGTATAGACTGATATGATTAGAAGTAACTTAAGGTTAGGGGTTAACATTGTTACGGTTAAGTGTTTGTGTGGTTAGTGTGTATAGTTGTGAGATAACTTCACTTCTTTCTGAAACTGCCACTCAAGAACTGCTGGCTAGGGATGGGCGGATCGATACTAAAGTATTGAAGCTTCCGATCCTGGCCTTTTAATTTAAACATTGATGTTTACATTAAAAGTATCGATATTACATTATTTCAATGATATGCAAGTTTATTAGAAAGTATTTTTAAAAAGCATTTGATGGCGAGATCATAATTATTAAATTAAACATGTCATACAGTGTAAAACGGGAGCTATTTTTCCTTCCGTACTTTTCGTCACCCCGCATTCACACTGGTAGTGCTGCGACCCACCAGCCAAAGAAGTGGAGCTGTGTATGTCAGGCAGTGGCAGAAAGAAAGCAAAGCATTGTTTGGAGTTATTTTACTCCACTGATTGAACAATAATGAAGCAATATGTGATAGAAGACCGGACATTATTGAGGCAACACCACAAACCTAGTAAAACACATGAAAGTCAGTCACGTTGCTGAATATGAGAGAGATGATCAGAAGATGGCCTGACATTCAGGCTAAAACGCCTGAAACGGTTGCCAAAGGGCTGTAGTCCAATTTTAAACAAGCTTTTCAGAAAGGCAGACAGTACCCAGGTAACGTTTAGTACTGTAATCTGATGTAAGGTTGTTGTAGTTGTTTGAATAATCATGGCCTGTTTTTAGTGAGAACTGGATTACATTTATAGCTTGATGAATTGACATACTTAGAACACATTTTCAAACTTTCTGTATTTATTTTGTCCATTTTCTTTTCTAAAAAAAAACCTGATATTAGCTTTTTATCACTCGGGTTATAAAAACAACACTAAAAGCAGTACTCCCGAGCATTACCCAGGCAATGTTATAGTCGCGTCTTCTCTCACCTGTTGACATGCCTAACAATAATGCCGTCTTGTAAACGTCTGCTCGTTTACTTACACACACTAAAAAATCTGCTCACATCACTCCTGTCTTCTATGATTTACATTGGTTACCAGTTTCTTCAAGAATCAAATATAAAATTATTCTTCTCACCTTTAAAACCCTTCATGGGTTAGCCCCTCATTATCTGTCGGAGCTGCTGCTTCCTTACACTCCTGCCCGTGCATTACGATCATCGGATGCTAAGTTACTCACTGTACCTAAATACAGGTTAGTAACTGTGGGTGGCAGAGCTTTCAGAGTGATAGCCCCTAAAATTTGGAATTCTCTCCCTCTCAGCCTTCGCGAGGAAAAATCTATTACTACAACGTTGTTAAAAGCACATCTTTTCAATGAGTATTATTCTTTTTGTGTATGTAATTTCTACTGTCTTGTTAATGTGTGTATTGAATAGTAAAGTGTCTGAGTGTATGAAAGGCACTACATAAAAAAAATTATTATTATTATTATTATAAAAAACGTTTTTCTGCAGTCCAAGTGCACACTCTTGACAGTGACACAAGCAGTGAAGAGGAAGTGAATCCGTCTTTAGGCAGTGAAATTGAAATGGACATTAAATCCGAATACAACGCTTGCTTGGTATTTACATCATCATTATACTTTTTATACTTCTGACTGCATACTTTTAGAACTTTGCATGATTTACAGTAAAAAATAAAAATGCAATTTTTTAAGCCAAAAAATACAATGCTGTTTACATATTTTTCAAGAAAAAAATGTAATGCCAGTGCTTGTTGTTGTTCTACAGATCGTTTGCATGAACTAAATATGTTTAATAATTTCTATTAATAAGCAAGCAAAGAAGTCTGATCTTTGGTACTGTATGTAACAGTCACTACTTGCAAAGTCTTTAAAATGTAACTTTTTGATGTCCACACATACTGTACGTTTTTATAGACGCTTGACCATCCCTGCAAGACAACACTCTGGCTGCATCAGTATTGGAATCGGTATCGGCAATACTGGCCTCAGTATCAACCAGCATTGGATCGAAAGGAAAATCAGCAGTATCGCCTATCACTACTGCTGGCGTAGAACTGCGGTGACGTATAGTTAAAGATGCTTCTCGGTTCGTCTCCATCCAAGCACTGGCCAGGCCTTAAGATTTTTAACTTCAGGTGGAATACTTGTTCTGAAGTGCAGGTGGTACAGCCAAAAATGATTTTAATTTTAACCAAGTGGTCCACTTCACACAATTTAGACGCTTACATATCCTGACTATTTAATGAAATATTTTTTAAAAATTTATAACTCGATAAAACATAGTAGGTAAAGACAAACACACAAAAAGCAGTAACAACACCCAAGTTCGTTGTCACGTGAATCAGGCGGACAACAGGTTGTGTAAATACCGTTACACAAATCAAATGCTGGGTAGACGATGATGCCAGGAAAGGCTTCCGATCTGCGATAAGTTAAATGTATTAAGTAAAATGAATATGTTACTGTACAAAATACAAATATTTCTGTAAGTTAACAATAGATGCAATCCAATATTAAACAAAATAAACAAAATGAGCTGCAAAAAACGAAGTTTAAGTTTAGTCGACCATATAATAACGGTTTATATAATTAGAGCAAATAATGCCACTCACCCAATAATGCAGAAAAGCTTCGTTTTTGAGAAGCAACTGACTGAGAGCAAGTCCCGGATAAAAACGAGATATCTCCAGACATCCTCACATCTAGCGTTGAGCTTTCGCCAAATAGTGGTTTGGCATGCCGAAAATGTTAAAAGTAATTATACCACAGAAAACGAGCATAAGTATGTGAGAATATAAGGAATACCTGACCTTTTACAGAATACTACTAACTATCCCTGGATATTATTTGTTACAAAACATTATTTTGAGAGAAGAAGTAAAAAGATATTTGCATACATATTTCCGCAGTGGGCGAGAACTTCCGCCTAACTTTGAGCCGATCGCGCTCTTGCGCCGATTGGCTAAGGATGAGGCTTTCCCGCTCCTGATTGGCTTCTCGCTGTCACAAGCCGTGCCTTACTTGTGGATCAGGTCCACGTGTAGTAACAAGTTAGTCTGCCGACTCATTGCTTCTCCGACTTTTACTGTTTGCCTATTTTCGATTTTTTTCCCAGTGGGTAAACGTGGTAGTAGGTCCCGACAGCATAATCAAGTAGCGAAATAAGTGACCTTTCGCACTAAACATATTTCCTAAAAAGGTTTAATTTGAACGCTGTACCAGAAAAACAAGTATTGGAATAAAAAGGAGATAAGTAATTTCAAAATGCCGTAATTTGTCATTATTTTATATATATATATATATATATATATATATATATATATATATATATATATATATATATATTAATCACAGGGTACGTGAGAAAAAAATAATTGTCTACCTTAGTTTCCATCAATGGACAAGCAAGGAACTCAAACATAGTCTTCACATGCATGTTTAGAATCCTTTCCTGATTGAGCAGCTTTAAGCAGTATAGAAATATTTCATATCAAAACATGATTTTCATCCCAATTACGCCACCAGGGTGTGCTACGTTTAATGTTAAAACAAAAGTGACACAGCTATTTTTCGATGTGAAGAAGCAGGATCACAATTCACAGAACTTTCATTATGTGAGTCACTGAGGTGTGCTGCAGTTGTATTACTTGTAAAAGTAGAATATTTAAATTGGCTGCAGTTATTGAAATCGTCCAGCTTTCACCCTCTGCCGTAAGAAAAATCTTGGAAGTCAATAATAAAATGTTAACCTTTCCCTCTCCCGGAAATAATCTGTGTGCTGGAATATCATTTTGATTACAAAGAGGTATGTGTATGCAAGATAGACTGTATTTAAAAGCAAAGATGTGTGTTTCTTTTTCGGGCATATGACACATGTTTTCAAATATTTGCCTTTTGCACCACCAGCACAAAAGAAAAGTACACCTTCCTGTTTAAACACGTGAAACATTATTTTAAATAAATGTCAAATATGTCACGCCCAAGAACAAAACATTCAGCAAAAGATTTCTGTAGCTGTAAAAACAACACGAGTGATCATAAACAAACATGTACTATAAAAATACATACTTCTTATGCACAGCGGGTTTACAGTGAACATTCAGTAATGTTTTATCTAAGTACTGGTCTATACACTGTACAAAATTAATATCCTCATTCATAGTATCCCTTCATACAGACTAACCCCACAATTTCCAGTCTTGCTTATATGATTGTTCGGCTGTACTCCACCCCAGCTGAACCTTTTCCCATAGGTCAGTCTCCTCTGACCCAGGGGTCCCATGAATATGACCCGGGCACCCCAACAGTCATCTTGCTTAAGGCACCAACTAACAATATATGCTTGAACCACTTACAGTAATTGGGTATGACCGGACTTTTACTTGAGTTACAACATCTGTAAAAGGAAAATATAACAACCATATTTCTGCATGAAATGAAAAAAGATTAAAAACACTAAATGTATTTTAATCCACTTTTTCATTTTTTCAGCCTTGTCTATAACAGGAAGGCAGAATGAGACGTACCATTTCCTAATTGTATGGTATCAAAGACACTTGCTGCATGAAAGAGTTCCAAAAACGGTATGGGTCATGATTTCCTCAGTTCAAGGAGTTCCTGTGAACTATCATTCTTACATTGTTATCCATGTCTTGATTCCATGTACTTCTTCTGTGTTACATTGGTAGTTTGTGGGCTGAGACCTTGCAAGAAACAAACAATCTTTCAAGATGTCTCTGCCATATAACTCTCTTTTCACATTATATGGTACATAAATTGGTAGTTCAAAATATTCTGTGTGAACTCATTACTGAATTGAGCCATTGTAAATGCTTATTTATAGGTGTTTCAGCTTTCAGTGTTTATAAATGTAAAATATCAAAGTATTTCACTTTCAAAGCAAATGAGACAGTCAGATGTTCTGTTTTTTAAGATGAAATAATTCAATGTGTTCACACACTACACTCTTAAAAACAAAGGTGCCAAAGTTGTTCTTCAGAGCAATACCATAGGGAAAATATTTTTGTTTGTCAAAAGAACCACTCACATGAACGTGTTCTGTAAGTACCTTTATTTATTTTTTTTATTATTTTTATTTTTTTATTATTTACCTTTATTACATAAATAACCATGAACAGATAACAGATTTGTGAAATACCAATGAGATCACGATTTTAAAAGGAATCCTGCAAGTATAAAATACAGTAAAGAAACAGGTAAAGGGTTGGGGCCCCACAGGTTACCCCATTTAATGTCTGGTGATAATATGAATGAAGAAAAATAGCAACTGCGATTACCGACATATAGACTTCTCATAGCTTTTTAAATAAGCTGTCTTTTCAGGAAGTTTCCAGACAGTTGTCTAGTCTAGACTGATAATTGACTTCTTGTGGCAGTGAAACATGTACCGGAGGAAGCAGAAGAGACAGAGCTGATGAGTTGAGAAATGAAGTGATGTCCAGTCTCCTCGGCCAAAGGATACGTCACACCCAAATCTCTCCCTATAAATATCTCAATTGGACCCAAAACCATGGAACATGTCTGATGCTCACGTGTTTGACACAGACTAAGTTCAGGTTTTCTTGATCTCTCAGTAGCCTGCTAGGTAGTCTACCATACATTAAAGATCCCTGTTTTGTCCATATTTTAGGAATCTTTTTTTAAAGCCCAAACAACCAATTTCATATGCAAAGAACCCTTCCCAGAATGAAATGTTTCTTTATCAAGCAATGATTCCAGGCGGAACCATATAACCTAGTAAACAGCTATTTTAGAAAAATTATTTTTAGGAGTGTATGAAGCTACACTTTATGATAGATATATTTCTAATTCACTTTTGTACTGTCAATATAAAAAATCTATCCATCCATCCATCTTCTGAACCCAAGGCCATACTAACATACATATTGTGACCAGCAGGGGGTGCCACCAAACCCCCAAACCCCGAGACACAACTAAATAGCACCGTTCTGGGTTCAAACAGAAGATATTTTTATTTTACAATACCTTCACAAACCTCCAAATCCCTTTACACAACAGTGTAATACAATATATTGTCTTGTCTCCTTCCACACCTTCCACGTAGTCTCATCCGTGCTCCCGACTTTGACTACTCATGCAGGAACTTCGGCTTCTTTTATGCCAGACCCAGGAGTATTTCCTTGACTGCAGCATTGCACACTGAAAGCACTCCTGAGTCAGGAAGAAGCTCTTTAAAGAAGTTTTAACGATCTCCTGCAGCTCTGGTGGCACACAAGATCCCCTACAGCTCTGGTAGCATACAAGATCCCATACAGGGCTGTTCAATTGGACTACAATTGCCAGCCTGCCCTATGGGTATCAATATGGGAGTACCACCAGGAGGATGCTACCATTGTGTGCATGGGGGAAAACATAACTCCTGGGAGAAGCCACCTTCTGTTCTTCCAAGTGCTCTACCCATCCTGGCAAAGAACTGGCACCCCACCTTGTTGGGAAGCTGGACCATCCTTGTCCTTCCATTACAGCCTTCCACCCTGGCAAAGAACCTGCTTCCATCCTCTTTGGGACACCAGTCCATCCAACCTAGCACTCACAACATTTTTAGGAATATACGACAAAAGTAAATGCATGAAAAAACTTACAGGCAGACGGGGAGAATGTGTAAACTCAACAAAGACACTAGCACTATATTCAAAGACACTATAGAATCTGGGTGCCTGCAACAGAACACTGCCATCTGATGTAAAAAATTCATTCATTCATTTATTCATTCATCATTATTCAAAGCAAGTATGATTCCTGAACAGGGCACTTGGCCTGTTTTCCACACCAACAAAAAAAATATAATACTATTACATTCTCTAGGGTTACATGGCAAAGAAAAAACAATATGTTATGACAAAGAAAAAAAACAATACAGTATGTTGTGTATGTCATATGTCATTTATGAATACAGTTAATCCAAACAGGTGACACTTATACCTCCTTATAGCTAATCAAAATAGGTGACACTTATAGCTCCTTACTTTTTAGAAAACTACATTACACAAGATGATCTCAAGGGCCTCAGTTGGCATTGAGAAGAATAGAATCCTGACGTAGTGATGCTTAGGCCTTCATTTTTAGAAACAGAGGCTTCCTTTACGTCCTTCCTTCATGTTGTAAAATTAATAGTAATAAAATAATTTGAACTTTGTTCTTAAAGGGCGCTGCAGCATTCCGTACCTGTCCCAAACTCCGCGTGCTCAAGGGCCCACCCTGAAAGTTTGCTTATGAATACGCGGTGGGCGTGGCTCCAGCCTGGACTTGCCCTTTTCCCAGCAGTCTTCCATTGACATTTCAGCAGATCAAAGCCAGCATTCATTGCTGTTATGGAAACACGAACCTGCCTTCCCAAGGATTCTTGAAAGGGAGATCATGGCCCAGCGGTTGTCGGAATAATGGGGCAGAAGCAGAAATGGCCGGATCAGGGAGCGGTAACAACGACAGCAACACGACGGTGTCTCCGCAAGACCGAGCTGAGGTTCGGGACCCGTCCGATCCAAAGGAGCTGTCCCTAGAAGAAGTGCTGAAATCGTACGAGCAGCCCATCAACGAGGAACAGGCATGGGCAGTGTGCTACCAGAGCTGCCGCGGACTGAGTCAGCTCCTGCCGGGAGTGAAGCAGGTCGGCTTTATGCGAGTAAAGGATCCCGGGTCTATCTTGTTACACAAAGACGGGACCGTCTCCTTATTAGAGGAGCAAAGCCTGCAAGGTGAGGCTCTCTCGGCTCTCTGTTCGGTGTCAAACGCCATTACGGGATTCAACTGATGTTTTCTATACTAAAACAGACGTACACTGTACTGTGCATTTAATACACACGGAAAAGCTCCTGTTTTAATTTACACAGCAAATGCATCGTCACGACAGTAAATGCAATCTAAATAAATTCCATCCTGCTTTATATACCTAGTATTTATTTACCTACACTGCACTATTTGTTTACCTACACTACACACACTAACACAGTCAGCTAGGATAACACATACTATTCACCAGATTTTGTTTTAAAGACTGTTTAATAATACGACAGGCAGTCTGAATACGGCATGTAGAGGAATCTTAGTTTCCAGTCCCACTCCAGACACATTAAGTTGTATGTTTGCAACTTATTTATAGTCATTTGGTTGCTTTTGTATTTGACTGCTCCACCACAACCACTGATAATCAGTCATGAAACGGGCAGGTTAATTACAGAGGCGGGGCTAATTAGAGCACTTTGTATTGTACTTCAGTTAGTCTGATTTGCACATTTATTTTGCATCATGCTCGATCAATTAGTTGGTTTTAATTTTGTCAATCTTATTTTATATTTCAACATTATTCTAAAGGTAAATTATCAAAAATGAAATGACATTAATATCATTTCCCACGGGTAGCATACACTTACTAATTGCACCTGATTTTTATGTAAATTTTACGCGAGACTAAGCCCTCTTAGTTACCATTGAGAGTCTTTTAAACTGGTTATTGCGCTATGCTGTAGGCATTGTTTGGATCGAGTAGGTGTTCGTCCAATAACGATTATTATAAGTTGAGATGTTTCATTTACAGTTTTAGACCACAACGTCTGTGCCTTTGTCATGGATTTTGCATGCCTTCTTGGAGTTCGTATTCTTTCCTCAGGGTATAGATACGATGTTTGGGGGATTGACGACGTGTTCCTTCCTCAGGGTATAGCTACGATGTTTGGGGGATTGACAACAGTGCCTCCAATTGCATGGCAGGAAACGACAGCGATTCCCATGATCTAGTTATGGATATAGTCATTTTAAAATCGCAATAAAATTTAGCAGTGCAGAATAGCGAGACAATGGTAATCTATGCTAGCCTTTTAAAGTATGCGCCCGACTTCCGAAAACACGCCATATAATTTTCTTAAATACCACATTTCACACTTATGACTTGTCCTATGTCATTGGGCCTTTGGTAATATTTATTATGAAAAAAGTTTTAGTCATATAATTAGAGAAACATTATAATAATAGTTCGTATTATTATAAAAAACATTGTGACGCAGTGCTTAGTGTTGCTATTTCAGCCAGCAGATTTTAGTACCAATCGCAAACCCTGACAAGTATGTTTGGGTCTCGCACGTTATCGTGACGCATTTGGGTAATCGGTAATTTCAAGCTGAGTGAGAGCAGTTAATGGAAAGAAGAGTACGCGACAGCTCTGTCCTAGGGTTACGGCTCACATCCTGTCCGCGAAGTTCCTGAGACAGGCTTCTGCTTTTCGTGACAGAAAACGATTAAGTGTACACACGTCTTCTTCTTCTTCTTCTTCTTCTTCTTCTTCTTCTTATTATTATTATTATTATTATTATTATTATTATTATTTATGGTCAAGCGTTTATTACAATTTTAATAACAACAAAATTAGTCATCAGCATTATTATTATTACAAGGTAATTCAACATTTAATTTTTTATAAACTATTGTATTCTTTCACTGCGATGGCCTGGAGTCCCATTCCAGAGTTGTTTCCAGGCTTGCATCCAGTGCTCCCAGTACCCAGCCTGAGCTATGGCTCAGAATCGTAAAGAAGCCCCTGAGACCTTCCTCATTGTAGCTCCAGCGCTGTAATGCAATGTTTATATTTTTTCATTTTTAATTCACTAGGCAATACTCAGTATTACTAATCGTTCAATAATAACTATTCTTTTAATTTACCACGAGTATTTATCTTCATACTTGTGTTAAACTCAAATCAAATTCCATCTGTTCAGAATGATATAAATAGAATTAGAGAGGAAGGAAATTCTTCTGAATATCTTCTGAGCTTCTTGTCCTTGGAAGTTCAACTTTTAATATTTATTATTAATCATAATGTGCATTTTCATGTTGAATTTAATAAGAACCTTTTGTGAACCAAGATTATAGATGGTCACTGTCTAATGTTTGAAAAGTTGTTAGTATTTTCAATGTCTAAGTAATTATATTAAGAAAGTATTAGACTTTAGACCTCAGACTCTGAGATTGTGGGTTCAAATCCTGCTACTGACATTGTATGACTATGAGCAAGTCACTTCAGCTACTTATGCTCCAAATGGAAAACAAACAAGAACAAACGAAAAATGGTGTAAGTTGCCTTGGATAAAGGTTTTAGCCACATAAGTAAATAATAATAAAAATAATAGTAAAGTATACATTCAATTAATTGAGTTTGGTTGGCTTATTCTGACATCCCAAAGATGTGCAGGCTAAAATTGCAGTCATTTGTAAACAGGCTTAGCATCAGTGAGCGTGCCTTGATAGAGGTAATAGATAACAGGTTCCAGCTCTTTGTGACCCTATATATGGATCTTGTAACTTGGTTCATAATAAAGTTGCATGCATAGATATGGAGTTTATGTGTAAATTGTTAGAACTCAAGAAGTAATCTGCAATACATGAAGACCTGCTTCTAAATTACTCTTTTATGGAGCAAAATAAACTGATTGAATTATTACTAATGTGTTGAAACACTTGCCTATCATTTGTGTAATTAGTTCCCAGATTGAATGTGCTTGCATCTTCTTTTCAAGTATTACATCATTCACTAATGATTGTTTGATTAATTTCAAATATCCTAGTGAGTCAAGGAAAGAGATAATCCTACTTGTTTACTTTGAAACATTAAGGCATGGTTGTTAGGCAAACATTAAGAAACAGGACAGGAGTTTAACAGTGCAAATGGATGTTGTTTTTAATATGTAGATTTAGGGTATTTGTTTTTAGCATTTTTTACCTTTTTTACAATTTTCCAGTTTCACACATGTCTAAAACTTTCAAAATTTCTGTTGAACAGCAAAACAAGTTGATGAAATTATTTTTATAGACTTCCCACAAAACCTAATTACCCATAGCCACTTATTTGTGGGCACCAAGTCATAACCACTCCTAGTATCAACAGGCATAATGCAGGAGTCATCCATGAATACAATGAGGAGACAAAACAGAGCACAATTACTCCAAAACACACCCACTCATACTGGAGCAAACTTACATTTGTCATAAACTCTAACATCATATTTTTGGACTGTGGAAGAAAACCCACATGAATGTAGAAGAAGAAGCAAACATCCTGACATTGTGAGGTTGCAATGTATCCCGCTGTACAATTATGCCAACTCATCCCATGATACTCATTAAATTCACAAAGGTGTTTGTCATGCATTGCATTGAATGGTGAGTTTTTATGGTCAAATACTTCCACATTTGATACAAGTAATTATACAAAATGAGAAATATATGGATTAAATTAGAATTTGATCAAATCAGAATTACTGCAGACACATCTGTAAAAAAGCATGAAGGTCTCATTACAGAGTAAGATTACATTTGTTAAAAAGAGAACTATGTTTAATCCTTTGAGGTTGTAAAATACATGGCATAGTTATAAGGCAAAATGAAGAACTTCATTCATTTAAAGTGATAATATTTTGAAAAGCAAAAATAAGTTCAAATCATAGCTGTAGCTTTAGACAGGGGATAAACTTTGTGTACATACAGTACATCAGCAAAGGCAAATATAGGGCTACCATATTATAGCATTGATGGGCTCATTAAAGTAGTCAATTTATTAGAATTCTTGAAGCATAGCATTCGACTTTGATTGTCATTTTGTGAGACTGAAGCCCATCAAACAAGAACTTACAGCTATGAAAGACCATTAAAGGCACAGATTTTTGAATTTGGAATCACAGAAATTAAATTAAGAATAAATCCTCTGGCTGTATACTCATCTTGGTCCTTATGTTTGCTGTTTTCATTGCATTTTTGCCCTTAATGAAAGAATAATCTGATAAAATAAAATGGCAAATGCCAGGTATTAGACTGTAGTCTGGACTCTAAGTCTTGTGGCAGCATGTCTGTACAAACTGTTGTAATCTACTGAATGTTTATGCCCTTGGATCCATAGGAGAGAGAACCATTTTTAATCCTCTAGTGAAGCACTCATTTAGAAGTCAAATGCACTGCAGGCCCATTGTTGGATCACTAGGCAATCAGCTCAAGTGATTCCATACAATGTGGCCACTCTAGTTCTGTGCTACTCACATTTCTCACCCAGACAAAGGGAAAATGTGTAAACTCCAACATCGAGGAGCAGTATTCAAACCCAAGATTCTTCACCAGCATACTGCCCACTAGGAGGCTCACTGAGATGTTTGCATCAAAGTAACATACAATTGAATAACAGGCAGAAATTGCCATGATAAATGTTATTAACCCCAATCATTCGTCTTTCTTGCAAACTGCATTTTTCCTGGTAAAAGTTGCAGGAAAGTGGAGGAAATCCTCTCAGAAATATGTGCAAGAAAGGAGCACAGCTAGTAAGGCTCACTTGTCCATGGTATTGCATACTCATTGGACGTCTACACTGAGTTAATGTGAAGTTATTAATTAATCTAATCTAATTCTCCTAACTTTTGAGAGAAAGCCAAGCTCATCTGATGAACATCTACACAACAAACCAGACTGTATGGTAGATTACACAGAGTTAGCCAAGGTTAGTTTTTTTTTGCTGTAAAGAGGCAAAAATTATAATCTAATTCATGTAAAAAAGTAATATTAAACACATTCTTCTAGCTGTCTTGACAGTTTGTACCCAACTTAGTGCCATACACATTCAGGGGGCAGACATCACATACAGCTACAACCCTGTATATGGCATTTCAAAGTATTTAGTTCACTTTCCATTTATAGTTCTGTAGATCACATGGTAGAAAGTACAATAGTTAGCACTGATTCCTTATAGCTCCACCATCCTAAGTTCAAATCACTTGATTGCTCTGTATGTGGAGTTTGCATATTCTCCCTGTGCCTACATGGGTTTTTCTTAGGGCCCTCCTATTTTCCTTCAAAATCTCAAAAATTGTTTTAATTTAAGACTTTAAGTTGGCTTAGTGTGATTGAATGTATGGGTATCAGTGTGCCCTGCAACCAAAGGATGAACCCCAAATCCATGGGCACCTGGTCCTGATAAGACATCAGACCCCAACCCAACCATCCTTTTGCTAGCCAGAATCAGCCTATAGACATGTTGAGTAACACTGCATCATTGAAACAGATGTCAAGGTCTGTTTATACTTACAGGACATCAGACACAATATAATACCTTTATTAAACCAGATGAGAAGATAGCACAGCAGTAATTTACACTGGGCTTTGCATGCTTTATATTAAAGACTAGCAACTGGGGAAAAACAGATTAGCCTTTACAAGCTTTGCATTCAATAATGCTGAAAACCCCTCAATAACACAAATTGGAAATGACACAATCATAATTTGGCTGCCTTCCTTCTCCACAAGTGATCACAAAAACCACGGTCTCTACTTAACCTGAAATGAGACTGTCCTTGCTAAAGTCAAATGAATAATGCAATACTAGCTTTTGCTGACGTGCAACGTGCATTACTGCAGCTGCAGACGCTCACAAGCTGTGCTCTAAACATGCAGATGCAAACAATAACGTTATAGCCGTCAACATTATTTCTGTTTAATATCCTAAACTCAATCAAACAATATAGGTCCATCAGCTATCACCATGTCTAAATACAGTAGAAAACAGAAGTAGAGAAGGGGGTCCAAAATCCTTTCCCCCACAGCTTCCAAGTCTTAATTAGTTTAATTTTAATGAGTGGTCCCCACTGAACTGTAGGCCCAACAGGGAGCCCATATATGCCTGAAATGGCTTAGCACCTTCTCCAGGGCTGGGTTCTGCCTTGTGCCTGACCCTGAATTAAATTAGGAGGGTTTGATAATAGAGGAATGGAGCTAAACCCAGGAGCCACAATTACTATAATCCTACCAACTGCACCATGTATATTATAATTACAATAGGCTTGTTATGCATACAAAATGATTATATTATAACGCATAATAATTGTGACAGCGCGATGCATTATTTACTGTGTCATCTACCATTGATAGTTCTGTCCCAGAAGTTTTTACATACTTATCAAGTAATTTCCATTATAACTTTAGCCTTCATCAAAAAGACACATCTGAAATCTGGCACACTGACCATAAAACTGCAGGAATAGTCTAACTAGACCAACTCTGCAGGGAAATTAATGACACAGTAAAAATATTTATAGGTGTACAGTTTTGGAGTCCAACTATTATAGATGTTAATTGTGTATTATAATTATCAATTTAAAATTTAAGGAAATAAATCTTACCAAAATGAAAAAATGCACTTGTTTTGGTCTGCACATTTCTATCTTGGTGAAAAAAAGCTCATGGCACACAGTGCATTACTCGTTCATTTACACTCTTAAACATTTTGGTTCTTTAATGGCAACATTTAATGGCTATTTAGTTCCTCATAGAACTATTGCTTGACAATTAACCATTTCAAGATGTGAAGGTTCTCTGCGTATGAAATTGGGTCTTTGGGCTTTGAAATGGTTACTAATATGTGGACAAAACAGAAATCTTTAAAGTATAGTAGACTTCCTGGCAGGATACAGTCAGATCAAGAAAACCAGAACTGGGGCTATTTTAGCAAATGCAGCAAGAGTAATTTTAAATTCAATTACCCATTGGTATTTCTATTCATGGTTATTTATGGAGCCTGTTATGGATCTAAATAAATAAAGGCCTTTTCTGGAACCTTCTGGTGAATTATGCTTTTGAGAATCAAAACTGGCTCTCCTATGGCCTTGCTCTGAAGAACCACTTTGGCACCTTGATTTGTAAGGGTGCACCTTCTTTGTGAACAGTTCAGCTGTTCTTCAGTTCTTCAGTTAAGCTGTTTGAATCTACTGTTATTCCTGTCAACCTCAGATTTAAAGTAGGAACCAAGCCATCAAAGGCCAGATAAACAAATGCATTCACCTCATTAAAAATAGGCATGGAATCATAAATTAACTTATCTAAGTCTTTCGGAGTTGGGAGAAAGGTAGAGTAACTGGAGGAATACAACATGCATGTGAGAATATACAAACTCAGCAACCTGTCTGAAAATCAAATTTGGCTCCCATAATTATTTAGCAGCAGCATTAGCCACTAAATGGCCATACAGACACAGACCATTACTATATACTATATGTGTGTGAGCGATTTTAAAGAAAAGAATGTCTAAATAATAATCTATTGTGGTCCCAAAATGATACCACCTCTCTTTTGTGCATTCCAAATTTTTCATCAATACTGTATCTGTTGTGATGGATGGCAGGGGTGAACTGGCATCTCAGCTGGGATGAACCCTGTACCTTTACCTGGCAGAGAGGCCAGTATAGTGGAGGGACAGCTAAGTGGCAGCATTCCAGGACTAGCATATGCATACACACACCTGCAGAGTATGCTGGGAACTCTAGTCTCATAAGGTAGCCTTTCTTGGTTTTGTGGGTACTGCTAGGGGAGCAGCAGGGAATGACTGTCCCTACTTTGTGGGGCTCTCTGGGAAAGAGTGGAAGGAGAGAATGCCAAAGAATTATATGTTGTACTGTGCTGTGTTGGATTGACTGAAAGAAGCATATTAAAGTACTCTTTCAAATTAAATAATTTTATATGAACTTGTGGTGCCTCAATTGTATCTGGGGTTTGAGGGCTCTGATACACCCCCGGTGGCAACACTGTCTACCTTATGTTGTAAATTGCGTAGGAAAATAGATGACTGTTGTAAAAAAGCCCTGCAGCAACACAAACAATTTGTTAGTTATGGATAGCATAGTGTCTTGACTTAGGCGGAAATGTTCTAGATGAGCAATTCAGAATATTTTCTTTTGTAAAATGAAGGCAAGTGTATAAAATATACTGTAAGTTGATGTTCTTGCCTACTACATATTTATTTATTTATTTATTTATTTTTTGGAATGAACAGATACTCATGTTCCACTACTCAGTTTTGTTGCATTTTATGTGAAAATGAATCTCTTGCTGTGTTTCCCTCGTTGTGTCATTGCTTTTTCTGGCAAGTTACATTAAAGAACCAGAAGGAGGTGGGATTCTGGTGTAAAGTTCATATAAGTTGTTAGAGACTTCTTTACGTGTGATACTACAACGCAAAACTCTGTTGTGTCCAAATTATAATAGGAAGCAAATGCCTGGAAAAAAAGTCACTGCACTGCATGTGTGAGTTATTGTGACGAGGCAAAGTGGACTCATATCGCAGTCATAATCCAGAGAAGGACAAGTAAAGATTGAAGTGAACTCATCATCAGTGAATAAGTTGTTCATGTATGTTGAGACTGAATAACAAAATGATAGAAAAAAAGAAAGAGAAATACTACAATCAGTGAAAAAGAAAAACAGTCTTACACACAATATGTTTTGAGCTACTCTTCTGCTAACAGCCTAATTGCTGGAGGTGCAGATGATCTATTGTATCTTATTGTTTGCATTCAGCATTGCATAACATACTCATGGTAAATAAAACTTAAATGAAATTCATAGATTTAAGAAATAAAAATACATCTACTGAAACAGAGAATTGATTGAGTGAACTACATCCTTAAAATATTTGATAATCACTTGAGATTTTTTGATTGTGCCCTTTCTACAGTTAAGAAATTGCAACAAAGGTCGCTTCATAAATGACATCAATGTCAGTTTCTGAATTCTATAAATGTTCAATAAATTTTGTTTGGAGAGCATTTATTCATTGGTCTGTGCTGTGTTTTTGGAAATGTGTGTTTGAGATAACATTAGTCCACAACACATGAGATTAATCCAGTTCAGTAAGTGGAGTCACAGGGGTTGATGAAATTTTTTTAAATGTTACAGATCTATGGTTTTTATATTCAAGCAGTTTGCATGCAAATCAGGTTTTCTGCATTCTATTCAACCCAAGTGAACACTGTGATTATAGAAGGCCATTTCTAATATTTTAAATATTTCAAACAAAAGAATATATATACATTTTTGCTGAGAAATGCCTTTGTTTTGTTTGTTACAAATGTGACAAAAATACATTTCACAAATATATTGACATTTTACATTTTGTTAACAAATTTCTTTATACAAAATGTTAAATTAGGAAAGTTTAACAATATTTAAAACAGCAAATAATAAAAGAAAAGTACATGTGTTATGCACTTCTGTTACTTAAAATGTAACTTTTGGTGGCACAGTGTTTAGCGCTACCCACCTCATAGATCAATCCAGATCCCAGCCTGGCGATTATATGTTTAGAATTTGCATGTTCATCCAGTGCACCGGTTTTTCTCCCACAACCCACAGACATATGCATTTTTTAATTATATATTATATTCAAAATTGTGTGTTACAGTAGCACAATTACATGCTAGCAACACATTGATTACTACTTTTTATTTAGAGCTAATCAGGTTCCTGCTTCTCTACCCATTCAAAGAACAGAGAAAACAGACAATGATTGCTGAAAAATACTGAAGTATCTAAAATGTTCGCAATGGTTCAGCATTCTCAGTTCATTGAGAGCCACATTAATAAATGTCTGATAGCTTCTGAATAACTTTTAAACTAAAGTCAATAAAATTTCTTCTTCTTTTAATTAATATAGGATGTCCCTTTCCTATTGCATTATGTTAGGTGTGTTAGGATATTCTCAGTTGAGCTTAATAAAAAAGCATGCTATTATCACAATAAATCTTTCACTAAGTCATAGTATCCCATCAGATAATACAGCACTGGAAATAGGTGATGGACTATTGTGGAATTCTTGTATTCCCAAACTTATTTAATACATTAGCAAAGGTTTATTCAAATAAAATGTGACCAGGAGATATTTGTTAAAACACGTAACCCAGTGAAGCAGGTGCTTGACAATATTGCTCACAATTTAGATCTTTGTTGGAGCACATTTTGGATAGTGTTCGTCAAGAAGGATGCATGTAATGTAAAATTCTGAGGTGAATTACACCATGTTTTGCACAAATTGAAAAGTGTGTATGTTGTCAAATGCTGACCTCGGTTCATTTTCTCAAAATCTCATTGCAATGTCTCATTTGCAGTGCCGACTCAGTGGTGCACATTTCTGAAATCACTGGTATTTCGTGAATGTAGTCTCTATATTGTTAAAATGGAAGGAAACTATAATATCTACAGCAAATATCAAGGGAAAGTACTGGAGTACTGTATATAGTTTTGGCCTTCAGGATACAAAAAGGACATAGCAGTACTAGAAAACGTTCACAGAAGAGCGACTAGGCTGATTCCAGGGCTACAAGGGATGAATAATGAAGAAAGATTAAAAGAGCTTTCAGTTTAAACAAAATAAGGTTAACAGGAGAAGTGTTTAAAATTATGAAGGGAATTAGTACAGTGGATTGAGACTGTTATTTTAAAATGAGTTCATCAAGAAGTTAAGAATAAATTTCAAACACAAAACATTCGGAAGTTTTTCATCACACTGAGAACCATAGACACACGGAATAAGTTATCAAGTAACATTGTAGACAGCAGAACTTTAGGGACTTTCAAAACTCAACTTGATGTTATTTTAGAAGAATTAAGGGATTGAACTGGTGAGCTTTGTTAGGCTGAATGGCCTATTCTTGACTAGATTGTTCTAATGTTCTAATGAAAGTTGGGAAGGTCTTGGCAGGTTTTTATTTTTAGCAAAGTCTAAAATGTTTGTGTTTTGATGCCAGGTTATATTTGAGGCACAATTGTTCAAAGGAAGCAACTATATTATAAATATTCAATCTAATAAACTAATATTAGATTAGTTGATAAAGACATTTTTGTGAGCGTATCCTATGAAGAACTGGTTAACTGTCCCGGGGTGTTTCGTACTTTTTTTCCCAGTGCTGTTGGGAGAGGTGGTGAACCACCACAACCCCAGAGGTCAAATTAGGCAAATAGATGTAATTTGTTCATAAATGTTCAACTTGTTAAAATTACACATGAGCTAAAGCCACTGTGTTATGAGTTAATGAAAAGTAGCAAATTGTTTCTGCTCTTTACACCTTTACTTAATTATTTGCTTTTTCTCAAACAGAAGTCTAATTTCTTCACTGATAAAATTCCATCTTAATATAAATTTTTGGAGGGACTTGCTGTGCAGTAAGTAGCTCTCTGCATGTGCACATCTTGATGAAAAAGCTTCTCCAGTGAATGCTCTGTAAACAGTTTAATGACACTTTATCAACAATTTTAGTTTAAAAAATTAAAACTAAATATTCAATACAAAATTTTAGCTAAATCGGAAAGTAGCATCCATTTTGCCAATTCACTTAATCCAGTTTAATCATTGTGAAGAGCTACAGCCTATCCCATTATAGACTATTTAATTCATTTATAGTTTTATTAATTTATTTTGTAAACTTTTTGCTATATTTGGACAGAGTGGATTTTTAAACGTTTAAAAAGAAATCAGGACTCACTTTTCAAAATGACAACTGAATATGGTGGTTATACAGTTTATTTTCAGGTTGTCACACAAATATGGTTTTATTGCCTACAGATATCAGTGTTGAAGCCACTAAACTATTAGGTTCTAATAGGCTGTAAATCCACATTATTAAAGGCCACCCATAATGACATAGTGTCGGTGACAACAGTAGAAATTAGCTTCGGGATCACTTTTGAGCTGAGACTTGTTTAGAGGTTATTATACTACATTGTTAGAAACAATGGCCTTTGTTTTGCATCTAAGAGAAGCTGAAGCTTGCAGCTCGTTTTTATTTTCTTAGAAACAAGAGAGAGGGGGTATCTGAGCATAGCCTGGCAAGTTTTTTAAACTCCAGTTTCAGTGGAATGTATGCAAAGCCTCTTCTGGGAGCTCTGCATGGCTGCACTGAAGTGTTTTTCTTTTGAAATGCCAGCTGAAGCTGGTAAACACTACAATAAAATGCACTTACATTATAGACATTGTTTGCTGATACAGTAAAGCAAAATACAATTTTAGCTGAATTTATGATAACAATTACCGTGAGTGGTTTAGACATTTGCTCACACTATAAAGCTGTAAACTCTGCTTTCCCAGGTATATCCCTACTATGAAATGTTATTTTCGTGGGACACAAAGAAATTTCCCAGAATCACAAATAGTGCTATGGGTTATACTTATAATCAGAACTGAAAGAAGTAACCATGTTTAGTTTCTAAAGTTGTTAAAGCAGCTGCCAAAGAATGTAAGTCAAAAGAGTCACTCATCCAACATTTCTTCAGAGCCTTGTTTTTGCTATAAATACATGTGTTGCATACTGAGCAGCTCACTGGCACACTAGCTATCAGTCCAGCAATTGTTATTTTATTCATTGCTGTTACAAGAGGCTTTTTAAAGGAAATACGTTTGCACATTCTTGCTGTGACAGTGTGTCTTTTCTCCAGATAATTTGGTGTACTCCCACTTCTTAAAATATGCACATTAGATTGATTTGTGACTCCAAACTGGTGTTCTATCCAGTACCGTGTCTTGCCTTAATTAATTCTTTACATTTACTGTATATAGCGCTTTTCTCACTAAAAGCGCTATCCACACAGGGAGGACCCAGGAAACAAACCCACAACCTCCTTAGGTATAGCATAATGATTGGGTGAATACATCAAAAAAGGGATCACAGAAACCTGGTAGTCTATCTTGGCAGATGTAGGTCTGGATAGAGCGCCAGAACAGCACAGGATTTTCTCACGTACACAACTTCACACAAGGCCCATTTAGAATCACCAATTAAAATAACATACACATCTTTGGGAATGTGGAAGGAATACCAGAGTGCCTGTAGAAAAGTCAGACATAAGGAAAATGTGAACTACTATAGAAAGTGACCAGGATTCAAACCCAGGACTCTGAAATCGTGAAGTAGCAGTACTAACCACTATATAACCGTGCTGCCCTACAGTAAAAGAGAAAGTTAAAAGCATTAGTACGGGTCAAAAAAAGGCAGTATTGATATTACCTTGAAGGGGCTTAGAAGGACATAACATGAAAAAGAGTAATACAGTGTAGAAACAAAATATATGACAAGCATATTGTGCAGATCTAATGTCTGCTTCTGGGTCAGACTTCAGCTTTCCATGACTATATGAAGGAAAATATGTATTCATTTATGTTCTTTGCCTATTTGTTCTTTCTGGAACTGGAGCACATTTTGACTGGAGTTGACCCTAAGATGCCAGTTTATTGCAGGAAGTTGATAAATACAACATCTCTCGATGAAGCCTACTGATAATGCTGTGTATGTGTGTGTTGTCATCCAGGGCCAGAGAAAGATTTAGAGAAGCACTAGTCCTCCTGCTTATTATTAACTAAAGTGATAGAAGACAGGCAGGCATCTCTAATGGTTTAACACTTGCATGGGCTTCCCATTTTAAACATAGACAATCTGGTAAAAAGAATGGGGTTGTCTCTCTCAATACATGTTTAGAAAGATTCCAGGAGCTTCTTTTTTATAAGGCATAGCTGTGTGCATCTTTTCAGTGGTGAAAAATAAAACAGAAATAACACTGAGATCTTTGCACACTTTTGCATAACCAGACCCTTGTAATCACACTTGTCTCAATATGATCTTAAAAATGACATGGCACACATACTGTAGATCTATCAAACTGTATTTATATGAATACTATTTGTATTAGTGGTAGCAAGGATAAGTTAGCTTTTCGTTAGCTATCTCTAAGAGTTATCTAGATGAACATTTGTTTAGAAAATTTAGAAGCAAATGCTAAATATCTACTGTATATACAGTTTGCAAAAATTCTTTACAACCATAAAACATTTTCTTTGTTTAATTCAATATGTTTATGTGCCACCATTCTGTGACAGATTGGCACTTTGGGTGCTCCAGTTTTTTCCCCTGATCTTCAAAGAGGAGTGTATTAGGTTACTTGATGATTTGAATTTGGCTTCTGTGTGAGTGTGAATGGTGGTGGTGTGCGTGTTTGTATAGGTCTTGCAGTGGATTAGTGCCCCATCTGCCTTATTCTCAAAGCTGCTGAGATTCACTCCAATACCCATGACAGCAACATGGATTAAGTTTATATAAACATGAATGAATATATGGATAAGCGTTAGTGTTCAATTCAGTGCAACATCTTCTTCTGGTGGAAGTAAAACAGAGCAGTTGCAGTTATAAAGCTCTACCAGTAATCTTTATTGAACTGCAAGATATAATCTGTACTGTATTAACACAAAGGCATATGAATGTGCATGGCTGGTAATCCTCAATTAATGCAGTTCAATAAATATTATGACTCACTATGTATGGAGCTTCTTTACTATTTGTTTAACTTCTTTATTTGATTTATAATTCATATGCTTAGATGTGTGTTTCTAAAAGTACACCTTTTTTCTGTTTACAGATGGAGGTAGGAAACTTTCTCAACAGCCAGAAGGGCAGGTAAGAAATTGGAAAATACGCATTCAAATTTGACCATGTTGAAAAGTCTAGAATATAAATATGTCAATATCCACAAAACTTGAACTCATGAAAAGAAATGTCTATTGTAATATATAAAGTCTATCTAGGTAAAATTTATCTGTCAGATGGAGATCTTTATTTTATATTTTATGCATACATACAGTATATACTGTACATACATAAATTAATTCTCACACTTAATAAATTCTCTTCAAGGATGCAGAGAGCTGAAGCTTATACTGGTAGCACTGGATACGGCTTGGACCAGGTCACCAGACTCCCACAATAGTTTGTGCTTCACCAGGCCAATGTGAACAAAAGTCAGAGCACGTGAACTGAAAAACCTTTGTTGTCATTTAAATTTTTATTTGTTCCGAAGTCATGAATCTAAAATTTTAAAAGATTTTATTTTTAATGTGCAAAAAGTAGTTTATTTTTTAAAAAGTCTAGAAAAAATCTATATGAGAAATTTACTTCTTTATTAAATATCTGATAGTTTTGCACAGCAGCCTATCCATGCACACTCCCATTACTGGCTGCCACATTCAACGTAGCTGCTAAGATGACAGAAAGACTGATGTTGTCATGGACATATTAAATGGAAAGTACAATGACCACACAAAAACTCTTCTACATGTCAACAGAACCCAACAGAGGATAAAATAAATTATTAAATATATTTAAATAATAAAGAGGTCAGCATTCATATGTGCATGCATGATGTTTTTCTTCAATCTATCACTTATCTGTTTTCTTACCTTTTTAAACAGGTTCAGGAGGAATGGAGTCATATTATATAATTATTATATAGTTATATACAGTATTAGATTATTTGTCTATTTATATATGTATTTATTTAAAGAGCTTTTGTAAAAGGCAAATTTCCCCCTGTGGAGAAATAAACATCTATCTATCTATCTATCTATCTATCTATCTATCTATCTATCTATCTATCTATCTATCTATCTATCTATCTATCTATCTATCTATCTATCTATCTATCTATCTATCTATCTATCTATCTATCTATCTATCTATCTATCTATCATATCATATCATGTCATAAAGTGCCTTCACATCTATCTATCTATCTATCTATCTATCTATCTATCTATCTATCTATCTATCTATCTATCTATCTATCTATCTATCTAAATAGAAATACATATATGTACTGTAAGTACAAATGGAAACAGACAGCAGTAAACTTAATAATGTCTCCCTAATGTTTTTCATGTTTTTTATTTTCTGTAATTGACAATCTGTATAAAGCCCCACTGCTAGGGTTCAAAAAGTAAGTCTACTACCATTTAGAAGTGGTTTTAGAATTTTTTTGTATAGGCTCATTATAGGCTGACATTTGTTAAAGAGACAGACTCCCAAATAATTCTTGTCTGCTATCACAGTTCATATTAATAATAATAATAATAATAATAATGTGATGTCTGTGGTGGGTTGGCACCCTGCCCGGGATTGGTTCCTGCCTTGTGCCCTGTGTTGGCTGGGATTGGCTCCGGCAGACCCCCGTGTCCATGTGTTCAGATTCAGCGGGTTGGAAAATGGATGGATGGATGGATAATGTGATGTACATTTGTACAACTATACTTTCGATTCTGGTTTATGTTATGCTGGTTTTAATGGATGTGTATCTTGTGTGGAACTGGGTGTTGCCTTGTGGCTTTTGGTTTCAGGTTTGCCTCCTACACTGGATAAAATGGTTGCAGAAGTGAATGAATGAATATTTTTAATGACAATGTCCATAGCTTTGTTTCTTCATCCAACCAGTTTCAAAGATGCTTTATTCAGTTAATGGTTATAGCTGCTAGAAAGTGGAACAGCAGAATATGGCAGTAATCAGCCATGGTTTAGGACACATCAGTCCATCTCATGGTGGATGTTATAAGGATTTGGAAGGAATTCACAGTACCTGAAGCAAAAAGAGGTCACTTTGGGATTCAAACACAGGGCTGTGGTCCAGAGAGGCAGTTGTGCTAATCTATAAAGTACCACCATCTTATTCTCAACACTATTTCTGATAGCAGTACTTTAAATGAATTGCATTATGTGAAAAGGCTTGCCATGTTTTCAAAGAATTTATAAGCATGCTTCTGTATACATATTTATTGGTGCTTTTGCATTTGACATTGTACTGTTTGCACATTGATGCATTTTCTCTTTATTCTTTGTTTTTTTAACCAGCACTAGAGTATGACCTGTTCTGATGTAAGCCTTACATAAAATATGCTAGACATACCATGCAAATATGAACTGGTATATGATGAGAAAACAGGATAACGCACAAGTTTTTAAATAAACGTTTTAGTCCAAAAGCTTCTGACCTCATCATTACCTTTCAGTCAATGCAAGCATTTCACTAGATATTTTTTACATTGTGTGCTAAAAGGCTGTGGCCCTCTATAACCCAGTCTAACAAAAGAGCTAACGGTGTAGAACACCATAGATGTGTTTATTGAATAAATAACAATAAAAACATTCCAGTAAAATGCAGTGAATTAATGTCTATTAATATCTGAGAAATGCCTGTTTAATTTCTGCATTCATTTCTGCATTTAAGTATGTGATGTAGATTTAAATAAGGCAAAGTAACATTAAAAATCAAGCCCCTTTGCCTCAAGCCGTTAAATTAAAAAAAAAAGTCTAACTCACTTGTCACATAAAGTGGCCTAACTAAATGTAATCCTCCACCCAAAAATGATATTTTTGTTATATTTTACTTACCCTATGTAATTTTTAGTGATGACAGAGAATTGTTTTTTAATCTTACATTTAATGTTGAACAGGATGTCTGATGTAGCAGATGTCTATGGTGACCAATGCTGGACAAACAGCAACTGATATCAAAAAGTCCATGAAAAAAAATCTCACGTTACTTATCATCCAGTTGTAAGCTCACAACGTCCCAAACACATGCACTTTTACTAAAATATTGTTAAATAAACCACTTCAGGAAAACATTCTACTAAATGAAAATGGGATGCACTCAGATGTAAATGCACCTTCTGTTCTGCATGAAAACATGAGATTAAAATGTTTTCTTGGCCATCACTACAAACTACATGGGCTAAGTTAAAAATAACAAGAATATCAAATTTGGGTGGAGTGTCCCTTTAAGTCACGTCACAGCGAATTTTGTAGTGCAGCCCCCAGGCAGAAACTGTCATGGCAGCTTTTGACATAAGACAGGAAATAACCCTGGACAGGTGCTACTTCATATTAGGGCTCAGTCATTCATACTGAGCCAATTTAAGATTTACAAATAATCTAACATGTAAGGTATGGGAGAAAAAGTAACACAGATAGAGATGTGACGTGGCAACACTAACCATTGTACCTCCATTGCTTCATTTATTATTTGCCTGTACTATAATTACAGTGCACAGATAACAAAAATGTAACTGAATTAAATATCATTTAAACTCAACAACTTTTTTTTTTTAAATGTGGGACAAAAGGAACATTAAACCACCACATATTGTGCAGCCCAAAATCTTGTGTAACCGGATTCTAATATAATTAGGGCATTCCTTCATTCCTTTTCTGTTCATCAGTTTAGTTTATGTAACCTTGAGCTCTTTTATTTGCCACATTCTCTCATATTCATCATGCCATGGCTGAGCTAAAGAGTTCTCTGTCTTGTTGGTTACATGTGTTTGTAAAGCTCTATCAGTTTCAAGAACAAAAAATCAAAACACAAGACATTCCTTTTTTCAGGGTGTTCAAGCTACTGTAAAATACATAAAGGTGTCATTTTATTCAGGTTTATGGAATTATACTTTATAGTCAGTTTCACTTTCTCTTTTATTTATGTCTTTGTCTTGATCATGCTTATGTTTTAACAAGTTTTGGGTTTAATTTGTCGGTGTTCAGTGTATGATACAGCTCCTTAAAACTGGTGTAATATACTGTATAATAATATGTTATTGGTGAAATTTTAGGACATCATTGACATCCATATACTATATGGATTATATATTTAAATTAAACTGTTCAGCTGTCCCTTTAGCAGAGAGCAAAACCACTAGAGGTGAATTTCATCACAAACATTAATTCTTTAACTCAGTGAATCAATGCTTCTTTAGCATAGAGTCTTTTATGGTGAACATCACCTTAAAGGGACTTTCCATTAATTTTTCTTTTACAGTTGTTTACATGACTCACTTGCCGCCTCTTATCACATTAAGACAGAGTTGCAATGTGAACCTGTAAGCCATTTTATACTAAATTGCTTACACTCAAACATCAACAAGTATAATTTGTTTTATGTTTGTATAGTTACATATGAGTATTCTGGTATTTTTTATATCATATGGAGGGTGTTGCTGAAAAGCGAAACTGAAATGGTTTTCATAAGATATCTCAGAAGAACAATTAAAACAAAGCAATAATGCTGACATCAAAAGAATATCTTATTGCATCTGCAGATTAATGAAAACAAATAATATAAGATATTATTTAATTTCTTTTTATAAAACCTAATTTGTCAACTTTTAGCAGACTGGGAAGTAAGGGTTCCCAGTTCTTTACCAAAAAATAAGGGTAACATGGTACCTGGGAATTTCTGAGTGGCCTTCCATTGGCAGGATCACCAAAATCAGGCCTGACCAACAAACAGAAAGGATAAGGGAACTTAAATTGGATAAAAATATTGTATATCAAAGAAAAACATTGAAGAAAAGGTGCCATCTTTATATATAATACGCTACTGTGGCTCTTCATTTGTCTGTCCAGGATTTTAAATCACTTGCAGCTCACAAACCGTTTGAACTATTGACCTGAAATTTGGTACACATATACTACGTGATGTCTACTATCCGCTTTCATGGTGATGATTGACCTCCAAGGTTATTCCTCTTTTTATTTATTATTTTATTTTATTGTAGAATCAACTCTCGGCAGCAATCAGGAGGGCAACTGTGCGGCGCATGCGTATGGATGCCATTCTCATTCCCTACCACCTTCACCGTCACTTCCCCTACCTCTTCATATGTTAAATCATTGAAGAGGCAGATTGAAGACTTAAGTGCCAGCTTAAGTGAAAAATTAAGGAAAACGTACTAAGTAATTGCAACACAAACACTGACTTAATCAGTTTTAATGTGAAAAGATGCCAACAAAAGAAGAGAAGAAGCAGGCCGCTAGGGTGGAGAAAAGAAGAGCTGCTCAGGAAGCAGAAAACGCATCAACCTCTGAGCAAACGAATGCTAAACGTACAGAGAAAGAGGATGAAAAATAGGAATGCTCAAGTCAAGTGTATTCACTGCACGTTATTGTGCATTGCACCGTTACTGGTTATATAATAAATAATAAACAGTAATGTAATTAGAAAACAAGTATTATAGTGAAAAAGAAAAAACATAAACAATAAAATAAAAACAGATTTACAAAATGAAAATAGGATTTATAAAAATAAATGTCAAAACTGTACAGATGCTGAACTCAAAACACAATGTCTGGGACAATAAACCATATATTAATGATTACAAAAAATATTGAAAAAGTTAATGAAAAGTTACATATATATATTAGCAGCAATGTGTGAAAAGCAGGTATTGTACAGAATGCCTAGGAAATCTATAGAATGCGTGACTTTTTAGGCAAAGCATGAAATGTCTATGTTACTTTAATATGCTATATACTGTACTTTCACTAGGCATTATACAGAATGACAAATACTATTTGCCTTTTGGCATTGCATAGAACTCCTACGAAATGTTTGAAATTTTAATTGTATACTTTGACATCCCATTTTCGGCATTCTATAGATTTCCTATAGATTTCACACATTGATGGTAACATATATATCATGAGGCAAATAAATTACCAAAAAATGATAAAACTAAGGGCAGCACGGTGGTGCAGTGTTAGAGCTGCTGCCTTGCAGTAAGGAGACCTGGGTACACTTCCCGGGTCCTCCCTGCGTGGAGTTTGCATGTTCTCCCCGTGTCTGCGTGGGTTTCCTCCAGGTGCTTCGGTTTCCTCCCACAGTCCAAAGACATGCAGGTTAGGTGCATTGGTGATTCTAAATTGTCCCTAGTGTGTGCTTGGTGTGTGTGTGTGTGCCCTGCTTGGGGATTTGTTCCTGCCTTGCGCCCTGTGTTGGCTGGGATTGGCTCCAGCAGACCCCCGTGACCCTGGTTTGGATATAGCGGGTTGGACAATGACTGACTGACTGATGACTGACTTTTTCAAATTCTTTTTTGAATTATACCTGATACCACACTGCTTAAACCATAAAATAAAATATGCAATCAATGAAAACATTTTGGTTTCTTTTTTTTCTAAGATTTTCTTGTGCCTTGCATTACTGTTCTTGAGCTTGCTGTACCAACAATGTAGTATGTAAGTCTATCCTGTTTAAACATGGCATCTGTGGTGCCAATAATTTTCATTAGGATATAGAGGGTTGGACAATGACAAAAACCTGTTGCCTTTGCTTGAAATGAAAATGTGTCTTGTAATATGATTGGATATATCTGTATCCCTTTGGTAATAAATAAACACATGAACAGGCATATGTGTAATTTAAAAAGAAAGGATGTGGCGTCAATTCCCAATAGAACCAATACCACCAGCAAGGGTCACCACAGCAGCATCCTTCCTGCATTTGCATCAGGATAAAAGTAGATTAAGGCTGCTTCCCTGCTCTAGGGCATTGGTGCACTCCTGTTGCTAGGCCTTGTGGTTTTCACACACTGGTAATTGAATTGTGTTGTATTTGTATGTGGAAGTACGCATGTTGTTATTTGGTAAATTGGGTACATTTTATATTTATTTTTTACTGTTTTTGTTCCATGTATCCCTAGGTAGCCAAGAGAGTCCATGTTAAATGTGTATCACTGATTCAAAAATATCAGTTTGATCAATTAATAAATGTTTATATTGATTCTTGAAGGAAATCTAAATGCCACCATATCAATAATGCACATGATAGTTCAGGTATTTTTATAATTCAATCGAATAATTTTGGTGTGTTTTGCTCCTGTGACTTACAGTACTTAAAGGGCTGAACTTTCATATACAGCATCTGCATTGCATATTGTATGCTTATTCTGGTGTGAATGCCAAATCATCTATCTACCCATTCAGTTTCTAACCCTCATGACTATTTCAGGGTTATACGCAGCTGGAACATACCCCTGTAGCACTGAGCTCAAGGCTTGAACCAGTGCACCAGTCTATTGCAGGAGAAAAGTACATATACACCCACAGTAGATTCATAGATTCAATCATATGATTGCATTAGTCTGGCACAACTGATGATATTTATGTCATAGTGACTTCTGTATTCGTAGAAACATTTCTTTTCTAAGAGTCAGATTGTGCTTTACGTTCAAACAAACAGCATTCTACTGTGCCTTGCTTTGAGTGCCTTCAGAGATTTGTTGAGGAGGAGAAAACCAAAATTAACCATAGCTAGGAGAGTGGCATCACGTGAGACTTCATTAGTTCGTCCAGGGACTGATGGAAATGTGTGCAAAAAGAGTAACAGGCAATTACTGTGACAAGCAGGCAATTATGAAGCTGTTCTCAAGGCCCAAGAGGACATAAATTGAAAAGCACCATGCTGACAGTGCAGATTCAGCGTGTCTGTAGATATATTTTTTTGCGTCCTGTCATACTGAGCTTGCATTTTCTTCCTCACTCTGTCTGTCAAAGCATTTATTTTACTGTTCTTTCAATAGTGACGGCAGTACTGTTGTAAAGCATATAGAATATTAATCCAGTTTGGTCAGCCTTTCTCAGGACCTCCACGTGAGGCTGAATGCCATTCAGAAACTGGCATTTGCATACCTACTCTTTTGGGTTATATTGTAACCAAGAATAGATTCACCAATAGCTTTCACCAAAGCTCATCCACACCAAGGAATTGACTCCTGATTCTTAAGGTCTGCTGCTTGCCTCAGACTATACATACAGTATATATAAGCTATAAAATAATTCCTTTATCTCAAGTGGCTCGGTCATTGTTAACATGGTGATGCAGTCACTCTCTGTGACAAGCTTCTACTTTTCTATGCATTTAATTATGTAACAGTGGCTGTACTATAATACCTTCATCTTTACACATAGTTTTTAAGTCCATCCTCTCTCAGGTTTTTTAGATGTGTCCGATCCTTATGGGTCCTCATTATTGCTATGTACTTAGATTTCTAATATAACACCTTAGCTATCCTGGATTTGGTAGCTCCTTATGCTTGTTGTAGACTTGTTGCTCAAACTCTACAGTATCTGGTAGACTTTCCAAGTTGACTGCCAGTGTTACATATCTTGCATCTACTGTACTTACAGTGATGTGAAAAACTATTTGCCCCCTTCCTGATTTCTTATTCTTTTGCATGTTTGTCACACAAAATGTTTCTGATCATCAAACACATTTAACCATTAGTCAAATATAACACAAGTAAACACAAAATGCAGTTTGTAAATGGTGGTTTTTATTATTTAGGGAGAAAAAAAAATCCAAACCTACATGGCCCTGTGTGAAAAAGTAATTGCCCCCTGAACCTAATAACTGGTTGGGCCACCCTTAGCAGCAATAACTGCAATCAAGCGTTTGCGATAACTTGCAATGAGTCTATTACAGCGCTCTGGAGGAATTCTGGCCCACTCATCTTTGCAAAATTGTTGTAATTCAGCTTTATTTGAGGGTTTTCTAGCATGAACCGCCTTTTTAAGGTCATGCCATAGCATCTCAATTGGATTCAGGTCAGGACTTTGACTAGGCCACTCCAAAGTCTTCATTTTGTTTTTCTTCAGCCATTCAGAGGTGGATTTGCTGGTGTGTTTTGGGTCATTGTCCTGTTGCAGCACCCAAGATCGCTTCAGCTTGAGTTGACGAACAGATGGCCGGACATTCTCCTTCAGGATTTTTTGGTAGACAGTAGAATTCATGGTTCCATCTATCACAGCAAGCCTTCCAGGTCCTGAAGCAGCAAAACAACCCCAGACCATCACACTACCACCACCATATTTTACTGTTGGTATGATGTTCTTTTTCTGAAATGCTGTGTTCCTTTTACGCCAGATGTAACGGGACATTTGCCTTCCAAAAAGTTCAACTTTTGTCTCATCAGTCCACAAGGTATTTTCCCAAAAGTCTTGGCAATCATTGAGATGTTTCTTAGCAAAATTGAGACGAGCCCTAATGTTCTTTTTGCTTAACAGTGGTTTGCGTCTTGGAAATCTGCCATGCAGGCCGTTTTTGCCCAGTCTCTTTCTTATGGTGGAGTCGTGAACACTGACCTTAATTGAGGCAAGTGAGGCCTGCAGTTCTTTAGACGTTGTCCTGGGGTCTTTTGTGACCTCTCGGATGAGTCGTCTCTGCGCTCTTGGGGTAATTTTGGTCGGCCGGCCACTCCTGGGAAGGTTCACCACTGTTCCATGTTTTTGCCATTTGTGGATAATGGCTCTCACTGTGGTTCGCTGGAGTCCCAAAGCTTTAGAAATGGCTTTATAACCTTTACCAGACTGATAGATCTCAATTACTTCTGTTCTCATTTGTTCCTGAATTTCTTTGGATCTTGGCATGATGTCTAGCTTTTGAGGTGCTTTTGGTCTACTTCTCTGTGTCAGGCAGCTCCTATTTAAGTGATTTCTTGATTGAAACAGGTGTGGCAGTAATCAGGCCTGGGGGTGGCTACGGAAATTGAACTCAGGTGTGATACACCACAGTTAGGTTATTTTTTAACAAGGGGGCAATTACTTTTTCACACAGGGCCATATAAGTTTGGATTTTTTTTCTCCCTAAATAATAAAAACCATCATTTAAAAACTGCATTTTGTGTTTACTTGTGTTATATCTGACTAATGGTTAAATGTGTGTGACAAACATGCAAAAGAATAAGAAATCAGGAAGGGGGCAAATAGTTTTTCACACCACTGTATTTGTATGATGTGTCAATCCTAATATTGCTCCTTTTAGCCATTAAATTGTAACAGTGAATTGTCATCTTCTAAACTTGTAAAATGCTTCGTATTGACGTATGCTAATAATGATGCTATATAAAGTATAAATCAAGTTGATTGGTTGATTTGATTGAATGACACACTTTAAGTGTTATTATTGCTTACTGCAAACAGAGTAGTATAAAACAAAGATGGATTGTTTTGTCCGTTGCTTCATCTAAAAAGACACCAGGATGCCAGCCATAATACATTTTGACAAAGCTACAAAATCAGGTCTGTCATAGCTCCTAGAACAGGGGTGGACAGTGTTGGTCCTGGTTCTATGTTAAAGTCAATATCAAACAAAACCCTAAACCTGACCTGACTTGTGCAGGCTGAAGCCTGTTTTTTGAGATGAGACTAGGCCGCTAAGAATGAGGCCTAATCCAGAGTCCCAGAGTTGTAATTAGTGAAGGTCTGGCCTTTTTGTGTATTTAATTTTCTTGTGCTTTATTTGGCAGAAGAACATAAAATAATCTTGCAGTGCACAAAACGGCATTAAGTAGGTTCAGAAAAAGGATGTACCCATACATGGAGAGTAAACTACAAAGTTCAGTGAAGGCATACAGGTATATCTTTGAACTCATCCATCTCCCAGTGCCTGATGCATGATTTTTTAACCTCCTCATAAACTGTCCATCATTAACCTGAGGATGCAAGCAAAGAAATTCTCCTGCCATTCATGACCTGAAAAATAGTTTAAGATAAGTTTGAAATTGATAGGCAAATCAACTCAGTCTGAACACCATCAACATGAAACTGAACTCTAATGAAAGCTCTTTCTTCCTGAGCCAAAGCATCTAATTGGGGAAAAAATGTTGTCAGACTAGTATGAGATCACCTTGTGAAACAAAAGCATACACAGTGCTTAGGTAATGGCTACCCCACAAGCTGCCAGGTAAACAAGTGATACATTAATAGACGCCATTTGACCAAACAAAGCTTTATATGAACCTCACGAGAGCATCTGCATCCTGATGTTAACTTGTAACAAAATGTTAGCAAAGTAAGTTACTCCCATGTTCTCCATGTTCAGACTAGAATATGTATATACCTCAAGTTCATTTTATTTCAAAATCCAATTAATTTTGATTTAGGTATGCTAAGCACAGAAAATCACATATGAATAAGATATTCAATTTTATTGCCTGAAGACACATTGCTCATTTTAGAGTTATGCCGACTAAAGACTCTATCTCCAGAGCCTCAGGCACAATGCAACAGGCCAATTTAAAACTATTTTGGGGATATATGAAGAGCACAAAATATCCAAGGGAAAATCTACATTTACACAGAGAGAATCTACACATTTTTCAAAAATAGTGAGCAGATCTGCAGTCTGACCTGAGTTCCTGAGGTTTCAGGCAAAAGATAAATTACCTTTTTCACTTCACATTTTACTAACATATCATATAGTGCCTTTCACATCTATCTATCTATCTATCTATCTATCTATCTATCTATCTATCTATCTATCTATCTATCTATCTATCTATCTATCTATCTATCTATCTATCTATCATATCATATAGTGCCTTTCATATCTATCTATCTATCTATCTATCTATCTATCTATCTATCTATCTATCTATCTATCTATCTATCTATCTATCTATCTATCTATCTATCTATCTATCTATCTATCTATCATATCATATAGTGCCTTTCATATCTATCTATCTATCTATCTATCTATCTATCTATCTATCTATCTATCTATCTATCTATCTATCTATCTATCTATCTATCTATCTATCTATCTATCTATCTATCTATCTATCTATCTATCTATCTATCTAATGTATAGCAACAAAGAGTACAAGGAATGGAACCCACCATAAACATCATTGCATTTCATGGCAGCATCAGTACAACAGAATGGTGAAAGTTAAATAAATAACAACAATGAAATCATGAACAAACAAGAAAACGATAAAATTATGGCACGTTACAACATGTGGATGTAGTCATGTGTTCTATGTTTCCATTTTCTTTCAGCTATATAAACAGGCCTGCATAAAACTGTCAGTTCTTATGGTCTTTTCAAAAAAGCAAGAACACTGAGAGACAAATTTTAAGTCACTTTGTTTCTCATTCCCAATTTTTAGCACTATTGCTGAACTATTTTTGGCTGATACTCAGTGTCAGAATTTATGCGATCAAGCTCGTTATTTGTTAGTTTATGGGATCATGGTTCTAAGCTGTTTCCCTTGATTTTTTTTTGCCCTTCTAGTGATACTTCAGTGTGACATCCTTTAGATTTCCTTTTGTAATTTTTTGTTTTTATTTAATTTTTTTGTACATTTTTTTTATGACACTACTGTGATTACAATCATATTATTAGCACACTGGAGTTTTAAATTTTGAGAATGGTATAGCAAAGATGTTTGAGTCACAGTCCTTGTACAAGCAAAAAAAGTGAAGAAAGAAAGGTAAAAGAAAATCATGATGGAAAGGAAAGGAAAGATGTTAGGGATTTTAATAGGCTCTTCAAGGGTCTGTGAAATTCAGAAAAAGGGATTTTGTCATATCTCACTCAGGTTTCCTCCTCTGGCTGGGATTCAAGTTCATATTTAATGTCTCTTTTGCTCATTTTTGATTCTTTAATTTATGTACATAATATTCATTCTTTATTTCTGTTTTTGTCTATGCTTATATATAGCCTGTGTTATATACACTGTACATTTTAGGGGTGGTTCCCCGGGAGGAGGGGCCACCTGCCAATCACCACCAAGAACTTCCCTCCACCCTATAAACTGGAGGGCCTTCTATAGTTTCTGGCAGTTCATTTTGAATGCTTTGGGGAGTGGAGTGTTTAGTTGTGTTTTCCTGTGGTTTGTGCTTATTATGATATCCTGAATTTTCAAACCTATGCTCTGTTTTTGACTTTGCCTTGAGATTCTGCATTGGGACTGTGTTTGATGTGGATTGCCTTGCCTTCTCAGACACTTCTTTTAGTGGTCTATGGAGCTTCTTGTGCTACAGAGTATTTTTGATAAAAATGAAACCTTTTATTTTATAAGGGTTCTTCAAGGTTGCTTTTGTTTCTAGTTGGAGTTTTGACAGTAATCCCCCCCTAAAGGGAGATTTTTGGAAGTGTTTATGTGCCTTATGTGCTTTTGGAACTCCCAGTTCACATCAGGATTGTCAAACTAGAGCCAGCTTTTTGTTTAGAAAAGAATTCATGCCCACAGATCTATTGGTTAATGGCCATGTATTTACTGAGTCAATCAAGTAAGACTGCTTCACCTCTGTTGACAGAACATTTTCTTGACATGCTTGAGTTCACAAAGCTGAAACTAACTGTGCAGAGTTAGGGGAGGTGAAGGCTCATCTTGAGATTACTATTTCACATTTTAGGCTGGCATTAAATCCCAGCAAAACTTGTAACACATTGGGCTGTTTCCTTTTTGCATTACTACTAAATCATTTGGTGACTTAGCATCACATAAATAGGCCTTTAATCATTACATTTTACAAATTGCATACAACCCCTGAGTTTCATGCTTCATACTCCCTCAAGCCTTAGCTGCACATTTATATCCAGTCCCAAAATTGGAGTGGAGGCTGTACTCCCTCTTGATGGAGTCCCATATCTACTTTAAATTCATTTGGCCTACTTTCATGAATAAGGACAATAGCTCTCACTCCACAAATAGTGGGACTGAACAGCACAATTTCAGCATTTATTTGCAATTTTTCTCTCATTTAAAAATAAAAAATATTGATAATAAATAAGTATTGCATATGTACAATGTACCATCTAATACTGAATGTAAACAAGCATTACAACATACAGCACCATGGCACTATTTCAAATATGTACAGTATGTTTTAAGATTTCCTGCCATTTGCTCCTACTAAAAGGCAGAATACTGAGTAAGCAGGCTGTAAGTATAGAAGACGTATAGGCACTTTCTGAGATTCAGGTTTTATCAGAATGCTTTTAAAACGCTGTGTTTATTTACCGTCTTCCTGGGTGCTGCAGCCAGCAAAATAATGATCCTTTTATTCTGTTTCAGGCTGTCTGAAGCTATTGAATGATTTCAGACAGTCTTATTGAATTACCAGAGACAGAATACTTGGGTTGGCATGATTGGCTCAATAATTAGCACTTGTGTTTCACTTCAGTGATAGCATAAAGTTAACCCTTTTTTTATTTGCATACTGTGAGTGATTCTCTTTAATGGTGGGGATAAGGAGGAGATCTTATAGTCTTCCCATGCAAATACAGTGCGGAGTCAAGTAAAATGACACCTTTTATTGGATAACTAAAAAGATTATAATATACAAGCTTTCTAGGGAGCTCAGGCCCTTTCTTCATATTGTAATCTTTTCAGTTAGCCAATAAAAGGTGTCATTTTGCTTGACTTCTCATTGCATCCGTAATGGCTAACATGGTACAATACCCTATTACTATATGCAAATACAGAAAACATTCCATAAAATGGTTTATTGGTTCATTAGGTGCTTAGATTTGACATTGTGGCATTGGACAATAAATATCACTATTCACATATGCTTTACTCTACTGTAACTTTATACATGGTCTAACAGTGCCCTTAACTTCAGTAATGCATCCATTTTGTAAGTAATCAAGTAATTAACTTGATTTTGTTACATCTTAGGATTTTCATTAATATTTGGCTATCTGACAGAAATTGTTTATAGTGGACTTATGATTGTCATGAAAGTACTTGTAGATAAGTGTAGTTGATTATAGCCTATGCACCATAATGAACCCCTCCCTACTGGGTAATCATCTGTGCACATATTCGATTGTGTGATTGCAGTTAATGATTTTAAAGTTTGAAAATTAAATTCAAAACATATAAAATCATTGCATATTCCACATAAGTGTTATCATTTATTTGTATATTGTTTTTAAATTCTTTATATTCAATACAAGGCATTTGGGATATGTCAAATGAGTTACTATTTAACACAGATTCCAGAAAAGCAGGTTTAAAAGCTCTTTTGTTTAAGTTACCCTGCACTGGATCTTGACCTTTCTGGAAGAGGCACAGTGTCCTGATTGTGAGTCCTGATTTTTGATTCCTCTAGGTAGCTTTTTCATGGTTGCTATGCATTTATGTGGGATGTGTCAAGGGACTATGGTTACACTTCACCACTAACATGCACATATCCTGTGTTTACTGGCCCGTGATAGGGCCGTGATACCGCCTGACCTTGAGCAGTGACCCTCTGAAAGGATAAGCGGCTAGAGGGTACAGAATGTAAAGCCTAGTTCAGTTAACATTACTCACTTAAATTAAGAACTGTTGCTATGAAATGTTAATCTTTTGGCTAATCTGGTGGAAGTTAAAATGATAATGATCTTTTTTTCCTTATTTTTCTATAATTAATGTTTGTGCAACTGGGAAAATCAGCAGTACTGAAGCCTCAGGAAAATCTTTAATACCTATGCAGAACAGAAAAAATATGCCTTTGCCTAATGCGTTATACAGCTATGCATCACCTTTGATGATGGGTCTTCTTTGTTGATTTGTGAGACATAACAGACATTTATGTAACTAGTTACTAGAATATATTGTTCTATTGCAGACTGTTCATGGTAATTTTATTATACTTTGTAAGCTGTATAAAAATCAATACAATGAATTTGCTTCAAAGGTACACACATTGTGTGGATTGATATGACAGTAAAGCTTTTTAGTTTTTTTGTAATTCAATTTTATAGAAGTAGTGGGCGCTTTCACTGGAAAAAAAATCTTATCTACCTGTATAAAGAGCAGATGACAAAATTAACATATAGTATACAGGGTTACGTTTTCTCTTGAATAATTTAAAACAATGATGCAGTACGCCAGACAATCTAGTGGAAACTTGTGTTATTCCAAGCTTCAAGACAGAAGAATTAATGCTGGTTACTTATAAGATCTCCTAAACACAACTCGTTGCTTCTGTTTCTAGACAGTCAAAGCATCTTTCTACTGTTGCCTGATGCTAGATACTTTTCACTATTCTAAAATAAGAAACATACATAGAAACATACGCAACATAAGAAATTTGACATACAATGGGATATCATTGAGTCCATCAAGGCTGTTGGTTAGCTAAGAGCTAAGCTGTCCCAATATGTCATCCAGATTCTTCCTAGAGGTTGTCAAGGTTTCTGCTTCATCTACATGGCTTGATAGTTTGTTCCAGAGTCCCACAACTCTTTGCATAAAGAAGTGCTTCCTGGTTTCAGTCCTACAACCACTTTCCCTTAATTTCCACTGATGTCCATGATTCACCCTTTAGATGAAAAAATGTTGCTGGATCTACTTTACCAATGCCTTTGAGGATTTTAAATATCTGGGATAAGTCCCCACACATTCTCCCCTGCTCGGGACTAAACAGTTTTAATTCTCTAAGTTAGTAAGAGTATGACATGTCCTTAAGTCCTAGGATGCACTTGGTTGCTCTTACTTGGTTGCTCTTACTCTGATACTCTCTCGTTTTTACACTTTTTTACATTTACATTTATTTTCTTGGCTAGACAATCTAGTCGAAACTTGTGTTATGCCAGGCTTCAAGACAGAAGAATTAATGCTGGTTACTTATGAAATATTTTTTATCCAAAATGACTTACAAAAAAGATAAACAATATTGAGTAAGCTAGGGCCTGTTTGTTCAGCAAGTGTAATAGGACAGGTAGCAAAAGTTGATTGCCATAACAGAAGATATGTAATAACTAATAATTTATAGTCATAGATGTTTTTGTCTCTTGTCAATTAGACATATATTCACAAAACAGAAGGCTCTTCAATTGCTTCTTTAATACATTGAGAGGGTCAGCAGTTCAGATGGAGATGGGCAGTCCATTCCACCAACTAGGAACTACACAGGAAAAGAGTCTGGATTGAGACGATACCACTCTGTTCATAGGCAGACCTGAGTAAATCTTGCAAATATCTCTTCAAGTTAAGAGAATTCATGGAGCAGTTCTTCAGTTTCTACTTACATTGATTACATATTTGGATGTAACTGTCAGCAAACAGATTGAACACCTGATATAATTTTTTTATATTTCTTAGGTGTTAGTCTGATAGAAACTACAGACAACTGGCCTCTTGGTATATACTGCTAAATATTTAGTTTTTATGTTTGTAGTCTGCCATTTGCAGGATTGTATTTAGACCGTTGACCCATTTGAGAAAGAAAGAAAGAAAGAAAGAAAGAAAGAAAGAAAGAAAGAAAGAAAGAAAGAAAGAAAGAAAGAAAGAAAGAAAGAAAAGCGGTTCACAGATGGAGCATATGTGAAACAGAAAGAACAATGGAGTGATCAAGTGACAAGCTCTTCTTGCAGTCAGTGGGTAAACAAATCTTTTATACATCAGACTAGAAGGAAATTGGCATTAGCTCATTCCAAGATGAGAACATTTTATGAGGGAAGTGTTTAAGAGTTCATACTTGAAGATGTAACAGGCACAAAACTGGCAATAGTGTACAAAACCCTGGCTAAAAGATGCAGAACTGCTAGAGTAGCAACCTGGGAACTATTAACAGTCTAATTGTAACTAGTTATTTGTAAATCAGCAAGCTATTATTAATATATGCTCTTTATGGTGTTCTCCTTAGATGGCCAGATCAAATGGATTGGTTAATTGGTAATTCTAAATTGATTAGTGTGTGGCTGGGATGTGTGTGTGTGTGTTTACCCTGTGATGGACTGTCACCCTGTCCAGGGTTTCTTCATGTCTTGTGTCATGTTATTTGGGTTCCAGCAGACCTCCACAACCCTGTTCAGGTCTAAGTGGTTTAGAAAATGACTGACTGACTAATAAGTGGATCATGACTGGGTAAAAAGTACGACCCAGTGGTCATTAAAATCCAGAATAATTAAACCTTGCAAAACAAATCAATAGAGAAAGCCTTATTGTTTTTATACTCCTTTACAAATCTTTATGTGCTCATATTATATAGAACCTAATATGTCAAGTACTTTAAATATTAATCCTGTCTTTCCAAAACCATTCAATATTTGCATCAGTTGCTGAAAGCAAATAATAAAGCCTTTGTTAAGAAGGCAGCTGCTGTACTAACATACCCCACGCACACCACAGTGTGAAAAATTTGCATTGATTGTGACTTTCTGACCTTTCACAGACTGAAAACAATACTTGGGTGTTCTGCATTAAAACCACTTTCTAGATGAAATTCCAGACATAGGCAGATGTACTTCATTGAGTGCTGGAGGTTATAAAAAGAGAGATAACAAATGAGATTAAATAAAAAAAATTAAAATTGATACCCAGGTAAAGATTTAAAGCCCAAGATCCACTTGATATGGTATGATAATAGTAGAGGTTAAAGCTACTTTCTTTGGGAAACTTTTCAAATGAATCAAAACAAGCCCCCTTTTATTATAATGGGTCGTCTTATTATTATACTTGTCGTGCTACCTGCCAAAGACCAGTAGTAGAATAATTTGAAAATATTTACTATCTCTTGCCTTACATGAACTTTGAGCTACTTTTCTTGGTATTTGCATGTGTGTGAAAGTTTCTTCACTGGTGTTCCCTCTCTCGAGAGCATTCTCATAAAGCCTGCTCCTCAGACTCAGTCATTATTTTCAAGGCGGATTTCTTGCATCCTGTTTGCTTTTATGCTGTACTTGCTGTTTTAGAAGGTGACTTTCTGCATGCTCCCCAAGCCATTTCTCCTCTTTGTGTGCACATCCTCTTTCATTGCATCACCAAAGCCAAACTGACCAATCAGATTGGTCAGAGGGACTGCACACACAGACTTTGGTGTGTTATTATATAGTAGATTGTATCCATTTTTTTTACCACCCCTCTAAATGCCGAGTATCATGTGATCAATTATTTGAAGTTATTTAAGAAGATAGTGAGTAGACTCATCATTCATTCATTTTCTAACCAGGCTCATCCAATTCTTGATCAAGGAGCTGAAGCTAAACTGGCAATATTGGCAGCAAAGAGTGACCCTCCTGTCAGCTTACATGGTCATTCAAACATTTCATGTTGTCATTTAATCTAACATGAATGTCTCTGGTATTTGGGAAGAAAGCAAGAGTACCTTGAGGTATCTTTGAAGAAAATTTGAAAACTGAGCCTACAGTATTAACCATTGTGCCAGCCCTGACGAGTAAATGCTATCATAAAATAGTAAGTGAGAACTTTTGGGTCTTGCTGGCATGGCGCTTCCATTAGACCGCTAAGGACCCTGCAATTCAAATTCCCTGAAGCTACAATTCTGCCCTGATAGCATTTCTGATCCCTACCCTATCTTGGATTTTGGAACATCTTGTAGAGAAACATTGCAAGTCACTTGGTAAACCCTTTAAAAAACAATTATCTATGAAACTTACTGTGTAACTTAAATTTGAATCAATTGAACTATTGATTAAAAAGATGAATTAAGTAAAAAGTCTTTTTAAAAAATGTTTTGCAGTACTTGCACTAACCCCTGGAATGGTGATCCTCTTAAATCTTGTAGAATATCTTGTGGAAATCTGCAGGCTTTAATTGGCGTAGAAACGTTTGTTATGAATAAAACGAAGCAGGAGGTAATCAAAACCCAGTTTAAAGGAAGCATAAAAGCATTTTATATTACTTGAAGTTAGGGAGACCAGAAACCCTGAATATTCAAAGGACAGGCCTGTGCATTAGCCCAATCTAGATGTCTCAGCTTATTCTTAAAATATTAAATTGTTTTGTAATTTAGATGTGAGTAGTTTCTCATTGCAGATGTGCAGACACCTTACTTCACATTGTATTGCATTGTGTTTAATCACTAACCACATCAGATATGTTCAAAGTAGACAGGATCTGACCCCTTATTGTGAAGCTATGTCATTGTGAGTAATGGCCAGCACCTCCAGCTAAGGACGAACATTTGAAATGCTGCTGTTGTGAATTACAGAGTAACTAACTATTAGTGATGTTGTCAATACCATTGCTTTTTTATATAAATATTGAACTTGGAATTAGTGGTTCATCCCTTTTCTTTTTTCATTTAAATTGTTAAAATTTACAAACAGTATGTAACACATGGCATACCATATAAAAATGTAGCTTGTATGATTTAAGTGGCAGTGCAGGACTTTCTTCTACTTCTGAGCAACTTTTAATAATAATAATTCTTTACATTTATATAGTGCTTTTCTCACTACTCAAAGCGCTCTCCACACAGGGAGGACTTTTAATGTGTGTGTGCAGTGTTAATAAGGACAAGCATACTAATATCTGTGCATTCTAATATCTGCATTATTAAAGCGAGCTTGAAGATATGAAAAAATACGAATCATTATAACACACCCAACTAAGCATCACATTTCTCTGACCAAAGATGGCTTAGCCTCATCCCATGTATCTTCCAGGTGAATCTTGTTTGTCTAGTTAAAATGGATTCAAATTAGGATGTGGCTGAAAAGAACTCAGTTTGTTTTTTCTTTGCTGTTCTTATCCATGTATCTATTTTCTGAACCTGTTTTTAAAAGCCAGTCCAATGCTGAGCACACTGCATAACTGTCTTGGCAGGTGTTAGCAACAGTAAACCAGACTGTACACAGATGGGGAGTAAAACAGATTGAGATCACAAGAAGATCGGTTTTGCCAGGTTGAGCTATAGATGGTGTTCCTACATCCAGGTTTAAGATCCAGGTGGAGATAACAGTAAGACATGTAGATACTCTAGTAGATGGCATGTTGTCCTCAGTAGGGAACGACATTTGCAGCTGTGTATTATCAGCTTGGCATTTATAAGAGAAACCATGGGATTGGATGATGGAGCCTAGCAAGATGGTGTACAAAGAGAAAAGTAGAGGACCCAGCACCGATCCTTGGGGAACCTCTGTGCATGTCTGGTATGCCCTTCACAACTCTCCTCACCAGGACACAAACCACCTGAGAGCAGTCCCAGTGATGCCAAGGTCAAGGAGTTGGTGAAGTAATTGGTGCGAGGCACACCTGAATGTGAGAGTGCGATCTTTTTCAATTGCTTAATCGGAGAAAGAGGCATGTAGTGTGAGAGTGCAGCATTGGGGGCAGAGAAAGAGAGAGAGAGAGAGATAGAGAAAAGGCAGCGCAGTCAGTGGTCCCGCATAAGAGTGAAGGATTGGCGCACTAGGGATGGATTGTCTCCACTGATTGTGCAGCGGAGTGGGAGCGATCAAGGTGGCGTCCTCTTCAGCGATCCAAGAGACAAATGCATGTGTGAGAAGGATGACAAGAGGACAGATGACCCCGAGTGGTCTGGCAGACACCGACAGAGGCAGCCCAGACGGGGGTCAGGATGGAGAGGACCATGGCTGCTGAAGTCTACACTAGCTGAGCAAGGGATGGGTGAGCTGGAGAGGTTTGGAAGGAGTTGTGCTTGGCTTGTTTGACCCAATGACTGTTGTTGGTTTTTTATTTTCATTTTTAGTGTTGTTTTTAATCTTCAGGTTTTTCACTGTTTTAAGGATTATTTATTTATTGGAAGCACTGTACTATTTATTTTGCACATTTGCTTTGAATTATTTTTTAATAAAGCATTGAACACTGTGCACCATCCTGTTTCTGGAGTGTTTTGTCCCCATCTGCCATGCTCATCTGGTTACGTTATTGATGGTGTCGGGTTTAAGAGGCTCCCCAAATATGGAAGAAGGAGCATGGAGCTGGACCCTCACTGTCACATATTAGTAGTTCTAGCAAGTTGTAGCTGGTCAGCTACAGTCAGAAGAGCCATCTCAGTTAAGTGGTTCCTCTTGAAGCTGGACTAGTTGGTATCGAGCAATCCATTCTGTATAAGGAAGGAAGAGACCTGGTTAGAAACAGCACGTTCAGGTGTTTTGTAAAGAAAGGAAAGTCGAGAGATTGGCTTATAATTGTTCTTGTAATTGTTAATTTGGGATGATTGAGTGTTGATTTTTTGAGAAATGGGGTTATCATGGCACTTTGAAGATGGTAGGAAATGTGCGTGAATGTTAATGATGTGTGTAATTGCAGGGATGAGTGAGGGGTATATGGCCTGAAGGAGGTGTGAGGGGATTAGGGTCAAGTGGACAGGTAGTAGGGTGATTGGAGATCATGAATGTACAGTGAAGAAGATGAACCCAGGGACACAAACAGTCAGACACCAAATATTTACAAACACACGTTTATTTCCGTCAGCACCTTTCCAATCAATACAGTGCACAAATCACTATCTAGCTCACAGTCCTTTTACTTCTCTCTATTTATTCTGCCGCATTCACTCCTCCTCATGCAAGCTCTGTCTTCCTCCTCCCAACTCCGGCACCTCTCATGGAGTGAGGCGGCCCCCTTTATAGTGCCCCGGAAGTGCTCCAGATGCTTCCTGATAGTCTTCTGATGGCACTTCCTGATGTGGTGGAAGTTCTGTATGAGGACCCGGAAGCACTCCGGGTTTACCTGCTGTATTCTAGGGCTCCTTAATCCTCCGGGTGCCCCCTGGCGGGGACCACAGGCCCCAACAGGGATGAGCTTCCCAGCTCTGTTCCCATGGCCCCCATGCAGACCAAGGCAGCTGCCCTCTTGTGGCCAAGGGGAGGTATTGTCCCTCTCATGGTCGTTCCAGGCGTCTCGGCTGGGTAGGGTCCCCAGCCATCTGCCACAACAGGAATCATGAATGTTCTGTAAAAGCCCTCAACTTGTACACATAAATCTTCAACTAGCAACTCAAAGTGCCCCTTCAGTCCTGACCTCCCATTTATTTTTAAAGAGCTAGGCAATCCATTAAAGGCTGATCTACCACAATACATAGCAGGGGGCCATGCACAATATAATGTGGGACTCTGTGCCCCCTTACTGGTCTGGACTTTACACAAGCTTAATAGTGCCAAACTGTGTTTAATAAATTCCAAACGTGTATATATATGATTAAAAAAATAAAACCACAAAAACTGGGACCATATGGCTAATGTGTAGTATCCTTTCAGAAACTTTATTTTTTGGTCTTTTGAAATGCAGGAGTGGTATTATATGAGCAGAGTGTGCAGTCAGGTTAACTTGTGCATAAAAAGCTAATTTAATGCAGTTGCAGCAAATGATATGCATTCATGGGTTTAATCAAACTTTTTGTGTTTTAATAGATTAGGAAACCCTTTTTTCCTGCGTTGGATTGTTAGCACACCAAGAAGAATGTCTCACTGAAGAATGATGCTAATTTTAGCCAACAGCATTTTGTTTTATAGTCAGAGACATCAAAATCATTCTTGTAGACTTTATAATCCATTAATTCTGTAACTGTTCAACTTTTGCCCTGTATACTATATTGTTTTATTAGCAGTGTGGATTTGTTTCATGGTGGAATGATGAAACAATCTTCAGAGAGAGATGCACATTTTGAAAACATTTAAGCATTAAGGGGAAGAAAAAGAGACATGGGACAGCATGGAGAAAAAGAAAATTAAAATAAAATAAGGATTAAAATTCAGGTTAATAGTGAACATTAAAATTCTATTGATTTATTGTTTCAGTTTCATATGTTACTGCAGATGTTTCTAAATGTCGTAAACAAAATAGTGAGTGATGGGGTCTTAGTAAGAAATCTGCTTCCATTCTTTGAAACAGTCAGTCAGTCATTGTCCAACCCGCTATATCCTAACACAGGGTCACGGGGGTCTGCTGGTGCCAATCCCAGCCAGCACAGGGGACAAGGCAGTAGCAAACCCTGGGCAGGGTGCCAGGCCAACGCAGTTCTTTGAAACATCTAAACGCTAAAAATTGTGTGCTAATGTTAAAGAACTAAAAGCTTTTCTAACACCATAAGTTACTATTGTTGGAGAAAACAGCAACAGTTAGATTTTTTTCTTTTAAATAATAGAAGTTAAATCAGCAGATATACTTCTTCTTCCTCTTCATCCTTTCCCACTTCTATGTGGGGTTGATGTGCTTGATCAGCCTTCTCCAAACAGCTCAGTCCTGCACCTCTTTGCCAGTCAGACCTTTTTCCTTCAGGTCCTCTTTTGCTTTACTTTTAATTTTTACTTTACCACCTCTGCTTTGGCCTCCCTTACTTTCTCTCCCCCACTACTTCCATTTTCATCACTCTTTTGCCAAAAAAGTCTTTTATCAACATCTCTTTTTGCCAACAAAGTCTCTCCTCATCACATGTCCATACCACTTTCCTGTATTTTCTTAGATACCTCTTCCACTTTTTTTGTTACATTCTCATTTTTGAAACACCTATCTTCTTTTCTTGCATTCCCTTTACTGCCTATGTCTCATGTCAACACACCATTGCTGGTCTTACAACTATCTTAAAAACTTTACCTTTAACCTTTGCCTTAATTCTTGGTTCACACAATACTCCTGAAACCTTCTTCCAATCGTTCCATCCACACTGCACTATATGAGTTATCTGTGCCTCTTATTTTCCATCTTGGGCTACCACTACCCCTATTTAAATTTATTCACTCTTTTCAATAGCTCATCCTGCAGGCTAACGTCCAAATCCTAATCATTATCAAACCTCATTTATGCCATCTTCTTCCTATTTATCTCCAATCCTTAAACTTCCAAAAGCCTTCTCTATTCTTCCAACTTCCTCTCCATTCCCCTTTTCTGGTGCTACACAACACAAAGCCATCAGCCCAAAGCATTCACCAGGACAACTGGTCTTTAATCCCTTCATAACCAGATCAAAAAGAAAAGGACTTAAAGAAGATCCCTGGTGCAGACCTACTCTAACTGGGATCTTGTCTGCTACCCCACCACTGCATTTAACCTGTGTCCACATTTCCTCAAACATATCCTGGACAATCCTCACATACTTCTCTGGTACTCCTTTGTCTCTTATATGCCTCAAGACATCTTGACATGGCACTCTATCATAAGCCATCTCCAAATCAATAAACACCATATGCATATCTTTGTTTTTCTCGATGCTTATCTATGAGTTGTCTCAATGCGAAGACTACATCAGTTGTTCCTCTCCTTGGCATAAAACCAGGCTGCTCCTCCACTATGGTGGTCTGGCACTGAGCCTGCTTTCTACAAACCTTTCCCAAATTGTCATTATGTGACATTATTTTTTCCCTCTTTATTTGGTGGAGTTCTGAATATTCTTCTTCTTCTTATAAATCAGCAAATTTCAGGTATATCAGCAGATATGGTCAACTATAAAATCATGGGTTAGACTGAGAGTGTGAAAGTAATTGGAAGTAATTGGAAGATGGATAATCCATGACTCAGAGGGCTTATACATGGAAAAGGACAGGATAAAAGGTCAGATCACCAAGAAGCAGGAAGGACACTAGTCATTAAAGCCTAATACAAAAAAACAGGAATTACAGTCAAAAAGTAACTTTAATTGATTACCCCTAACTACTGTTAAAGAAAAACATTTCTTTTAAATGTTATTTTTAGGTCAAAAATAGTACAATAAACCTTGTCTGATGCCACTTCACATTGGTGGGCAATTAGTACATAATAGGTCACAAGACTTGTATCAGATAACTGCCATTGGGTATAATAACAATAAACAATTTGGCCATTAGTTGTGGATCTTATTGTTTTTGGTTTTCTGTGCTTGTTTCATGTATTTATTTCTCAAGAATATGCATTTTTTACATTTGTTGGTGACTTCATTACACCACAAGTTTTAGATGTGATTTCATCACAAGTATTCAGTTCACATTTGATTTTATGACTGTGGCCCATGACATCATTACACAAGGCTATTTAAGATGGTGGCCTGGTATGCAGGGTATCTATTCTAGCATTTCGGATTTCTACAAAAGACTTTGCAAGTTCATGTGTTTATTTTTGTTTAGAGCTTTCTCTTGGTTAGTTAGAATTTTGCAGTCTTTTGTTACAGCAGTTTTTCTGCTTCTTTGGTTCAGTTTTCTAGTTATTTTGATCTTTAATCTTCAGCCATCGGCCAGAAATTAGACAATGAAAATGTTTTATTACCTTAAACAATAAATTAGCCTCTTTTAGTTTACTAATTATAATTTTTTTAATAATCTTTGTTGATGCTACCTGCCAATCTGTTTGCAACATTGTGGCCATGAAGACACAAAATGACAGTATCTGGAAGACTAAATGGTACCATGGGAGCATTATCAAACAAAATGATAAAAAAAATATAAACCTTGATAAATAATGAGAAAGATAAATGCACAGCAGCAACAGACTGTGATTCAGGACATTTAAACTGACCTCCAGAATTTAAAGTGGCAAATTACTATAAGAAGATCAGTAAAATGTGTTGAAATGTATGGCCAGGACAGAACAAAAAAAGGTGTGCTTAATGTATTGAATTTATAGAGGTTATAGCGACTGTATGCATGTATACAATATAGTACATGCTGTGAAGAAAGTGAAGTACCATTAAAAGAATTCAAATTGCTAATAGAGAACTTAGAAATGATAAACATAGTATGAGCATGTATGTATGAAATATTAGGTTGTATTTACTTATGTATATAAACTAGCCAATAATCCAATTTCAGTAAGATGAATGTAGTGGATATAGAATCAGCAAAGTATGTGTTTTTGAAGTGTCAAGTAGCACAAGAAGTGTGGATGAAAGCACAAGAAATCTAGTAAGGTATTTTCAAGCTAAATGAAGGTATCAAATGAAATGGAGAGAATTAATCCAAGTAACAAAGGAAGCATTATGCTAGTCAAGGAATAAAGTTGTAAAATATCAGACACCCATACAAGTTCACACAATAGTGCACAAATACCTTACAGCAGTTAACGTAATAATGCCAAGGCTTAATATGGGAATAATCAAGCAGGAAAAGGTCAAGCTATCCAGTAGAGTGAACATCAATCAAGGCAATTTGCAGTTTGACAGAAGAGAAAATACCTGTGGATTGAAATTGGGTTTAAAAAAGTTAATGTGCTGAAAGAAAGAGAAAAAGAAGAGACTGAAGCAAATAGTTAAATAAGTCAAGTGGTGATGTGAGTTACAAACGCAAAGTGCATAATGATGTATTGTATTTGATATATTAGTTACCCTTATACTCCTTATTTATTTCATTTAAATTGTTTGCTCCTTGTTTGGACCATAAGACATTAGTTCTGGTTCTTTAAAATTCCCTTTTCTGTGCTGCCAATAGTAGCCACATTCACTCCAGACCTGTCTGCCAGACATCCAAATCAAGGACCCTATGCCAGGTATTTCTTGGCCTTTCTTTCTTTCTCTTCTTGTGAGGGTTTCATGTTAGGTACTGGCTGGTGATGTTGTAAATAAACTTTTCAAAGAGTGCAGCCAAGTCATCCCCATCTCCTCCTTAGTATCTCTTGTTTCATGTAATGGGTCTTCATTGCCAAAATGATTTGAAGAAAGAACAGGCTATTAGATAACAGCTTCAGAAACAGGCCTCACCCAAGGCAGCCTTGGCTCCAAATTCAAAAATGCAGGCTTCAGATTTTTCTTATATGGCCCAGGCTTTAACAGTTGAAAAACGTTTCAAATACACAAAAATTCCCTTTAAGGAATTGTCAACCTCTGGCTTAAATGCAGGACACAAAATAAAGATCATTACAATTCAAAGAATTTACTAAGCAAACAAGAAAACTACAAAAGCACAATGAAGAAAAAGACAAAAATATAACAAATAGGATTTCCTTAAAAAGGCATCCCAAAGATAACAAGTCCAGTCCATTGTCCAGTGCTCAGAATCCAAAAACAAAGGAACAAAATTAAGTAAAAAAAAAAAAAAAAAAAATCAAAGAAATTTCCTTACAAAGACTGCAATCCACAATACTCTTACAAAGAGACCTTGAGAGACCTAATCTCCTTAACCTAAATATAAAAGCTGAGGGCAGTCCGTCAGCAGGGATTTCATGGTGGCCCTGCCTCCTGGGTTTTAACTCACAAAGCACAAGCAATGTAGCTTAGAGGCACCTATAGGCCATACATAATAATTAGGGCTACTGATTAATTGCAGTTAACGCATGCAATCGACATGTTAAAACATTTCTGCAATTAAATTTTTCAACACAACATCTAAATGAGTTAATTAAATCTGTTAATCTGACCACCCCTCACAAATTGTTAATGAAGAACTGCCAAATGAATCCAAGTCTATTAGCAGTAGTGATTTAGCACTGCTACATGAATACCTTGTATAGTATTATGTGTGCTGTTTGTCACTGCCTGGGCTTTTACACAGTTGGCGTTGTTATGACTATATTTAAGGAATGACCAGAAGAAGAAATGAGTAACAGAAAAGGTTCAAAACCAGGAGATTAAAGACATGAGCATCAAAGACAAAAACGAGAGACAAAATTTCTGGTCAAAATTACAGGATAAAAAAGTCAAAACCAGGAAAAAAATACTGAAGACTTTTAGAAAAAGCATTCCAAAATGGGTTTTGTATCCACAACATAGATAAGGAAGTAATTTCTTAGATAACCTTTTATCCTGTTTTGCCAATACCCTAAGTCCATGAGCTCTTTAAGACAAGCCATTAGCCACACATGAATTGGTCCTGACAACATAGCGACAATAAGAGGAAATACAAAATTCTGGAGGAATATCTTGCTATGAATGGACAGTAGTATGATGACTCTGCAGTGAAATACTGATTGAGTTCTTTTTGGGCAAGTTGATCGGGGGATGCTCTTTCTAGTCTGCTCCAGTCTTTTGAACAGTCCATGAAGCATCTTCATAGATATGTTTGGGTCAGTCTTCAGTACCTCTGCTTGAATGTTGTCAGGATCTGGCACCTTACCACTCCAAGAATTGATGATCAGAGGGAAGATCTGCCTCCGCTTTCTGTATATTCAGAAAATTCTCTGGTAATTGGGTGGCTCTTCAAAATCCTCTATCCATCTGTTGAGCTGCTTACCTACTTTCAGGGGCATTTTGACATCTTTGTCTTTGATTAGATCCTTTGCTTGCATTAACCTTCCAACAAGCCTCTTGGAGGCATCATACACCCATTTCAGATTTCTGCTGGCTGTTGCCTCTTCTGTCTCCTGTGCCAGTCTCTTCAGATAGCAACCAGGGCTGTCTTAACGCATGGGCCCCATGCTAATCTATGGATGTTCTGACTTGCTGAGTGGTTGTGTAATTAGGGGCCCCAATGCACTGCTTTGCCATTGTGCCTATAATGTGGTTAAGACGGCCCTGATAGCACCTCTTGTCTCTTCTGATGCTCCTCTTCTCTTTTGGCCTCATACTTTGCCCTTACTGTCATTGCTTTGGTTCACCCGCTGTTGACTATTGCTTTCTTTTCTGTTCTTTTATTTTCTGTCCTGTATCCCTCTTATCTTTGATGTCCTCCAAACTTACTGTTTTGACTTTTTTATAGTAATAATCTCCTCACAAGTGCCACTGACTTTCTCCCTGATGATTTGCCTCTGGCTCTATATGTTTAGATTCTCTTGGAGAATTTGGAATATATTAAACAGTGCCATCTTATGTCTCTTTCCTTCCTTTTTGTACATTAAAAAAATAATTTAGGACCCTAATCTAGTATGGATATACAGTATGTCGCAGAGCTAAAATGAAAAACTGACTACAGGAAAATACAATGTACATTAAAAACGAGCAGATAAATAAGTATTTCAAAGTAGTGTCATACCTATGACCTTAGGAATAATTTAATATTGTGTTCATGTTTTAAATGCATTTTCAAATATGGATTATTACCAGTTGATGAAGTCATTTTTTAGATACACTAGGCAGCACTCTCGGCAATATCATGTGGTTGCATCTGTCAATGGTCTCTTATTTTGAATATCTTTTGCATCTGTTTGGTGTTTTATAACCTAAGGAATCCATTGGTTTCATTTATTTTTTAAATATGCTTATGATTTTGGTTTTGATTTTTGGTTTGAGCTGTTATATTGCCAGCATTTTAACAGCGCTGTTGTTGACTCCTATTGCTAGGACCAGTGACCGTGTCTTCAGAGGTTGAAGTCCATCAATCACGACAGGATAAAAGGTCATCTAAAAGGCATACGTCCTCATCCGACTACATGGATTCCAAAATCTTTCAAACTGTTTGAAAATTTTGTTTGTTTTGTTTCTCTGGTTTTTGAACTCTGCAATGCTTCTGAGTTAAGTTTTGTCTCACAGTTCTTGATTTTGGTTACTGGTAGTTGATCTCCTGGTTCTGACCCTTGCTTTGGTTTTTTAAATTATGTACTTGTCTTCCAGTCGCCCTCTAAAATCTTATGCCTGCTGGGCATAACAGTGTCACGATTCCATTCTCAATTTTCATTCTTCTTAATGGTTCCAGGTGCTCTAAAAATAATTTATGTATTGTTTTGAGGGGACTTGAGACCCAGGAATCCGATGGTCACGATTATTTTTTTTCCCACCGCATCTTTGCTTATGTTAGTTATGCTGTGCGTTATTCTGTGGTATCATGTTGTTTTTTCTGTAGACATCACCATTGAGTGACTTTAGTGTTGACAGTTAGGGGTGACATCAGCTTGACATTATTGGTCAAAGAACTTCCTAGTTTGTCCAAGTTTGTGGATTCAACCTAAAACTCTAGTGTTATTTATGTTTCTTGAAAAGCCAGCTGGTTACAAATTCTTTTATGGATCTATGATTTTTGTCTTACTTCTTATGTCTGGTTATGTGAATATTTGGTTACTGATTCTCTTGCTCCATTTATTGACCACAATTAATGTTTCATGTCCTGGTTCTAGTTATATTAGATTCTTTGATTCCTGGTTACATTATTGGCTTCTATTTTTCTGCCCTAGTCCTGTCTCTTAATACTAATTCCTTAAATCCACTGCCATCCCGTGCAATTCAGTACAGCTTGTGTGTGACCTAGAAGATGTTTGAACTTAGTCCTTCCTCAAGAAGTTATTCAAGAATGTTTTTGTCTTGATATACTAGTTATTGACCTTTTGGACATTCTATTTTGTTCTGGTTTTGCAAGTGTAGTTGCTTCTGTTTTTTCTTTGAATAGGTATCTTTGAATTTTAATTTGATGACATAGATAAACAAATTAGTGTGACTATGGTGTAACAGTAGGTGTAGCTTATATTTTCACTGAACTACACATGCATACTTTACCACCTGGCACATAGGAGTTTGTAATGTGTAAAGTCCCTTAAAAATTTGTACTGAGAACAAATCTAACACATGCTTCTCTTCATTTCACAAAATAGATATTTCTTTTTTTGATTTTTTATTTAAGACTCACATTATCATTATCATGTAATTTGCATGTATGTGCTTGCTTGTAAGATCTTCAGATTTATCTTGATGCATTACATTTGCATTTAAAATGATTTGCGTGGCAGATGCTTTTACCTGAAGCTATACACAAAAGCGGTGAACATAGTCGAGTATCAAACATCAGTCTAGTAGACTGTTTAGTTACAGAACAAGCTTACAAACTGAAAATCACAAGTGAAGAACTCAGAATGACATTCAAGCTAGTTACAATTCCTAGGCTTCAAAATCTAATAGCTAATATCAGTTAGACAGAAATTTGCCAACCAAGAGAGTCTTTAAACACTTCTTAAACACATTGAGGAGGTTGTTATTTCAAGTGGAGGTGGGGAGCTTGTTCCACCAGCCAGAAGCTACACATGAAGAGTCTGGATTGAGATTTGATGTCACACAAAGCCTGGTGGTATCACTTGATGCTGCTTACTAGCAGACCCAAATGGGCAAGAAGGAGCATAGGACATCAGAAGTGTCTCAATATTCAGTATATATGTGCTGTAGACAAGCATCAAGGTTCTGAAATTAATATGGGTGACATTAGGAAGCCAATGTAGTGATCTGAAACGGCTTAGTGACACATGCCCATACTTCAGCCAGCAGAGAGTTACAGTAGTCTAGACATAATCCATCATGTTCTGCCAAGCAGAAGGCCATGAAATGTTATCATCTGTTAGGAGATGAAAAGCATAACTGTAAACCAAGAGCAGGCCGAGGTCAATACCAGACAGTCAAAATATAATTTCACTAACTACCCACACTCAAAGTCAAAAATGTGAAATTTCCTAGCTTCCTACAAAAGACTTATCCACAGACTTTAGCACAGAAAATAACACACTGCTATCTTACGTATTATTCTATGACTTCCAGCCTCCACCAAATAGCAACAGAAAGCCATGTATAATAACAAAAGCACCCAAAATGTTGCCATCCGTAAAAAGAACCCAACAACAAAAATAGTTTCACAAAGAGTGTAACAATGAAAAATTACACAAACACTCAAAATCGGAACAAAAGTAAAAAAATAAGTGCAAAAAATGAACGTAGCATGTACCGAAACCCCAGAATCATAGCACATAAATTCTCTTCATATTTATGGACAGCATTGGCTTCTACCCATTGTTTTTAAGAAGCGTGACTCTCGTGTTCTCAGTCATTTGTCAATAGTTCAGCTTGGACCTAAAGCTTTGTTATCACAAATGGTTGCTTTTTACTTCTTTTCGGATAACTTTACATGTACATGTACTTCTCTTACTCTGTTGCTTATGTCTTTATCTATTTTGAATCTGTGGGTGTTTTGTGTGTACATGTTCTCGCCCATTAGTGACCTTCATGAATAGATCCGTTGAGTTTGAAAATGGATGGAAACAGTGATTTGTCCTCTTGTTGGATCCTAACTACCCAGTGTTTAATTTTGCTGCTGCTTTCCACAATGTGACAGCTCGTCCTTGAAACTGAAGGCTCAACTAACACCTTGTGCTTCCTGCAGCAAATCAGTTTTTATAAGTGTGCATTCATGCTTGCAAATCGCTAAAAGTGCACTTGTTCAGGCCTTATGGTGGGGTGCTAGATGCAGAAGTGAGTACATGTGTAATTGAGGATGTAGTCATGATAGCCATGTTTTAGGGTTTTGTTTATTTCCGAGTATCTTCCAGGACAGCAAACTGTAATCACTGAGGTGATAGCTTAACAATTCTTGCACAATTAATGATCTGTAAACCTTTGGTCTGAGTAAGGTGTACACAAAGTAAAATCAGGTTAAAAATGGTTCTGAGAATCTGTCTGTGTCTAACAGAGACTATCGAGATAAACTAAGGAAAAAAAATAACATTATGAATGGGACATCTTAGGAAATATGAGACACATGTTCTGTGTTTCCTTCCATTCTTAAAAGTTAAATGGATCCCTCATTTCCAGTTCAAGGTCAATTTATTGTCATGTTTATAACACAGCATTTTCAAACCCATTAAATTCATTTCAGTGTCATGGGGGCTCATGCCTTTCCTGGCAGTACTGGAAGCATGGCAGTAGCCAAACTTTGGGGTGCCAGTCCAGTTCCTGCCAAATGTACATGGTAACACTTGAAGTGGGGCAATTTAGAATTGTCAATACACCTAACACAAGCATCATTGGGGTGTGGCAGGAAAAATTAGAGAACCTGGGCAAAAACCAAACAAACACAAGCAGAACATATAAACTCCACACAGACTGTGATGGATTTACACCCAGAATCTGTGAGAAGTATCATATCGCTCTTAATACCATATTATGCACATATAATTTATGATTATTATACATAGTTATCCTGTTAGTAACTTTAAAGAGCTCCTTCTAATGTTCTCACCACAGCTAAAGGAGTATAAAATAATAATTGATTTAATAAACAATTTTAATATCCTCAGCGCCTGATAATACAAGTCCCTGTCGAAATCGCTATATTAAAAATAATAATTCAGCCACAATTTTTCTTTGCAAAATGATTTATAGATTAGATCAGATAAACTTTATTAATCCTAACAGGAAACTTACAATGTTTTTTGTAAAATTTGCATTTTAACCCTGAAGAAAAGAAATATATTTTACTTAACAGTTTTTGTGAACGTTTTCCTGAATTAATTTTATTACTAAATAGACCCAGCAAAGATTTAGTTTCCCATGTTGTGCTGAGATCAGAATAAAGCATTGCGATCAAGTTACAATCAATTCCCATTAAGCACTAAAAAAAAGAGAGAAGATGTCAAATAAATGTCTCACTAAAGCATTTTCGACCATTGCCTATTTATAGTTATTGCAGAAATTAGACTTACTGCTTCTGGTTTATAAAACTAAAAATCTGTCTCATGTCATTTTAATATTGTAATGGTTTGAGGTCCAATTCAAGAAACACCTCAATTTCAAATTCAGACTCACTGTTATAAATATGTTTTTGGTAAAATTATTTCATATTTGCTATTAGTAAATTTTCAATCACTGTGTCAAATAATACCTTATGCAATTTTGACTTATAATTATGATATGTCATCTTCATGTTGTTAATATCGAAAACCTCTTTGTAATGCATATCATTATGACCCGAATTATATAAAATAATATTTGAATGATTGGTCTTAATTCAAACTTTAACAAGCGCAGTCAGACACTATATCTGTTTCTGGAATGGCTTCATATTAGTTTCCTCTTAATGTGACAAAGGGTGGCCATACATGTGGGTTTGACATATTCCTATGCACATATGTTACCTCCTAGGACTGGCTATGTATTGTCAATTAAAAAGGGAGTTTTATTGTGATAAGGTCTTAGAGTGATTCTAGTCTCACTTTCAGATTCTGGTCAGACTATGTAGACCTGACCAGAATACCCCATGTCCAATCTATGTTAACTCTTACAAACCTGGTCACTGTCAGGGATGACCATTTTTTAACATCTATAACCACCCCACCTCATCACCCCGAGGAAGTTAGAGTATGAGAACAAGCAGCAGAGATAGTTTACACTTTTATAGATGCATTATAGATAATAAGCTCAAAATTGAAAAGGAGTACAATGAGTGTGACAAAATATTATCAACACAGGTGCTCCACAGGGCTGTGGTCCGAGTCCACTGTTGTATTCTCTCTACTCATATGACTGCATGGCTGCACATGATACTACCATCTTTGTCAACTTTGTTGATGACACATCTGTGGTAGGACTGATATCTAACAACAATTAGCCAGCTTACTTGAATAAAGTATATAGTTTTTCAGACTGGCGTCAGGCCTATAGTCTTCTACTGACTTTCAGAGCTGACTGTGGGCTTTGGGAGGAAACAGCAGAGGCACTACCATCCCTTCAGTATTAACAGCACTTGGATAGACAGTGTGTACAAATTCTGATACCTTTATGTCCACATCATAGACGATCTGACCCGGTTCTGGTACATAGACACCTTGGTGAATAAGGCATGGCAACATCTGTGCCACCTTAAACGCCTCAGGTCCTCCCAGATACTAAAGAGCTAAATTACATCAACCATTAAAGGTATTCTGATAGGAAGCATCAGCACTAGGTTTGGGAAAAGCACACAGCAGGACCTCAAGGCTGTGCAGAAAATGGTGCTGTCAGCTTAACACATCACAGGGTGTGCACTCACTAACCTTCAGGGTATCTGCACTAAGGAAAAATATCTGCACAAGGAAATTATATGTGACACCAGCCATCACAACTGTGGCCTCTTTTCTGTGTTGTGGTCCAGTAAATGCTACAGCTGCCTAAGGTCTCATTAAGAGAGACCGAGGAGGAGTTTTTCACACAGTTCGTCTTCCTGTGGAATAAGGAAAATGTTTAGCAATACATGGTGCCTTATAGTTAAATCTCTCACATTAAGGTATTTAATTTAAGCCCTATATTTAGTTATTACATTAGAATTTTATTAACGATTTTTTAATTTATAAAGTTACGTTTTGTTATTATCCCTTTATACAGGGTGGCCCATGAAAAAGTGTCCCACCTCCACCGAAACGACTGCATTACGTGTTGAAGAGAAAAATGATCTAATTTGGTACTCACATTTACAGAAGATGCTGAAAGTGATCTCCTTGTGCGTCAATACATCTCTCTGCCTGTTTTCAGCGGCAGACGAGACAGGAGTTGTCTCGGTGGAGGTGGGCCACCCTGTATTTGTCTCAAGGCACAGTCATAGGAGTTGAGCAACTAAGCACTTCACTGCATATTGTACTGTATGTATAATTTGTATGTGACAAATAAAATATTATTTGATCTGATTTGGCAACCTGGTAAAATAATAATTCATTTTGAATTTAAACATCCAATATGATTAGACTACCAGGTGGCTCTTTGTCTTAGTGGTTTCTGGTTTACTGAGGTCTCCCAATCCGGTATGTCTTCTGGATGAATGGAGTAACAGAGACATGGCTTGGTCTCTGTATGGATGGAACAGCAGACTACTGGTTTCTCTGTTAGTCCTGAATTTAAATCCTGTGGTACTTGACAGTAGGGGTGTAGTGTTGGATGACTCTCCTTTGTGTTCAGGTCTAATGCCCTTTGATCAGTTCATTTCTGTTTCATGAATTACTCAGCTTTTCACTTTAGTTAGTGCTTAGATCCAATTTTACAAATTGCCTTGCTTTTCATCTCCCCTTCCTGTATGCAAAGTCAGTTGATCTATCTAATCTGGTGAGTCATAAATATGTCTCTAACAAGAACTGGGTTTATCCAGTCTGATTACTGTAATTTGTAAATTTCCATTCATTTTCTTAACCTGCTTTTCCAGAGCAGCTGGAGCCAGATCAGCTGTTATTGGGCACAAGGCAGGAGCAACACCTGAACAGGCCATCAGGCCATTGCAGAGGTTAAACATTATTCTTTTTAAAATTAAAGTAAAAAATTATGCCTCAAACTTATTTAATAAAGACCATCTACAAATAATGATCACAGTATATGCTAGATATTACCCATTTTTACTCACTATGGGCTTATTTATGAAGCTTGTGTAAGCAGAAAAAGAGGCTTGAAATGTGTATATAGATAGATATGCCATGTTCCATGCAAATGTCTGGATTTATGAAAGAAAACTTGGCAGGAGAAACTGTGGCAACTCTAACCCCTCCATATGCAACATTTCAAAGAAACTGGGTAATGAAGACACCCTTGATTAAACATGGAAATGCAGCTAAAGCAGCTAAAGGATGACTCAACTGTATAATAATTCATATCACTTGTAATGTGCATTGACATGACAAACCTATTGTATTACACCTCAAAAGTGATAAACATGATGAGCAGACTCTGTTTTCGTTCCCTTCTAAGAGGGCCAAATGCTGCACAATGCAACTTTTTTTAGTTATTTGTCACTTTATATATCAGGTACTAGTTGTTACTTCTCAGGGAACTGGATGACAGGTCAGCCAAGCTTTACTCCATTATGCCTGCTGTGCAGGAAGCAACGAACTGCTACATTCAGCTTTTGTATGGTGTGGGTGCACATGTATAAAACATAAAAAGGGAATTTGCAGCAGTGTCTGGTTCTCCTAATGTAATCTGAGCACTTTGCTGCACTGATGTTGCAATAAGTGCACCTAGCTAGAAAGAAGCTGTTTTTGTTTACCATAAGCTGTGACATTCTAGTAACATGCCAGTCATCTGTGATGCCAAGATGAGACTGGCTAAGTGACCTGAGTCATTTATTTTGAGGCAAAGTAACTCTGGCAGATGTAATGATACTGTACTTATAGCAGCTGACTTGTTGGTAAGGTAACTGGCTGACTTCTCAGTTTTTCATATGGCCTATACTACTCATTGTAACAACAATTATGCCATTACATGTGCCAAGTAATAGTGGCTACCTGCTAAGATGCTGGTGCCTTACACCTTCCCCCAACACCCAGAAAGCAATGCCTTGCATGCTCTTGGCACAGTCAGTTGTGAAGTGCAGCATAGAACACAAAGCCTCAGGTGGAAGGCTGCTGTACCAGCAAATTAAGTTCTGCAGCATAGTGATTGCTTATGTATGAGGGTGATTAGTATGCTTCATGTATGGATGTTTCAGGGTGGCGACTGAGGTGCGTTCACATTCGCACATCTATCAGGAGGTTGTGATTTATAAAGAGTAGTTTGCATAGAAATATATGTATGGCAGAGTTCGTAAATATAATTTTTTGCCATTTGCTTTTTCCCGTTTTTTGGTGTGCACATATTTTCAAGCTCATATACATGCACAAGAAGGAGATAAAGTTTTATAAATGAGGCCCCAGTGCACTGAGACTGCACTGAGACTGACACAGAAGACTTTATTTGTGGTTCTACATTTTATTTCAGCTTCATGACAGAAATGTCCCTAGATAGTGAATATTCATTTTACATTAGCTAAATATATAGGAGTTTTCTAACAGGTTTCTTTGGAGTGCAAAGAAATAAAAAAAATAATAATTTACAGTTATAACCTTAGACAGCATGATGACAAGCATTAATTTTCATGAACTTGAATCTCGTCTACTTAAGTAAAAATTGTTCAATTAGAAGGAAGTCAGACAGCAACTGAAAGCAGCGCTACCAGCATAGCAGTTGCTGAGGAAATTATAATAAATTTCTACAAGAGGTTTTCCTAAATTTTAGACTAATAGGAAATAAAGATGTTTAATGAAATGTGTTGCAGCAGTTTGCTTAATCCCTTCTGGCATCATGGAGAAGTGTTTGAGATTTTGAAGCTCACTGTACTAACATTTTTTTCTCAGATGCTGCTTTTTAATCAAGTGTAAGATATCACGTATTGGGTAAAACCTCAGTCTACACAAAAAACTTTGCTTTAAAGACTTTTTGGTATATCGTACACATCTCTGTTATGTTAATTTTTGCTCAAATAGGAACAATTCTGTAAATTCCAGTACTTGAAGTGGCCAGGAACATTCAAGGGAATGTCAATCTGCTACTTCTAATGCAACCCCAATTCCAAAAAAGTTGAAATTCTTTGTAAAATGTAAATAAAAGCAGGATGCAACACAAACGTTACAAAGATATAAGGCTGACCCTTTACAATCAAAGAGCTGAACAAGTAACTAACTTTCAATATCTCGGACGTTGGGTAAATGAAAACCTAAAGAATGATGTTGATGTCAGGGCAGGAATCATCAAAGCTAAGCAGAGTTTTTGGAGACCTAGGGAACTGATGAAAACAACCTACCTGAACACGCAGAAGAAACTGCTGCATACACAAGTATGGTCCACTTTATGGTGTGGTGCAGAAACCTTTGCTTTTGTGATGGCACTTAGGGAGAAAATAACAGCTTTTGAATGATGGTATTACAGATGGATAAAGAAGACTACAAACAAGGAAGTGATGCGAAGAACTGGTATGATGAAACCAATTCTGGTGGAGTCAATATTGTGGTGAAAACTGAAAATTCTTCAGTCATATTGCTAGGGACTCAGGTGGTGAAGAACTATGTAAATTGTGGAAGAGAACTGGAAAAAGAAAGGGAAAGGAAGAAGAAGAAGAAGGTGGTGGATGAATGATGTAGAAAAAGTGGCAGGCAGCTGAGATGTAAAAGTCAACATTAAAAAGCATGAGACAAAATCAAATGGAAATAAATGGTCAATGCAAAGATTCCTAGTTTGAAAACACCAAAGACCACATGGTTGTGCAGTGGCACAGTGGAAGCCTGAGTATTTAAGTTTGGTTAGTTTAACATATGGGAAAAGCTAATTGTTTGCTATGAAGAACGGTTCAGTGTGTATGTGGTAGTGTACTATGGGCTCTAGCCTATAAAACATGTTTTCATTGTTGAAAAAACAAAAGAAGGTGGAAGAAGTAGAGCCAAGCTTTAAGATTACTTCAAATGTCAAAGATCCCTTATCACACCCTCTTTCTGTTCCTCACGTTAAGGATGCAGAAAATTCTGAGAGCTATAACAATGATAACACTGCATCTAAGTAAGGTGATTTTCATAGTTGAATTATTAAAAAAATAAAAGTTAGAACTGGCTTGTGTTTCATAAGGGTAAGCTGTAATGCAGTATATTTTAGTCAACCATATTTGCTTGACACATCTACGAGTCAAGGACTTAAGGTGTCAAATGAATGGAGTAAAAGTTCTATCTCCTGTAGCAGAGCTAGTCAGCAAACTTTCCCTGTCAAGAAACATGAAAGTGAGAGTCTGTGGGTGGGTGGAGTCATGTGTAATCTAGCAGCATAAAAGTAATTGTACTGAATAGTGTGGAAAGTTGGATTGAAAGGGAATGAAAGAGATAATGTGCAGTGTGGAAGCTCCTGTTCTCATTAGGCCTCTCCCAACATCATACAGCGGGAATTAAATAGGGTTTGATTGATGAGCTAAGTTAATGGACCTTCTAAGAATCATTAACTGCTGCTGGTGTCTGTGTCAGTCCTTCCTCTTCCGGATCTCAGGTTGTTATGTAAATACAGGTTGGCCTTGCGATTTGTAGGTTTATGGTTCATGGATCCGCCTATTCGTGGGTTTGTCATCAATAATTGAATAAAAATTATTATGCATGTTTTGCGACCTATTGTGAATAACTGCAGATGACGCTGATGCCCTGCTAATTAAATGGACTGCAAATCCCAGCAACCCCAGAAGTTCTGTGTCATTGGTCAGCTTTAAAGGTTGCCACGAGTGCAGCTTGGTGAAAGATTAAGTGGCTAGTTTTAAAAGTGAACCATTAACAAGCCGGCAGGTGTCTTTTTGTTTTGGACTACATTTTTCTCTGGATATATATTCTTGTCCTGTGCATGCTTATTCAGGTGATTTCATCTGGGTTGGAAAACGTCTTTGCCTGGGAGTGCTTCCAGCTTCTACAAATCTTTATGTACATCAGCATCACGTTAAGACAATACTTTACATAACTTTCAGGAGGCTGTTCACAGGGAATGTTAATTTCATAACTACACCATCATATGCATCTGCAAGGCTGGACTGCATTGTGAGTGTTTATCATTTTGTGGTTAGTGTTTCGTTGGATTTCTTTTGTACCTGTAATATTAATCATTTTTGTCATTTACTGCTGTTTATACACACAAATATTATAAAAAGTTACAGTTCGCTAAAGAACTGCTCAACTATGAGCTTTGTCTGGGGAGTGCCACACAGGTTTGTCGCTGCAGCCAGTCTTACACACGTGATTTGATTGTGCAGCTATCAGTCTATCTCACATTTCTTGCAACTTATTTCATCATATTTAGTGAAGAAAACTTAGAACATATAGTAATCATGGGCCCAAAACGTATTCATGGATTTTTGCATTCATGGGGGTCCTGTGCCCCTAACCTCTGTGAATCGCAAGGGATTACTATATACACCAACTAGCAAAAATGCCTTAATAATTATCCTTTAGTCATGTATTTATTTATTAAGTTAGTTGTACAAATGATCTTTGGTACAAGATGGGCTTGAATGCTGTGGACTGCTTATATTTAATCATCTTGCCAATTAACATAGAGTTAAACACTTTTTTGTGTAGCCTTAACATTTGCTTTGTGTTTATCTAATGACAAGATGACCTTCTCTAGTTCAGAAAACTGTCTGGCATCCCTAACCCTTGTGAATTGCAAGGAATTACTGCATTCACTAAGAAGAAGAAATGCTTTTTATAATTGTCCATGAAAGAAATGCTTCTTTTATAAGTCTGGCTGTGTTTGTATGCTTTTTGTGTAATTTTAACATAACCTACATGATTGGTTCAGGTTGTTTTCAGCAGTTTCATTTCCAAAAAAGTGGGGGTGTTAGTGGGTCTATTGTGTGGATAAACATGCAGCCTTCCACTGGTCTGTGCATTCCTCTAGTGAAAGAGTGTGTGTAGTATGTAGGTTGTAAATTAATCTTCAGGCAGTGCATAACAATTTGACATGTACTCGGTTTTGTAACAAAACAAATTCAGCAAAAGAACACCTTATTAGTTAGCTCCTCATTAACCAGACAAAACTTATAATTGCTGTATTTTCTTAAAAAATGTATTTTCAGTGTCATGAAAGTTTTTCTGTCTATTAGAAATACTTTGATTGCCTTGACATTGTGTGTATTCACTCATAACATCTTTCTGACATCATTTCACTGCTGTTTTTTTTCTTCCTTGTGATAATGGACATATTGTTTATGGTAACAACTAAGGACAGATCCCAAGTCTACACACCCCTGGTCCATCCTCCGCAACCTATGTCTAGTCAGAACCAACTGACAGACATGATAAATAAAAGTGTGTTATTAAACCAAATGGTAATGCTTATTTGTATTTATAGGCCATCAAACACAATCTAATAACTTCATTATACTACCTGAATAGATAGCATATACTATATAATTTACACAACAGTAATTTGCATTGAGATTTGCATACTTTATATAAAGAGCTGGCAATTGGGGAACAACAAAACAGCTTATACACACTTTGCAATCAATAATAAACTACAAATACAGTAAACCCGAGGAAAACACAAACCACAATAGCACGAACTATGAACCAGCTATCACAAAAATCACAGCCACTAGTTCACTTGAATTGTGACTGTCCTTACTAAAGCTCAGTGAATGTTGCTGATGTTCTAAAGCTACATTCTAAACTTTCAGTGCTTCAGCCAGCAGTGAGGTGTACCTGTTGGACTCTGCACCAATAAAAAAATAGCATTATGGAAATCAACATTATCATTATTTAATATATGGACTCCACCAACCAATATTGATCAACACCCAATACCTGAAGTAGATATACAGAAGTGTTGGTACTCTCCGTTTAAGAATCATTTATTAAATCATGGAGTTTCAAATGACTTGATACAATAACATTTGATTGAGTAGCAGGGGATTGGGTGGTTGTAGTGTTACTGTTAAATTTGACAGAGGAGCCGGTGGAGTGGGATTGTCCCACTGGTGTTTGTAGATCAGCAATACTTTTACCTTCATTTAGTCTCCCGAGGGGGTGGTGGGAGCCCAGTTTGCTGTTTCTAGCACTGTGATAATTTTCCATGTGATAATAGGAACAGTGGGGGGAATTTGGAAAAGTATGATGAGTGTGAGTACACTCGAAAACAATGCTAGCACACACCAAACACTGCCAGTAAGTTTTTGCAAGAAATGGAGAAGTGAGAGTATCCTGTACTAAGGCTGCCAGAACGAACATCACTATTCGAATATAATTCCATTTGAAATATAAAAATATTCACATATAATAATCCACTTGAAAGTATTTTTGCAAATTTTAATTTTGTTTTCATTTGTCCTGTTCTTTGTTTACGCGACTAGTCATGTGACTACGATCATTGCACTCCTTATGTCACAAGTAGTGAATGTGGTATGGTTTTTAGTTTTAAGATTTAATGTAGTTAGTTTCTAAACAAGTATGCCAAGTGCTAGGTTTTATTTTTGGTTTTTGAATTCTTTTTGTGCCCTTGAGTTTCAGTTCTTCTGTTTGTCCTTATGTCTTGTTTTCTCTGTCTGTCTGTCTGGTTATTTTGTCTTTGAACCCTTCTCTGTCTTTCACTCCATTTAGCCACACATTTGTATCTCCTGGTTATCTATTCTCTTTTCACAATAATACCTGATGGTAAATATCTTACTGCTGTTTGGATGGTAAAAATATCTGTTGACAGTCATGTCAATGTGTTTTGGGGGCAATGTCACTGCACCATGAATATTAAAAAGAGTGGTGTGCGGTACTCATCGTCCAAGCTTTTGGATATTCTAAGCAAATCTACCGTAGTGTGTTTTTGCTTATCTAGTTAGGCCATATCATTTTGGATCTGGACAGTTTTGGTTGCTGATTCTAAATGACATTTTGCCTTTGTGTTTTTCCCTTTATCTCCTTCTTGCTTAAACATTCTGCTCAAATTTGGACTGAACATTTTGTGACTTTTGATAATAATATCAGGGCTGAATAAAAGATTTTAACTAGAAATTAGAAAAGTTGTGATGAGAACAGGCCATTCAGCCCAATAAACTGGTCCATCCCATACTTCTAAATTAACCAAAATAACATTAAGTCAATATTTGAAGGTTCCTAAAATCCTAATCTCCACCATAGTAGTTTATCATTTATTCCATGTTTCTGTGTTTCTTTGCATGAAGAAACTTTGTAACATTTGTGCAAAACCTGTCCTGAACAAGTTTCCAAAAATATTTCAGTGTTATAGCTGCAGAATTTACTTCAAAGTAACGACTTGGATTTACTGTACTAATTCCCTTCATAATTTTTAACACTTCAACATGTCCCATTTTAATCTCTGTTTGCTTACACTGAAAACGTTCAGTCCTTCCGGTCTCTCCTCAAAGCTCTTACCTTATGGTCACAGAATTAGCCTAGTCACTCTTCTCTGGAATTTCACTGCTATGTCTTTTCTGTAATATGGGGACCAAAATGGTATGCAGTACTCCTGATGAGGCCTCAGTAGTGTGTTATGTAACTTAAGCATAAACTTTCCTCACTTCGCTTTGACTCCTACATCCTTCTCATAAGGTGGACTCTCAATTTTCAGACCTCCCATTGTGTATTCAGATCTCACATTTCTATTTCCTGCATGTAATACTTTATATTTACTTACATTATGTTTCATCTGCCAAAAATCAGCCCAAGTCTATATTCTATCCAAGTTCTCCTATAATTCTACACTATCTGCCCTTGCACCTAGTTTGGTATCATCTGCATATTAAATAAGCTTATTGATCAGATTTTTGTACAGATGGTTTATGTTTATTAAAAAAGCAGCAAACCAGCACTGATCCCTGAGCGACACCACTTTTAACATCACCTAATTCTGAAAAAGTTCCCCTCACTATAACCCTTTCCTTACTGTGTTTGAGCCAACCTAAAGACCGCACACTGAATTCCCACTGCTGTTAGTTTGATCATTGACCTTTCATATTCTACCTTATCAAAAGCCTTCTAAAAATCAAGATAAATAATATCACATACACCCCTCTCATTGTATGCTTTTGTTGCTCCCTCCTAGAATTCCAGCATATTAGTGAAACACAGCTTTCCACTTCTGAACCCATGTTGAGTAGTTGTTAATTAAAAAAACAGTTTTATTTTGTAAGATGATCACGATAAAATTGGCATTGGGTAATAGAAAACATACAGCACAAGGGGTGGGGTTTGATTTGTTTTTCAATCCTATTTTTTGTAAAAATTGATCTATTTGTAAGGAATGATTACAATAAAATTAATAATAAAAAAAAAAAGCACAGTATCTGATATTGGTTTGTCTTTGGAGTCAAGGAATCTTGGATTTTCTAAATTACATTCTCCTAAAATACCCCTTAGTCAATGTCAGTCTAGATGTTACAGTAAGGGTGGCCAACATTGGTACTGGAGAGCTGCAGTAGCTGCAGGATTTTCTTCCAACTCATTTGCTTAATTAAATAACAATTCTTGCCAATGGCAGGTCTAATTAAATATCATGATTTGTTAATGTTTTAACTCTACAATGTCAGGTTATTCTTAAATTGTAGATTTTTTTTCATTCTAAGGATATCATGGAATAAGCGACCAAGTAGAGTAGTAGACAGTAGGACTTTAGGGACTTTCATAACTAGACTATTTTAGAAGAATTAAGTGCATAGGACTGGCGAGCTTTGCTAGGCGGAATGGACTTTTGTCGTCTAGATAGTTCTAATGGTCTAAAAATCATCCAAATGATTCAAAGTCTACAATGGACCAGTAATTCTCAGTTTTTCACTTTCTCTTCAGTTTCCTTCTGAGTACTTAATTAAACCAAATAGTGAATGATGAATATGCATGGGTGGAAATGGAAACAAACTAAATGGAGAACTGCTTTGTCATTTACATCTTATAGTTGATAAGGAGCAGTTAAAACACAGCTGTTTAAGACTACAATAAACAATTAAGGATGTAGAATCTTAACCAACGAGACAATTAAAATGAAGCCGAAAAATGTCACTTAAGCAACAAGTGCTTCATCAGCAATTAATGATTTCTCATGAAGCAACTGTGTTAGAATGAAAAACTGAAGCCACTACGGCCGTCCAGGGCTGACGTTTCTCACTCTGATTTAAAGCATCAGAGTCTTAAATAGCAAATCAATTAAATGAAGTTAATTAGCAGCAAAAACTGGTCACTAATTAAGAAAATAGAATGAAAACCTGTAGCCACTGTGGTCCAACAGGACCAGAGTCGGACACTCTTGTTTTAAAGCGAAACAGGCTGTCTTTTTACAGATACACGTTTAGAGAGTTAGTAGAAGAGTTCAAAGAAGAAATTAATCATGGAGTATGGTCAGAATTTTTTTTTTCTTCAGGTAAGGCTGAGATCAGGTGAAATGCAGTAGGTAAGAGAGGGGAATCCATTTAAAGAGCATTGGGGCATCTTCAGGAAACATTTCTAATTTAACTACTGGATGAATTAAGAAGGAATATGTGCAGGCTAATGGTATACTGTTTAATCTTAGTAAGGAGGTGGGCCAGGTAGCATAAGATAAGTAAAGTTTATAATTCAATGTAAATACAGGACAGCAATATTAATAAATATATACAAGGTGAAACCTTGGAATCCTCTTGTGCTATGCCACAATCTCTCCCAGTCTCATAATATTTTCTGAAAACTATGATCTGTTTTAGTGTGCTTCTGGGTCTGACAAAATGACCAAATTATTATTAAAAGCTTTGTTGCATCATTTGACACCCTATAGCACATTGTGTAAATATCAGAAGTGAAGGCCTTTGTACTGAGAAGATACTGAAAGCCCAATTCTCAAAGTCTATACTTGGAAGGATAGTTAATTCATAACTGAAAATGTCACAGTCATTTTATTACATTGAGAAACATTTATGTGTGGCAGTAATAGGCAATTATGAGTCTGGTTATTTTTCATTGTTTTCTCCAGGCATTTGTAATGAAACTTTTTCTTCTTTTGGTTGCTCCTGTTAGGGGTCGCCACAGCGGATCATCTTCTTCCATATCTTCTTGTCCTCTGAATCTTACTCTGTCACACCCACCATCTGCATGTCCTCTCTCACCACATCCATAAACCTTCTCTTAGGCCTTCCTCTTTTCCTCTTCCCTGGCACTCTATCCTTAGCATCCCTCTCCCAATATACACCCTTGTAGGCATTTAATATGGTACAACATGCATAGGAATCCCCATGTTGTAGGTTTTATCTTCACTATGAAAATGAATTAGACCAAGCCGATTAAAGATCAAATAAGCCACATGGTGCATATGTAAAAGTTGAAGTATGAAATGGTAAATCTCTAAATATTAGTAGAAAAAAATGGACGCTATAGAATAGTAAAGACAACAGCTATTATTGTTAGCTGTTTATTCAGAGGAATAATGGGTAAAATTGTAATGTTAGAGAGTGCTGATCCAAAACAGATCAAAATTATAAAGCATCGACAATATAAATCTATGTATTTGACACTTGATGTATAATTTGATGGGCCATTCCAGGTATGAACAAAAGTTTACCTCCCTCAGTTGCTTAATTTTTAAGATGAAGGATACATCATATAAAAGTTAGAGCACAATACAATCCATGTGGTGGGAGGCTGCACAGATCATTTCAAGAATGCATTATACTGTGTTTGATTTCAGGGTCTGCAATGTGACACCATGACACATATGGTGTGTTGATTTACCAGCCAGAAATGTGTGTCATGAAACAGGCAGAGGGCCTCACAAAAAGAGAGAGATAAGCATATGGTGGCACTGGTGACACACATTTTTATGCCAATGCAAAAGGATGCTCACTGCTTTCCAAAGTGTTGATAAATCCTCAGGATATAATGGATGCTCCATAAGGATAACAGACAGGGATGCACAGTGAAGTAAGAGTGAAGCACGAGGTTCACGAGAAGGCAGACAACCCATCAAGCTTTGGCGATGCCTAATCCTTCTTGTAAGGAGAAAGTAAAGCTGTAGAGGGTTTTGAAGAAAATAAACAACCTCCTAGATGACAGAGAACAGTATGAAATGAACAGACTGAAAGGATAGATCCTGCATCTTTAAGAAGACAGTGGTGGCGCTCCTGTGCTGCAGTGATCCCTTTAAAGAAACTAAGGCTTCGGGAAGCAGGAACACCCGGGTGCCACCAGAAGATCAGCTACCCGGGTGTCCCTCTGGCAAAAGAGTTGTATGGTTCCAGAATGAGAGGTTCAAACTACATTGACCTGGAAGATCTTTTTAAATTGGGTGTCAGTATTCTTGTTAGGGCTACGATAGGCAAAAGAGCAATTAGTATGAAGAGGGCTAGAATCTCACACAGATTTTTTTGTAGCCTGAATGATTGGTTGAATGGCAAATTAAGTGATCCTGACAAATCTATGCTTGGTCTTGAAATAAAAAACAAAAAACATTTATAGTGAAGTTTAGAACTAAGATAGAGCTTAGAATTAAGCTACTAGTCCTTCTGCACCTGTTTTCTGAAGTGGATTAACATATTTAAATTCAAAGCTATGTTTTCAAGTGTTTTATGCTTAAAGGAAAGGCAGAAATAGTTAAAAGTGTGAGCATCAATAGAAGGGAAACAGTTAAGATAAAAAGTGAGCCACAGGTATCAAAAGAAATGGGTGCGGCAATTATAGATTAATTCAGTATAAAAATGAGTCATATCAGGATGACTGGCAGCCCTGTAAAAACAATCAGGCCATCAGAACGCCATATTTAAACCCACTTTAGCTTCCTGTTGCTGAAGTGCTGGCTTCTTTAAAAGCAAACCTGCATTACTGGCTGCAATATATATGTAAAAATGTAAGCATTCTGAAAGAGGCACTATATTACGCCCGACCCGGCACAGACTCACCTGGAGGCACATGTATAAAATAAAGAAACTTTTATTTTTCTTCAGCTGGAGGGCATGTCTTCCCCGTGTCCCCCAACCACAACACAGTCCAAAACACCAACACAAGCAGAAAAACCACACTCCTCTCTGGCACCACCACTCCTCCCGTCAAGCTTCATCCTCCTCCTCCTGACTCTGGCCGCTGAGTGGTGGTTGCTGGCTCCTCTTATAGTCCGCCCGGAAGTGCTCCAGGTGCTTGATTGCTGAGTTCCAGCTGCACTTCCGGGTGTGATGAATACACTGCCCATATGGGCTTAGGAGGCCCAGTTACAGCACCCTCTAGCGGTGCCTGCAGGATCCAACAAGGCTGCACCCAAATCCAATTCCCCAGGAGCCCTGCGAGAAACCGAGGCACCGCTCCAACCAAGGGGGGCGGCCATCTAGTGTCCAGGGGGAGGTATTGCACCCTCCAGGGCTGCTCCCCCTGAATATACAGTGAAGGGGTGTCGGCCAGGCATGGACCCCGGCTGTCCGCCACAACATCTATAGAAAAGGAACATTTAAGGGTGGCAGGTTATACGTAAACCTGTGGGCACAGCAAGGAATGAGAAAAGCCCTCTTGTTGTTGCATGCTTTTGTCATGCCCTTTTCTCCATGTAAGTAGTATTCTGTTAAAGGACCCAGATTAATTTTCTCTGAAAAGGTGACACAGTGAAAATGTTAGAACCATCCCAGACTACTGATACTGTGAAAATAATTAGTAAGATAGGAAATTGTACAGCCTCACAATAGCGTACTTCTGTCAGTTTTTGATGTGTATGTGATGCCCTGTGTCTGTAGCCATGGTCACATACCCCTGTTGGGAAATCTTGTTATTCACAACCGAGAATGGACTAAGGCAAGTAAGGAAGTAATAACAGGTTTCCAGTGCAAAAGGTGCAAATGCCTGTTTATTCAAATCAATAGTGTCAACGTGCAGTAGTAAATTTATAAATAAATACATTCATTAAAATCGTGCAATGGGTTTAGGGTTAAAAAAAGTTAGAATCCATTCCTTCATCTCATTGACCTCCCAAGGTGAACTTCCTACTGTTCAGTCTATAAGTGGGAATCCTGTCGCTACATCGATACTTCACTGATGAGACACCACTAGTGACATCCTGTTCACCATACTTGTTCTTGCTTTGCCAGCGGGAGCACAGACCGCATTTCCTCTCACCGGCAAATCTCTCCTTTCTTCAACTCTCCATCAGCAGACTTAACATATGCACAAGAATGCAGTCTCTTTGGCTCTGTCTCTGCCACCTCCTTCAGAGAGTCAAAAAGATCTCTCGATCTTTCCTGTCTCCTTACTGCCGAGTAGCAACTGTGTCCCTTCTTTCTGGAATGACACTACATGCTCCAAAAGACTGAGCCATATCATACAAGTGAGTGTACACACCACACTCCATCTCTGTTCTAATCTTTCTCCACCTTCTTCTCTTTTTACTCAGGCGATTTACACTCCTACTATAGGAGCTGCACTATTCGTCACTTGGAGCTACTAATGAGGGGCGGCTGCACTGATATCTGAATTGCATGTTCATGATTATTAACTGATTTCCCCATTAACCGCTCCATGTCAGCATGTCTTTTTTTTAGTTGCCACTGATCTGAGTAGAACCCTCTCAATTAAAAACTGTACTGGTTGTTTGGCCCATGGCTCCATGTCATGAAATGTCAAATTGTATTTGTGAACAAAACAGCGATCAGCTATCCACTTCACCTGGAGAGGTTAACAGCGCAGCACAAGCCCTTTTGCCAGCCCTAGTGGTTTAGTTCATGCAGTTTCTACTAACATACAGTAGCTCTGTAGTTTTCATCCTTATGTGGGACAGAGTTCATGAGAAACTCAGTTAAGAGAATTTTTTTTTGATTTTGTTAATTATATTAAAATCAAATAACATTCCATACAAACAAATCAAATTTTACAAAAATAGATTCGAAACAAATCAACCCTCACCCCTGAGAAAGAGAGCTAGGCCACCAGAGTTAAGCTTTAAACTAGTAAAAATAAGTAAATAGATAAATTAATAAATGAATAAAGATAAATGGAGTAAAAGAGGGGAGAGAACCTGCTTCCTCATTTTAAATGTTTATTCTAAAATATTATTGATTAAATCCTGCCAGGTTTTGAAAAAGTTTTGTACGGATCCTCAAAGTGCGAATTTGATTTTTTCCAGTTTCAAATTGTATATAACATCAGTTACCCACTGACTTCACAGAGGTGGGTTAGGATTTTTCCAGTTGAGTAAGATAAGTCTATGCGCCAATAGTGTAGTAAAGGCAGTTACAGTTTGTTTGTCCTTCTCCACTTTAAGCCCATCTTGAAGTACACCAAACACAACTGTTAGTGGATTAGGAGGGATTGTGACACCAAGGCTGTCTGATAGGCAGGCATGCAAAGATTTTGGTCCAAAATGATATTAATTTGGTGCAGGCCCAAAACATGTGACCTGGCGAGGCCAGAACTTGATTGCAGCATTCAAGAAATTTTTAAACAGAATATGAGAATTGACTAGAAAGTGACTGAAATTTCTAGGTTTTGAATTTCACATTTCAAGCTAGAAATAATGTTTGTCAGATGCTTCCTCAATTAGAAAAGTGGTCTTACTGTGCTACTCAAGAAGAGTACAGACATGGTAGCCTTTTCTCTCTTTCTGGACTCAGTGTGCTACTGGCGACATGGGAGGAACTTCTGGATGAAGTTTTTGAATTCTTCTGATTCCACTCTGTATGATGGAGTGTTCCTTTGCTGAGACAAGCTTGTTGCAAAGTTATTTGTAACTACCAAAATATTGAGGTTTCCCTACAAGTTGTCTTTCCCACATCTTTCTTAGAAGGTTAGAAATAAAGTGTTTGAGTGCAAACATTGACAAGAAGTCCAATTTGAAGTCTTTTAAGCCTCACAGAACAGCTGAAAGATATTATTCACATGAGAGAAAAAGGAAAAGATAGAATGAGAAAGCAGGAGAAACAGACTAGAGATCAGAAGCGAGGAAGAGGATGAGTGTCCCCTTTTGGTAAACAGTAACAAATATCTCCCAGAGAGGCAGCAGATTTGTTGTTTTACCCTGTTTATTTGTTACTTTATTAACTCTTTTCGTTCATCGTTCATTGTTAAGTAATACACCCTTCTTGTTTAGTTGGGTTGCCATTGAGGCACCTTGAGGGTTCAGTGTCCTAAGCTAAAAAATGAGTGTGCAAACTTGGCATAACCATTGTCTACATGGAGTTTAGATGTTCTCCATTTCTCTGCATGGATAATTCTCCAGGTACTCTGGTTTTACTCCCACACCCCCAAAGGCTAATTGTGGGTTAATTGCCAAAACCAGATTGGCACTATGTGAATGTGAGTGTGGATGTACATGAGTGGGCCCTATAATGGACTGGTACCTAGTGCTGATAGGCTCTAAACCCCACGACCATGAATTTGGTTACGCAGGTTTGAGAATGTTATGTTATTTGGTGTTTGTTTACATGATGTTTTGGACATTAAATTCTGCTACAGGAGTTCCCACTTACTGCAATTTGAAATTCAACATTCCACTCAATGAGAAGGCACAATGCTACATGGTGCATGCTTGCTCAGGAGCATGAGACACAAGAGGGGAAGATGGGTGCCAGTCTGTTTCAGACTTTTTATTGAAATCCCCTATTTATCTAATTGTAAGTCCTCAAGTACTACAACATTTGCTGTGCAGAAATCTGTCATATCTACAACACAAGGAACTGATAACTTTGACATTGTATATGTCAAATAGAAGATAATAAGTAGATAATATACAATTAAGGAGGAAACAGACACCCACAATAAACCTAATATGTAGTCAGGCAAAATAGACAAATAGCTTCCTATGAATAAATAGAAAACTGCAGCTGAAATAGAAGTCAGAAGTTCAATGCAAGAGGTGACCAAGCGATAGTACTGGATGAGACACAGCGATATAAATATTAGCCAGACCAAAAACAGAAGCAGATTAATGAGGCTTTAGATATTTGTTTGTCTGTTCACTCCACACAGGTATTCTGTACTTTGCTCATTTTATCTTTCCTTTGCATATAACTAAACTCGGTCACAGTTCTACTGAAATTCAAGAATTGTCCACATGCTGAGAAATCATTTCATCTCCTAAATCTGTAACTGTAAATATCACCAGTCAGTCACTGACAAGCCTGCTCAATCCTAAGGCAAGGTTGCAGGAGACTCGAGCCTATCCTGGTAGGACACATTCACAAGGTTATGAATGTGCCCAAATGAAAGGTCAAAATCAAAAGTAAATAAATACTAAAACAAAATACAATCATTATTTAATTTAGTTTATTAAAATAAAGAATTCAAAAAAATCTCAAAAATCAAAATACAACCAAATTCAACAGAGCAAAAGCCAAGAAATGAAAGTTGCAGAAAAGGAAAAGCTAAAGAAATGCAGAATAGAAATTGTTGAGAACTGGGAAACCTGTCTTGTCTATTTAAAATCATTTTTTGTGGTATGAATTAATTTTCTTTTAGTTTATGAGAATTTTAGATTTTGAAAGTTGAATTTTCTGCCTTTTATTTGATGTATTGGTTTGAATTGTATTGCTTTGAATTAATTTTTTATTGTTTTTTGCTTAATTTTCAACTGCTTCATATCCTTAGATTGAAAGCCTCTGCCAAGCAGGCAATCAGTTGCTAGGGGCCCCTGCCAGGTTGCTAGAGACCGCCCTCCTGATAAATTATCATGGCGCAGTGTTAGCTGCACTGTCAGGGATACACATTCAAACAGTGAACTAGTGCTCTTGGAAAGTTCAGTATTCTACTCTCACTCTTTCTTTTCGACTATGTGATCTCCTTAGTGATTTGCTCTGGTTATTAAATGGAATTTTCTTGGTGAATGACTTTCTTAGCTCTCTTCTGGCTATAACCACTGGTTAGAAACATTTGTTTTGTACTTTTGAAAAGTTTACCTTTTGTTTTTCAGTTTATTTCTCGGTCTTTCAGAAAAATAAATCTTTTTCTGCTTAACTTCATAAAACATTGTGCCACTTGGGGTGGTCAGCTTGGAAATGAAGGCAGGCTGTGAGTATCCGTGGTGCTAGTTTTCCAGACTGTTTCAAGTTTTTGAATGGCATAACAGAAATAATTCAATGTACAAAATAAACCTAAAATTAATACCAAAGTTACAAAGTTAGTAAGCTCAAAATCGTAAAATTGAAAACTCCTATAAAAAGCCAAAAGTCAAACAGATAAGGTGCCAAAATCTAAACAGTGAAAGATTACAATCTTACTATCAGATGAAGCACAAAAAGGAAGCTGAAACCACAGTTACGGGAGTGAAAGTCACAGCAAAGAAGCTGTGGCAACAAGTCATTTAAACAACCCACAGGGATAATTGTGGCATCTGAGGGCTGTAACATAATTAAAGGGTAATTAATTCTAAATGCTGCCAGGGAGGAGTCTGTGCCCATGCCCTTGGCCCCTCCTTTCATGTGATGTTTGCCTCTCACCCTCTTCATCTAGCTATGTTGCTAAGCAATGCTAACAATTCCCAGGATGAGAAGCGAGGGGAAATAAAAACAGAGCACAAGCTCTAACACGATGCTTGCTGAACCCGTTTGAAAGGCTTTGAATTCAGAATTCAGTTTATTGCTCCAGTGGTTGCAACCTCTTTCTTGGCTTTCGGATTTTTGTTTCATGAAGTCAGTACTCTGCTACTACTTTTTTATGGTTTTTTTGCACTGACCTTCTTTTGATTATTCTTCTTGTATTACAGATTTTAATGAAATATTTTTTTGGCTTAGGGGAGAATGGTGTCACAGTGCTTAATGATTCTGCCTCACAGATCCAGCACCTTTAGTTCAAATCTCTGTCAGTGACTAATAAGCAGAACATGAGGAATATAGGATAAACAACAGGAACAGGCCTAATGTGGCTGTGAAGATATTCATTTACTGTAGGTGGTAATTCATCATTGACTGAGTAGTCTTTTTAGAATGGAAAAAAGCTCACTCTGACAAAACTCTTCCATCAATTCCACTTATGTATAATTCTGGGTGCAAAACATTATGACAGATTTTCACTTAACATTTAAAGGGTTTATGAAGTGCAATATTTTAAAACCATGCAAATTATTTTAATTATAATAACAATTTGTGGTTACCTAATGCATTCACAAAGCAAAATGCTTAATCATGTCAAATAGGTGTTCTAGTAAATCATTTTAGATTTAATTAGATAAACTTTATTAATCCCAAGGGGAATTTTAGATGCATGCAGCAGTAGTAACGTAAACATAAAGATACAGACTCACAGGACAAATAATACAATGATTCAGTAGATAGACGAAATAAATAGCAAATGTACATTTGTGCAGAGTATAAGTATTAAGTCGAGGATGTCTGGTGGAAGCACTGAATTGCCTGAAAGCAGTGGGCAGCGTGGTGAAATGAGCCTGTGGCTAAAAGTGCTTCAAAAGAACAAGGGGATGGAGGGAATTTTTCATGATGGTATCCAGTCTTGCCATCATCCTCTTTTCCACAACAGCTTCCAGTGTGTCCATTGTTAGCCTTTGATAAAGGAGGCTTTTCAGATAAATTTGGTCAGGCATTGTGCATCTTTTGAAGGTACGCTACTACCCCAGGAGACCAAAGCATAGGACAATACACCAACTACTATGGACTGGTGAAACATCTCCAGTAGCTTGCTCCAAACATCAAAAGACCCAAGTCTCCTCAAAAAGGACAATTAATCACTTTAAATTAGATCATTTATCTTAAATATTTACCACTGTATGCAAATAATGTATTAATTTAATCTATAGTGAACTTTTAAAATAAGAGTAAATGAAATTTTAGACACAGGGTTGTTAAGAATCATGAGGTATATTTCACGAACAGAACTAAAAAGATGCAACCAGGAGGTGGAGACACAAAAGGATCAGATGGAGCCATGGTCAGGAATAGGCGAAAAGGTCAGAAAGTGGGAGGAAGTCAAAATAACGATTGTCAAAAGCCCAATACACATTATAAATAGGCTCTTTATTTATTTATTTTTTATGTTTCTTTGTCTTTTTGTGAGTCTAAGCATTCATGTTGTTTTTCTTCATTAGCCCATCAAATTATCTGGGTGGTTTTCACCACCATTTTATTTACATCACGGGCAGTTTTGCCTTTCCCATCATTAGGACGTCTCTGTATTATCAGGGGGTGTGTCCTCAGAGGTCATGAACTACCAGTAACAACATGATAGGTTACAAGGATGCTGTTTTGAGCATTTCCTTACTCAAGTTTGTGGATTCAAAGCACCCTTTTTTCAATTGTTTCCGTGCTTCTGATATCTAGTTTCTAATATTTTTTTTCCTGGTTTTGACTCATCATTGACATTTTAACTTTGATTTTTGACTTTCGATTTGTCTTTGGTAACAGTGCAGTAGATTTCCCAGTTTTCGTCTTTGTTTTGATTTATGAGTATGTCTTTTATCTTAGTTACTTTTTAAAAATATTCTTTTTAGGTCTTCTATCATAATACACTGTCACAAAAGCAGACCACAGACATCAAAACATTTGGGGCAGCCACCTGCATATTGTGCCTTGGCTGCAAATGGGTTGAATTGGTAGTGATGTTCACATGTTTGAGTCCAAAACAGAACTGATTGTAAAATGAAAAGATGGCGGCTTGAAACCCCAAGACAGGAAGTGACATCGTCAATACCGGAACCGGAAGTGACGTCTTCTAGACCAGAAGTGACATTGTCACTGGCACTGGAATCGGAAATGATGTCTTTTTAGACCAGAAGTGACACCATCCATGGTGCAGGTGCCGGAACTGACGTCATCACTGGTTCTGGGACCTAGCAAGATTTCCAGTGGATGGTCTGCAGAAGATTGAGAGAGTTAGTGCGGCTCACCACCCCCTGGTCTGGCTTGGTAGTACTATTCTTCAGGCTTTCTAGCTGTTTTCCAGTTGCACTTGTGTGACAACACAAAAGCAAGAATCAAAGTCAAAATAATAAGCCAGAATTTCTAGCACTAAAGCCTTCTTGAAAGAGTCTTGGCTTTCTTTAACACTAAAGAGAGAGAAAGAGAAGCAAAAGAAACATCTAAATCTTTAATAGGTGGAACACAATGAAACCATATGTCACATAATCAATGTGTGACCAGCTATGTGAATAGTGACCATAAACAACATGGCCTCAGCCATGCAAAGAGTGTCCTACAATGGCATCAACCATCCAAAAAATAAAAGGAAAAAATGGCTTTGTCAGAATACCAATATAATAAAGTCTGAAAACAAATTATACTGTATGTATACAAACCTCACAAAAATGATTATTAGAAGTGGTAACAGCAGTGGTATAATTGACCTTGCAAACCTCTTTTATGAAAAGCAACCTTAATGTATCCTGCAATTATTTGTTTCTGTTTAAATCCTTAGCACATATACAGTATTCATTACGGCTGACCAGTTTTTAAAGAAAATAACATTACAAAAATATCAGTCAACTCACGCTGGCCTGTAATGATATTTTCTGGTAAATTAAATATTTTTATTTTTGGATGGTCCTGAAGAATACCTGCATTGCTGATTCATGTTTCATTTTTCTTTCAGACTGTACAATCCTTGGGATTTGCAATTTATCGAGCTCTGGACTGGGGTCTGGATGAGAATGAAGAACGGGAACTGAGCCCTCAGCTGGAACAGCTCATTGACCTGATGGCCAATGGGGACAGTGAAGCAGCAAGCAGTGGGACTGCTGATGAGGGCTACAGTGGACAGGAGGAAGAGGAGGAGCCTGAGATGACCCCGAGAGCTGTTCGCTCTTTCCTCCAGGTGATGTCGGTCTGTTCTGCCCGCCTGTCGAATCCTTCTGAAGCCCAGACCCATTACCAGGCAGTCTGCCGTGCACTCTTTGTGGAGACCTTGGAGCTGCAAACATTTCTAACAAAGATCAGAGATGCAAAGGAGGTATGAATTATTAACAGTTAATATTAAAAGTCTTAGTAAGATAAGTATATTTGTATGTCAATTTGTCACTATATACATTGGGTCATTATTTTAATGTGTCTTTAAAAATAGATTAAAATTCAATTATCTTCTTCATAAAGTGTACATCTGGTGTCAAAACTGATTGTTATTCTTTAATTGTTTTTTAATGTGAGCACTAACTTCTAGCTTTGCAGGCACCCAAAAACATGGAGAAGCAGGCTAAGCCAGATCCTTGTTTAATTTCCACTCCTTTTTTACCATCCATGAAATTTCATTGCATTCTTTCTCCTTTATATGTGACGAGCTGTATATACCCGGCGTTGCCCGGGGCAGAAGTAACCTAATCGGTCAAACACTTACATATATACCAAAGTAAACCTAATCGGTCAAACAGTTACATATATAAAAAAACCGAACCTAATCGGACAAACAGCTTCATATATACAGAAGCGAACCTAATCGGACAAACAGCTAATCTATATACATAAGCAAACCTAATTGGTGAAACAGTTACATAAATAAAACAAACCTAATCGATGAAACAGCTTCATATATACAGAAGCGAACCTAATTGGTCAAACAGTTATGCATGTGCAGAATAATTTTACAAAGATTATGCGTGTTAACAATCATTAAAAAGAAAAGATTGAGGAACTCTTCTTCTATATGTGATGAAGCTGGATGAAGCTGACTTGACGAACACGTAGGTGGCATAGATTGGTTTTTCTAAAACAGAAGAAAAAAATGAGTATCTATTATTATTTTAAATTAGAATGAAAATGAGAACCTTGATTAGAGATAGATTATCCGTATTAAAATATGTGCATGAATAAACTTTTGCTAACTCTCTAGCAAAAGTTTATTCATACAAATTGGCATGGGATGGCTTTGTGAAAAAGTAAAAATTAGATAAAAATAAATTGAGAATGCGTACTTCGATTTGACTGAGATTATCTGTAATGATGAAAAAAAAGTTTAGTATGTTTTTTTTTCCATACGGGAAGGATGTAAAACCTTACATAGGCACCCTTCAGCCCGTACTGAAGGGTAGTGTCAGATTCTTACTGACTAAAAAACACCCTTTTTATTCCACAGCTACCCCAAAAACCACTATTAGGCATTACTTTGGGGTGGCAGTAGTTTAGTTATGAAACAGCTGGGTCCTGAAAAAAATCTGTCTTATTAGTGGCTTCATCACATATAGAAGAACAGTTCCTCAATCTTTTCTTTTTAATGATTGTTAACACGCATAATGTTTGTAAAATCATTCTGCACATGCATAACTGTTTGACCAATTAGGTTCGCTTCTGTATATATGAAGCTGTTTGATCGATTAGGTTTGCTTTTGTATTTATGTAACTGTTTGACCAATTAGGTTTGCTTATGTATATAGATTAGCTGTTTCTCCGATTAGGTTCGCTTCTGTATATATGAAGCTGTTTGTCCGATTAGGTTCGGTTTTTTTATATATGTAACTGTTTGACCGATTAGGTTTACTTTGGTATATATGTAAGTGTTTGACCGATTAGGTTACTTCTGCCCCGGGCAACGCCGGGTATATACAGCTTGTATAAATATAAATTATTAAACAGTAAAATCTTCTTCTGTAATTTGCTACCGTGGCAATTTGTGTGTCTGTCCAGGATTTTAAATGACCTGTAGCTCGCAAACCGTTGCACCTATACACTTGAAATGTGGTACACATATAGTACGTCACGTCTACTATCCGCTTTATGGGTGATGATTGTTTTAGTGTTTTTATCTTTATTTTATTTTATTGTACAATCAAGTCCTATCTGCGCACAGCAGGGCAGCCGTGGGCGGATGCGTATGGTGTATTCACTCGATGTTATCGTGCATTGCGCTGTCAGTGGTATTTTGATAAAAGAATTTGAACAACATATAAGAAGCGTATAAATTATTAAACAGTAAAACATTAACATTTAAGAAGTAAAGTTACATTAAGTACTACTGCTGTGCCTTCGGGTATACCTCATTTTTTGTTTGCCCATTACATGCTTAAATGTATACATTTTTTGGTGCACCTACCCGAGAACACGCGAGATATAACCGAGCGTGGGAGAAGCATGGATTTTAAACACGCGTTGAGTTGATGTGCTGGTCTCCCTCGTGAAATAACTGGTAATGTTTGACTAAAATCTACAGCGAGTAAAATGACATTAGCTTCTATTTTTTTTTTTACGATCTCTGAGATGTTGCTTTTTTCGGTTCAAGGCTTCATAAGCTCTTTTATGTTGTATGGTGTACTTATCCCAAACCATCATCTTTGAATGTTGCAAGACTTTCGCCTTGTATGTAGATCGGGGTAATTACATTCATTGCATTCCTAGTCTGAATCACAATGTGATTGTATGGGTGGTTACCTGGCACTGTAGGGTTGCCACCCGTCCATTAAAATACGGAATCGTGCCGCGTTTGAGAATGAAATTGCGCGTCCCGTTTTGAATCAATACTGGACGGGATTTATCCCGTATTTTTTTTATCATTTTTTTTTTAAAGCAGCGTCTCATGCAAATCATCCCACACGAATTTTATGATGATGCCTCCTTTCCTACTTTTGATTGGGTAATACTTGATGTCATCGTTAGTTTGATTGGTGTTTTTAACTGTCCAGTGAGTAGGGCGTGTCTTTCAACCGTAAGCAGATTTTTTGCACTGGTATCACTGACCTCGACGACGGCGGCGTTATACGTCAAAAATAAATTACGATAAATGACGATTTTAGCGATACTTTATTACGACGGCGGCTACATAGACACGATCAAATAAAAACAAAAAAATCAAATAATCATTCTACATTTTCAAAACGTCGAAAAAACGACGGCCCACCCGACGACCCACCCATTCCATTTTTATATATATAGATATACTTGCCGATGGGAATGCCTTCAACAGGGCTGTTCTAACGCTGTGGTCAGTGGTTAGTTTTACTTTGTGTTGTTATTTATATACTAAGTCTTAAATGAAAGTACTGTATTCTTGCTGTGTCCGCCATTTTGAAACATTTCATAGAGTTGTTTGGGTTGGTTTTGTCCAGTACTTACTTTTTGTGTGAAATACACTAAAAAGAGAACAATGTTTTGGGGGAAATAACCTTCTTTTTGGTAAAAAATAAAACTGATTGTGTTTATTTAATACATGCAGAGACGCATGATACAAGTGTGCATTCTCAAATTTCAAAACACCAGTTGGCTGTGAGATTAGTACATGAATAAGCATACAAAAGGTGTGTCTCTTTTAGAACTTTTTGCTAGTATCGTCAATGAGATGTGTGATCCTGGATGATTCATGTCATGTCCTGCCACCTGTTTTTGGTCTTTTTTTCCTGTACTTATGATTTATTTACTGACACACTGTTTATAAACTTGCTCAAATACTAGGAAAATAACTAAGAAATTCATGAAGTGTCATCTGATAAGGGAGAACATCCCACAGGATTACTGTGAGTTTAAGGATTGCCAGAAGATTAAGAACACTTTGCAAGAGAATAGTCAAAAGGAATGAGCAAGAAGTCAGAAGCCAGAAAGCCAGAGGAATACTTAGCGACCGAAATAAAAAAGGGGAAACCAAGAGCCGTAAATCGGAAAACACAAGGAGACTTGAGAAGCCAAAAGAACCATCTAACTGCTTGATTTTTTAACCAAATTCGCCACTAACTGATGAATAAAGGTTTGTTTTATCATCTGAGGGATACTGCATGTATTTAACCTGGAAGTAATTGGCTTAACCCCGGGTTTGACCCCCGTTCATACAAAGATTCCACCAGTTTGGGTGCTGCTGTAACTGCAAGTCAAAGATGAGTAACGTGACACACCAGTCACAATTTTGTGCATTCACATTTACATGACACATAAACACTGAAAAAGTAAACATGAAATAATAATTAAGTTAAAAACCTTACAAATCATAACACGATGAAGAGTAAGTATAATGACTTCCTGAGCTGATGTCAGCAATCAACACAATTTCAATCCAAAAAAACAAAGTAGAGAGAGAAGTATCAGAAATGCTGAAAAAAATGCAGTTGCATGGATGTTAAAGTATTCCATGAAAAAATGTAAATGCTGCAAGAATAACAATTAGCAGCATATTAACGTCCTGTCTGTCTTCAATGTAGATAAATATGCAGATATCCATTGCTAATATTGAAGTAATCAGTGCACAATTAACATCTTTTTTAATATTCTTGCTTTACGCAGAAATAAAACCAAAAACAAATCAGAAACATGAACAAGGCTGGTGGTCTGGTTTCACATTGGCCAGCATGTCAGACTTAATGACTGCAGTTGCTGGATCTCATCACCTTGAAGACATCAGATTACATGAGCAGAAATGGTACAATATGATGGATTATACAACTTTCTAGCACAGTTTCAAAGTTCCAAAGTACTGCATACATGCTGCGTATTGACAGCCAATTAACATGATGCCTGACAACGCCAGTGGCTTTTTGGATGTTTTTTAGGTATAGTGTGTTTAAATAACAACAGCCTCTGCCCATCTTTTACCTTTGTTTTATGGACACTGGACAAACAAGCTGCTCTGAGCCAAAGACATCGTAAAGGTTTAGGTCAGCCACTCGTATATTGTTCCACGGCTGCTAAATAGGTTTATAGGGATAGAGCAGAGAAGTTCACAGAGTCAAGTCCAAGAATGAAGGAGGCAGGAAGTGATGTCATCATTGGGGCCGGAACTGGACGTGATGTCATTGAGATTGGAAGTGACGTCATCATTGGCCCCTGAAAATGGAAGTGATATCATCTGGACCAGAAGTAACGTCATCAAAGGTGCCAGAACTGGAAGTGACATCTTAAGATGCACTGGAACCTGAAGTGACATCTTCAGAGGCGCTGGAACCTTGCGGGATTTCCTGACAATGATCTGCAAGGAACTGAGAGAGACAGTCAGCGCACCCTGCCGCCCCCTGCTCTGTCGTGGTATTACAATACTCGGGCTCTTTAACTGCCTCCTACTCACATGTGTATGACACTATCTCTATCTATCTATCTATCTATCTATCTATCTATCTATCTATCTATCTATCTATCTATCTATCTATCTATCTATCTATCTATCTATCTATCTATCTATCTATCTATCTATCTATCTAAATCTACTAATTTAGAAAAACCCTGTTGAGTCTGCTTGACTTTTCTAAGAAACTTGACAAGGATTTGTATGTTTAACAGGCATTCTATTCAATACTGCCATAGCTGCTGCTAGGAAAGGCCTGTGAGAGACTAAGCAGATGCAAGTAATGGATGGATCGTTGTGCTTCTTTCTTTTTTCATCCCAGTGTAGCTGATTGCCCTGATAGTAAATTGGTGATTATGCTCTGTGGAAAACAGGCAACACAGGGGAGATTAAAATAGTTATGTAGAGTCAGTTCAAAGTTTGGCCAACTGTAGTGTCCACTACCCCTTGATATGAAACAATTCTAATGATGAAGACCACCCTTTAAGAATTTTTTATTCGCCCTCAGGTTCACACCCCGTCCAATTCAAATTTTCTATCTTGTTCTTTAAATTAATATCAGTATAGACCAATAATCTGGAAGGCCTTAGGTTATAAAATAATTTTGTGCACCACTGTGTAGGCAGGGAAGACTACATGTGGAGAAAAAGGCAGTAATGCAACTTTTGTAGTACAAAACAACCACCCCACCCCCAATCCCACTCCTCCGGTAATCAATTCAGGACTATAATTAGAATTGCTTAAGGGCAAACAATGCAAAACATTAACAAGAAAATATTACCTTTTACATCTGAGCACACCCAACAGACCAGTTGAAGCCAAGAGTCAAAAAACTTTGTGTTGTTGACTGCACCTGAATAATAAATAAATATATTTTTTTATGAAAATGCTGTTCAAAATCATTATATAGAAACCTTTCAAAGTACATTGTATAAGGAAATACAACAACACATTAGTTTGGAAATAGTCTGATAGATTACAGGAAATGCTAAAGGAAGAGCAGAAAAATAACTATAGAAAACTGCAATTTATAAGGGTTGGAATGAAATGTAAAGATTTCCAGCAAATCTAAGTGGGGCTGTACACCTTAATATAGCATTAATTATGACATCCATCATTTATATTTTATTAATCCCCAAGGGGAAATTATTTTTTCATATGACCTGTAGGGTTCAGAGAGCAAGGTCACCTATTGTAGAGAGCCCCTGCAACAATTTTCAAGTTAAGGGCCTTGCTCAAGGGCCCAACAGAGTAGGATCCCTTCTGGCAGTAATGGCATTTGAACCGACAGTCTTCCAGATACCATAGCAACAGAGCCACTACTCCACCCCATTAATGTTTATAAAATATTTAACATCATAATAAATGTTAGAACATTCTCAGATGTGCTTAATTCAATTTAGGGTGGTGGGTTCAAGAGCTTATCCTGGCAGAACTGGGTGCAAGGCAGTAACCAACCATAGGATTCCAGTCCATGGCTGTGCCCACTCAAGTACACCCCCACACAAGACTGGTTTAGAGTAACCAATCAACCTAACAGCAGAGTGCTGGATGATTCATTTCACGTTTTGCCACCTACTTTTGATCTTTTCTTTTGTAATTTTGATTGATTTACTGACAGACTTTGATAAACTGGTTCCAACATCGTGACTTAGTAAAGCAAATCATCTGAGTGTTAAGTGCAGTTATATGATGGGGTAGCAAATGTGTGTGGAGCACAGTGCCATTCACGGTTAAAAATAACCAAAAAGGCCTTCAAAAATCTGTAAATAACAGGAGGGACTACTATGGAGAAATATTTCTTTCAGCCTTTGAAAGCTTTGTTAACCTTTGTTGCTTAGCTTGTTTATATTTTTGTAGTGTTGTTTTTATTCACATTCAGTGCTCTTTGTAAGATTTTTGTGATTTTATGGGGACATTATCATTAACTATTGACACAAATGAGTGGTAGGTAGAAACATTTTGTGGCAATGGCATCTCCTTTACAATTTTTAATCACCAAGTTTACCATTTACTGGTGCTCTATGGTTCCCAGCCTATATAAAAACCTGTATGAAGACTTTATGTACTACAGTTTCAAAGTTTCTTTTCATTTCTGTTTTGTTTTATTCTGCTTCTTTTTGGGACCTTCAGGGCTATTGCATAAATGACTTTACATAGAACTTTGAGGGACAAACTGAAAATAAACTAATATTATATTTATAGTAGGGGGTTACCCCCTGCTCGCTTTGCTCGCCAACCCTCGTGGCCTGTGTGTCTCTGCCGCTCACGTTGTGAAGAGGGGGGCTGAACGCACCCCAAGGAAACGCGGTCGCTCCTCCGAAACCCCCTCTTAAATGGTGATACAATAGGAAACAAATACAGTTTTTTTTTTTTGTTACCTCCTCTTTGCTCGATCAGCTGCTCGCTTTCTGCTGCTGCTGTGCCACGTGATCTGCATCTTGCATGGTGCTTTGAACATTTAAAAGCCTGTAGAGCAGCTGTCCTACTCTTTGTCTTTTATTTCCGGCATGGAACACATACAGTATTTCCAGACAGAATTCCATCTCAGGATAATGGATCTGTGAGGCAAAAGCATTAAACATTTTGCATAAGTGTTTTCACCATTTAAAAATGATCTTGAAATATCATCGAAAACCTATGCAGTTATCACTCAATTCTCCATTAAAATTGCCCAGACCATGGAACATCTGTTACATAGTTGTAGTTACATACCCTAAATTTTTTATTACATTTTGAAAGTACAGATACAATGTAACTATGTAAGTACACTTGTTTTTGGATCAGTGATAAATTGTTACATTGTAATTATATTAACTGTGGAATAACAATGACAACTGAGTATTTAACTATAGCGTTACTTTGTATTACACAGTAAGTACGAAGTAATAACTCATAGTTACACTGTACTTACAGTATACAGGTAATTACATAGTAGTTACAGTGTAATTATGAACACTTAATGTAAAGTGTTACCAAAGATTCCATGATTGAAATGTTTAAAATTATAAAGGGAATAAGTACAATGGATCAAAATGGTCACTTTTAAATGAATTGAACAAAAACACAGGAACAGAGTTGAAAACTTGTTAAAGGTAAATTTCACACAAATATTACGAAGTTTTTCTTCACACAGGGAACCATAGACACATGGACACAGTTACCAATTAGAGTGGTAGACAGTAGAACTTTTGGTACCTTCAATACTAGATTTGATGTTATTAGGAGGAATTAAGTGGATATGACTGGCAAGCTTTGTTGGGCTGAATGACCTGTTCTTGTCTAGACTTTTCTAATATTCTAATGTTCATATCATGCACGGCCCTGCAAAGGGCAGGGCCTTCTGCTGTTGCCCCGCCAAACGAAGGTGATAATGTTGTGTTGGTTAGCACTCTTGTCGTTCAACCTAGAAATGTGGTTTCATCAGCATTGCATTTAAGTTTTTCTTTAACTAGGTATTTGCCTCCATTTTGTCATGCTGTCACCCCCAGTAAGGCCACATTGCCACTAAAGTTATTTACTGCTGTTTAGGATTCTTTGCATCAATATTGGCAGGCAGTGTGGTGTAGTGGTTAAGGCTTTGGACTTCAACCCCTCAGGCTGTGGGTTCATATCCCACTACTGACACCGTGGGACCATGAGCAAGTCACTTGACCTGCCTGTGCTCCAATTGGAAAACCAAAAGAAGTGTAACCAGTTGTATCATAAACGGTGTAAGTCGCTTTGGATAGAGGCATTAGCCACATAAGTAAATGTAAATACTGAATATGAAAAAGGTTTCCAGCACTAACAATGGATATGTACCAAATGCAACAATTGCTTAGCATAATAAAGTTTGAAAAGATATAAATTGTAATTACCTTTTCCTTTTCCACCTTTTACATTCTAACCTGGGCAATGGCAGACAACTAGGCTAGTATATCTAATAAGGTTGACATAAGGTATTTTATATGGATGTGTGACACTAACTGTATTCCTGTATTGTGTACCTAACGATTTAGAGGTGTTAGTTTCAAAATAGTTAACCATCTAAAATAACTCTGTTTGATAGTAATTCTTTGTAGGAAGTAAAAAGATCTAGACGAGAAAAATGTAATGAGAAGGCCAGCTGGAGTGGAATGCTGAAAATACTGTGCCAAAATATGTCATTGAGGAAATGAAGACTTCAGAATACAGTACAGTGATATCAGTTTTCCGGCATATAATGAAGCTTTTCTGTTTACTGAAGGAGCTGTTGCTCAGCTTTAATACAAACATTACTTGTTCTTGTATATTTCCTGTTATAGTAACAGCAACTGTTTTCTAACACTCTAACTCAGATGCTTTAATAAGAAGGTTTTATTGTCACTCCTTCAACAGAAGCAGCCATATAAAAGCAAACATGAATATAAAATGTAACGGCTGTGATAAATTTGTATTCGACAGCACATTTGGGTAACATTAGAAAACCAACAAAAACTTCACCAAATTTACAACACTGACATGAAAATAAATATTTTTATTATTTGGTGATGACAGGTTAGGTCAAAAAAGTGAATGAACGACATCAGACAAAGCAGAGAATTAAAAAAGGGGTTGCCACTCGCATGCACCTTAGTTCATGTTTAGTCTTCATGTTTTTTTGGAAGAAATAAGTGGATAGGACTGGTGACCTTTGTTGGGCTGAATGGCCTGTTCTCGTCTACAGTGTTCTAATGTTCTTAGTGATGACACCATTTACTGAATGTCTGATTCGTGGTTTGGGATTGGTTGACAGATGTTCTAATCATTTAACATAAAACATAAAGCAAACTCACTCAGAATGACATGAATCATGTATGAAATGGACTAGGCAGATTTACTGGGCTCAGGCAATTTAGAGCACAAGTGCTAGAAGGAAATGTGGACAAAACTAACATGTTGAACCAATTTTTGAATAGATTTTCCCAGCTTCCACCACCACCTTCTTTCAATGACCAGACCCGTAAACCATCCACACTGGTATAGCCAGTAATGAGTCCACCTATGACCATCAGTATAAGTTGTACATAACTGATGACCAAGTAAGGAGACAACTGAGGAAGCTACACACAGGAAAAGCTAAAGGATGGAGTTAGCCCTATAGTTCTGGAGACTTGTGCTGACCAACTATGTGTTGTCAACTGTTACCTTTTCAGTCTGTCACTAATGCTCCAGAAAGTGCAGCTGCTGTGAAGAACATCTTCTGTCAATCCATTTCCAATTATGTTAAGCACCTCTTCACTTAATGACAAGTGGCCTTTATGTTCCACATCATGAAGTTCTTTGAGAGCCAGATCCTGGACTATATGAGTCTTCTTGTGGAAGACCACATGGACCCACTGCAGTCTTTCTTTAGGACATAAATTAGAGTGGAAGATCCAGTTATCTATCTGCTCCACAAGGCTTATTCTAATCTGGACAGAGTTGGCAGCACTGTGAGGATTATGTTTTTGATTTCATCAGTGCCTCCAATACCATCCAGGCATCCCTGTTAAGTGGTAAGCTCAAGGATATGCAGGTGGATGAGCCTATTTGTGCTAAATAATGGACTATTTATCTGTTGGACAGACCACAGTTTGTGTATGTGAGCAACACTTCACTACCCCAAGGAACAGTCCTGTTTCCATTTCTCTTCACCCTGTATACCCTGGACCATAAATATAACAACAGGTCATGTAACTTGCTGAAGTTCTCAGATGATTCTACACTAATGGAGTGTTTTGACAAGGATGACAAGACAGAGTATACTTAGGTGGAGAACTTTGTTTCTTGGAGCAAAGAGAATTGTCTGCACCTTAACATCAGAAAGGAGAAGGAACTGTTTGTTGATTTTCACTGCACCAAAGAGCTGCTACACCCAGTCACTATCCAGGGAGTGGTACATGCCTACAACTTCTGGGGGTTCACATTACTGACAGGCTGAAAAGCTCTTGTAACATAGAGGAACTATATAAGAAAGGGCGGAACAGGCTGTTTTTTCTTAAGAGAATGTTCTGCTTTAATATGGATTCTGACATCCTTGACATGTCCTATAACTCTATGAGGGCCAGTGCAATTTTCTGTGCTGTGGAGTGCTGGACTGGTCATATAACTTCAGGAGAGGCCCACCGAATTAATAAGCTGATTACGAAGGCGGGCTCAGTTATAGAATGCACTTTGGACCCCCTGGAGGTGACAGCAAAGGAGAGAATGAAAATAAAACTGAGTGCCATTATGAACAATGCTGCACATCCTCTCTCTGGTACACTAACACTGAGGACTTTCACGCAATGAATTATCTAGCAGAAGTGCGTCAAGAAACGCCAGTAGGGCTTATTCATACCAGAGGCAATACAACAGCATAATGCCTAACTGTGACTGTGACTGCCTTTTTTCCCCTAGCAAAGTCAGAAACTTTCTTTTTAGGAATTCTGGCATGTATTAGAGAGGGAGTTGTTATTGTTTATTATATTTCTTATTGATTGATTGATTGAGGTTCCGTAAAAAGCTATATTTCTCCTCTTCGAACAAATAAAGTGCTATAAAGTGGGTGTCTTAATTGGGTTCAGGCTTGAAGAACATTCCCACCTGATGTTTTGGAGAATGAATTGCTCCCAGTATCAATTATAGCCTCCTGGCTGGGCAAGAATCTATCTGTATCTCAGCAAGGATGCCCGTCCTTCCTATCTATCTATCTATCTATCTATCTATCTATCTATCTATCTATCTATCTATCTATCTATCTATCTATCTATCTATCTATCTATCTATCTATCTATCTATCTATCTATCTATCTAAAGATGTAAAGACAGAGACTGTCAGTGTTTTGGGGCATCCTGAGGCAAACCTCACGTAAATGAATGCATTCATTTAAAAGGAAATGCATGATAATACGCAAATTAGCCTTCTCAGAGGTGAGCCCTTATTGAAACTGCCCAAGATGGCAGGTCTTTGGGTCATATTGCACCAAGGTCTAGGTAGATGGACCCTGAAAAGTGACGTTGGTGGTAGAGAGCTGTCACTCTTTCTAGTCTGTAGAGGGAGGAAAAGAGAGAATGTTATCACAAAGCGCCACCCCCTGGATTGGTAGAGAATTACCATCACCTGAACCCTTAAACTGTCTCTCATGTGCACATGCTTGATACAATCTATCTATAGTGTAGGCTGATGACAATGTTACCTATTATTTACATATGATATCAGACAACAGAAAAACAACTGCGGTGTCTCAAAAGTTACTAATTTGCCACGTTCTAGAATACAGAAGCTTTTGCGAATTTGTTAGTTTTCCACTGTTGAGAAAAATATTCAATATTCTTCTTATCCCATTTGACTTCATCTATCATTTTTTCTTCTTCTCATTGTATAAAATTAGAAGCAAAAGATACTCTACTTTTATGTTTCATTGTAATTCTCCATCTGTTACCTTTGAAAGGTAAATGAAATGTTAAAAATCATTTTGTGGTAGAAAATACTGTTCTTAAGTATTGCCAACATGCTTTATGGGTAATTGCTCTCCAGTGGTGAAAACATGTCAAACAAGAATAACTGGGCAGGGTCTTGTCAAAAGCAGCCATATCATTCCTGTACCTGGAAACACCCTTTGCATGTTTGCATTTGTATGACTGGTTACTTCAGGGTGGAGCAGCTTGAAATGTAATCAGGCATCAATGCTTAAATGCCATGAGATGCCACAGTACCTCACATATCATATAATAAACAGACATGTCCGTCACAACTAAATGTTTTGTCGCTTTAGCTTCAAGAAGGCCAGATGTTAAAAGCTGACTTGATTGACGAGAATGGTGTCACTGGCAGGATAAAATAAAAATGTAGCCTCCTTATCAGTGCTATGTCATTATGTGACTGCTAAAATGAAGTCAGTGTTGAAGGGTCACTTGGGTGACTCATGTGTGTTGCTATGTTACGCTAGTAATGACTTAATATTTAATGTGATTCAGTTTTATCCTTTAAGCTACAAAACTTGAGGGAGGATTATTACTGTCACTTGTGAAATTGTCACTTATATGTGCTCTTCAACACATGATGCCACTCTCAGGTGCTGTACTTAGTCAACAGAACCACCTTACCTTGAAATTTCTGTCTGCCTCACCTGAAAAATCTCAGAATATATTTTTAAATGGCATAAAAGCAGAAATGACAAGGACCTTGAGTATGTCTCCTTGTACATTTAGTTGTACAAGAACATAAGGAGCCACAAGATGCTCATTGGTATCACTATGATTTTAACAGATATTAAAGTAGTTCGGCAGGAATGCCTCTTTATTCTTGTAGAAGGAAACCATCCATCAATTTTCATACCTACCCAGTTCAGGGTTACAAAGATCTAGAATCTATCCCAGCAGCATCAGGTACCAGTCCACCCTCGGGACCATTGAAACACTACATGCCAACAATGGGTTGCTTTAGAATCCCCAGTTAACCTAACCCTGTACACCTTTGGGTACTTTGGTTTGACTCATGCACATAAGGTAAGGACAGTACTCTTGACCAATAAATGAGGAGGACATTGGATCTTAACTTCAAAAGCTCACTCTCATGTGAATTATGTTATTTTATTTATGATGTGCAATGATTTTTTGGGAAGTTTCCATATAACAATATTTTAGCAAAAAATGCATGTATTTTGCATTTTGTATGTTTTGAACAAACAACTGGAAAACCGACATGAGGATTATATAACACAAGTAACACCAGGTTTTATTCCCATTCACATTTTACATGTCATTTGCTGTCGTACAGCATTGGTCATCATAACTTTTTTTATCTTTGCTCTTTATGAAAACATGAGATTAAATTTTTTTCTCAGTTATTGCTACACAACACATGGGATGAGTCTTATATAAAAAATATCATTTTTGAGCAGAGTATTCATTTAATCTGTTAGCACTGTGGTCAAGTGGGTAAAGTATTGGATTTTAAACCACAAGCTGCTAGTTTAGTTCCTGCTTCAAAGTCAGACTGTGAACTTGAACACATCACTTAAGTTTCCTGTGCTTCAAAAATGTATGCAATTGTACCGTATACTGATCTTGTAAGTTGCCTTTGCTAAAGCTGTCTCTCAGATTATAGAAGTAAATGTGCTTCTTGCAGAAAAGATGGAAAACCTATTTGGAGTAGAAGTCCACCCCAAGATATTCTGAAACAATTTTTATTTGCATCATACATATGTCAGAATCACTCTGCTACACTTTTGGCTACACTGTGCAACATGTTTCTCTGAAGGTAGATGGGGGACAAAAATCACTCCTAAGGAAGTGGACCTAAGAAACTGTATATAACATTAAGATAGATAGATAGATAGATAGATAGATAGATAGATAGATAGATAGATAGATAGATAGATAGATAGATAGATAGATAGATAGATAGATAGATAGATAGATAGATAGATAGATAGATAGATAGATACTTTATTAATCCCAAGGGGAAATTCACAGAAGTTAATGTGGAAAAGTGAGATTATGATAGGAGAAGCCCTTGTGGGAGTACTCTGCACTCAGAACAATCAAAGAAGGCCAAGGTAAAGAGAAATGGTGCCTTTAATATGTATAAAAGTAAACCACACATGAGAAATAATCACAAGGAGAGCACAAAGTAAAAATAAGCAGAATAAACCAAAAAACCCTGCTGCTTCTCTGTGTTTGACTATACAGCCTTGATTCAATCCAGTAACTTGCCCACATGCCTACCATGGCTCTCCCCTTCCTTGACCCAGACTTCCTTTTCCCCTGACAGTTTAGTCTTCATTTCAGACTCTCTGATGTCATAGTCGGTCTGCCTCGGACCTTGAGATAATTTTAAATTCCAGGTCAAATCAGGCTCTTTGTTTTCTGCAGGAGACATGAGGATAGAGTTCACTTTATTGGACAGCCTTCATTTTATCAACAGTCCTTCACTGTGAGGATTTACAAAATGAAAATCAAAAAGTAAATCGGACAATGTTGCCAACAACGGACTTGACAGTAACAGAGTAAACCCCATAGGACAGTACGTTAATCGGTTATCAGGAATTCTGTTAGCAAAGATGGTGCACTGTTGAAAGCCAAATAAACATCTCAAGGGCTCTGAAAAGAGGTGGATTTTTGGGTTGGACCAACATGTTAAAATTTGAAGGACACACACAAGCCAACATGGGGTGACCCTTTCCATAAAGCAGGTGCCACGGAGCTGAAAAAACATTTGACAAGCAGTCCAACTAGACTTTGGAAGAGTAAGGAGGACTTCAGTGATTCTTAGAAGACTGAATAATAGGGGCACCAAAAAGAAGAAGAAAAAAGATGCCACAGGGTTCAAATAAATTTTACTATGGTGACAATCAGATGGACGTGCAACAATGTCAGGTAACACTTCTAATTCTCAGGCTTCTGCTGTGGAAGAAAAGAAAATATTTTTGGACATGATTCCATTCTGAATCTTTTAAATGTAATTTAACACATTAAAATATCACAATCCTCCTCTTTCATTATCTGTAAATCATGGTTTTAAGATACATTGTTTATCTGCTTGCTATAAAACAATATTGTATATCTGTTATAAACAAATGTGCTTTCTTTTAAGTTACATTTCAGTCATTAATCATTAATGAACACTGCTCAGTAAAGTGAAACTGTGCCCCAGTATACATATAATTAGAGCCCAGAAGTGTTTATGGCATATTGTAAAACAATTTCAGAAAGATGCTGATACTATGTTAGGTTTCCTTTTTGAGTAATGTGGTGGTACTGTGCTTAGAACCTTAGGACAATTGGTTCATATCCTTGCTTTGCAGTTTGAATCCCCTCACTATGGTTCTCAGAGCTATGTAAATTATATTAATTCCATCTGTGACCACCAGGGGGCATGCCATCTTCCTAACACTCAACACAACGGACACCAGACACAAGTCCAGCAGCACACATGTTTCATTTACAGGTGGGAAACGCTTCCCAAACCATTCCCACATGCAAAATAGTACAATAAGTACAGCATAATAAACAAAGCAAACAGCACTTCTTCCCATTATTCTTCCACCTCAACCCCTCCTAATGCAAGCGTTGTCCTCTCACTTCCGACTCTGGCTCCCTGAATGAAGGCAGGTGGCTCCTTATATTCAGAATCCTGGGAGTACTTCCGGTGTCACATAATTGTGGAGTACTTCTGGGTAAGGTGGGAGCCCTATATAAAAGGGTTCAGCAGTTCCTGCAGCACACCCTAGTGGCACCCCCGGAAACCAACAGGGCTGAGCCGACAAATACCAATTCCCATACAGTCCTGTGGGATTGTGAGGCACAGTTGCACACCAGCGGAGCTTCCAAATAGCAGCTCAGGGGAGATAGTGCCCTTCATAAGCCATCTCCTCTTGGCCTTCCATTAAGGAGGCATCCTGGCCATCCCTCACACATCCATTTTCTGAAACCACTTAATACAATTTAATGATTGTAAGGGCAGGAGCCTTTGTGCCCCTATCTGCCCCTATCTGCTATAAGACAGGGACTAGCCCAAGTCAGAGTGCCAGTTCATTGCAGGACACACAGTGCACACTCCCCCTTGTTACTCACACCAGGCTGATTCAGAACCGCCAGTATGCCAAATATTCAGGATTTTGGAGTTGTGGAAGGAAGAAATATTCTAGATAAAGTAATCTCTGGTGCTGACAACGTGCGGTAGATGAGAAGTACATATGTAAGGATTAACAGCTAGTTCATTGTGATTCTCTTTAACTTTTTAATAGATGTTGAAGAAAATAAATACAGAAGAGCAAGAAGAGAGACTGACAGCAGAGCTGGACAATCTCCGTCACACTGACTGGGTGAGAATAAAGTGTGGATATTTGCACTGCTTAAGTACTGATTCTGTGTTAAAGATAGGTGTTAACTTTGTTCTCCATGTTCTGTGCTGTTTGATACTCCTTTCATAACCTTTGTTAGTTTTCTACTCTACAGATGACTGAAAAGGACATAGGAACATTAGAAAATAAAATTTCATATTAAATTGCTTATGAACTAGACGATATACAGTCATATACAAAAGTTTGGGAACCCCTCTCAGCCTGCATAATAATTTACTCTACTTTCCACAAAAAAGATAACAGTGGTATGTCTTTCATTTCATAGGAACATCTAGTACTGGGGTGTTTTCCAAGCAAAGATTTTTAGTGAAGCAGTATTTAGTTGTATGAAATTAAATCAAATGTGAAATACTGGCTGTGCAAGAATTTGGGTCCCCTTGTAATTTTGCTGTTTTGAATGCATGTAACTGCTCAATACTGATTACTTGCAACACCAAATTGGTTGGATTAGCTCGTTAAGCCTTGAACTTCATAGACAGGTGTGTCCAATCATGAGAAAAGATATTTAAGGTGGTCAGTTGCAAGTTGTGCTTCCCTTTGACTCTCCTCTGAAGAGTGACAGTATGGGATCCTCAAAGCAACTCTCAAAAGCTCTGAAAACAAAGATTGTTCAGTATCATGGTTTAGGGGAAGGCTACAAAAAGCTATCTGAGAGGTTTAAACTGTCAGTTTCAACTGTAAGGAATGTAATCAGGAAATGGAAGGCCACAGGCACAGTTGCTGTTAAACCCAGGTCTGGCAGGCCAAGAAAAATACAGGAGCGGCATATGCGCAGGATTGTGAGAATGGTTACAGACAACTCACAGATCACCTCCAAAGACCTGCAAGAACATCTTGCCGCAGATGGTGTATCTGTACATCATTCTACAATTCAGCGCAATTTGCACAAAGAATATCTGTATGGCAGGGTGATGAGAAAGAAGCTCTTTCTGCACTCACGCCATAAACAGAGTTGTTTGTTGTATGCAAATGCTCATTTAGACAAGCCAGATTAATTCTGGAACAAAGTGCTTTGGACTGATGAAACAAAAATTGAGTTATTTGGTCATAACAAAAAGCGCTTTGCATGGCGGAAGAAGAACACCACATTCCAAGAAAAACACCTGCTGCCTACTGTCAAATTTGGTGGAGGTTCCATCATGCTGTGGGGCTGTGTGTCTAGTTCAGGGACTCTCATCACACTGCCATATGGATTTTCTTTGTCTAAGCATTGTCTAAGCATTATCCTCTGATGAACGCCCCTGGTAGGGGCTGAAAGCACAGGAATAAAAACTACTTTATGATACGTGATTCATTTTCTCCCTTTGTGGATCTCCAGCTGCAAATATATATATATATATAGTAAAAGGCGCTATATAGCGCCCGACCCGGCACAGACTCAGACAGAGGCACGTACTTAAACAGAGCACACTTTTTTATTTCTCTTCAGCTGTGGGGCACGCCTTCCCCGTGTCCCACAGGCCCAACACAGTCCCAGAACACTCACAAACCACAACACTCTTCTCTTCTCTTCCTTTCTTCCTTTACCACCACTCCTCCTTAGGCTTAGTCCTCCTCCTCCCGACTCTGGCTCTCTCGAGTGGTGGTGGCTGGCCTTTTTTATACCCCACCCGGAAGCGTTCCAGGTGCTTGATTACCTGGTCCTAATTGAACTTCCGGGTGGGGCTGACGAGTCGACCAGCTGGGCTGCAGACGTCATGCAGCTCCCCCTAGCGGCCATCCGAGCCCCCAACCAGGCTGTGGAGGACTCCATCTCCCATGGAGCCCTGCGCCAGGTTGGGGAATCATCGTCCACCAGGGAGGCTGCCACCAAGCGTCCCGGGGGAGGTATTGAGCTGCCCATGGTGGCTCACCCGGAACAGATGCAGCAGGGGCATCCCTGCCGGGCATGGGACCCAGCTGTCCTTCACATGGCCCATCCCTCAGATGAGGCTTCTGGGGCTCATCGGCCTGCCCCGCGAGGGCTGGTCCTCTCCAGGATAGGGAGTCGGCATTCTTGGCTCCGCGGCTGCGCCCTGTGAAAATACAATTAACAGGTCTGGGGGTGCTGCCTCGACATCCCTGCCACTCGGACGTCCTCACTGGACAACACCTCCAGACGTGGCCACCGCGGCCGCAGTCATAGCACACCCGACCCCCTCCAGTTCGACCCTTGCGGAAGTGGAAGCAGGCAGGAAACTCCTGCCCCGTAGCCCGCTCTGAGGAGGGCTTGGGACGGTTCCACCCCTCTTCAGCGTAGCCCTCCCGCACCGTTAAACCAATGGGCTCACGCTGCACCTTGTTAGGAGTCCCCGACCTCTTTGTCTGGGTCCTCCTCTTTCTTTGGGGTGCACTGACGGTCTGAGTCCCCTTATGGGAAGAAGGGAGACCCCGTGCCGTCTGCACCCCTTTAGACGGCCGTAAGACAGACGCGGGCAGTCGGGGCGGAGTCGTTTGGCAGCCGGCGTTCACCAGCTGCCTCTCCTCATGCTCTTCTGCCACGCCGTCTGTCATCACGGCAGCGTCCTGTGTTGAGTGCGGAGCGGCCTGGCAAGCAGTACTAATCATCCCTGTTGCCGCTGCGCACCGCCCTCCTTTCTGTCCGACCCAGGCGTCACCTACCTGCGTCGCTGCGTCCTGCAGGCTGGAGGGTGACGACCCACCTCTTGAACCCTCAGGTACCACTCCAGACACGTTGTAAAAGCACAATATCTATTTATTTTGTTATAACGTGCACAAAGCACCCTCTACTCCATACTCATAAACTACACAATTCTCTTTCTCAATAAACCAATCCTCCTCGCCCAGACACTTCGCCCTCCTACCTCCCAGCTCAGCTCAGTGTCTGGGCTTTCCCACAGTCCTTTTATATCCCCTGACCCAGAAGTGGTTCCTAGACAAACCCACAAGTCCTTATTCCCTCCGGGTCAGGGTAAACAGTCCTTTCTTCAGCCCGGGAGCACGTCGTTCCTTCCTGTCACGTGATGATGACGCACTCCCGGGTTATAGGGCACATAAGAGCCCACTAGCCCCCTTACAGCGACTCCCGGCGGCCCCCAAGGTATCCAGCAGGGCTGTGTATACAAACTACAAAGTCCATGAGGCCCTGCTGGAACTCGGGGCACCATCATGTTGTCCGGAGGGCTCCTCCTGGTGGCCTGGGGGGTGGCGACCGGAGTCTGTAGCCGGTCGTCCATCACAGTGTGTATATATACAGTATGTACGTATGTGTATGTATGTATGTATTTTTTTTTTGTTGCTAATGACACATTATCCCATCTTAGCCATACAAGACTGTAATTTCATTGCAGCCAACACAGCTCACTTGACAGACCTGATTTGCTCATCAGTTTTGCCATCTTTATAGTTTACGGTACTCTGGAAGATTTTTAAAACCTTGCAGATATTCTTTTAACTTTTTCCTCTGATTGACTGTATCATGAAGAAAAAATCTCCAATGCCAGAAACTGTACCAACACTATGTGGGACTCCATAGGCTAAAATGTTTAAGCTAAAACTTTAGGACATGTCTTATCTGCAGACAGGTGTACTTCAAAAAAGAGAACACATTAGTCTGAAGAAATTTTATTTTCACTTTAGCATCATAGAATGCGTTAATATCTAGAAAAATTCCATACTATTACATAATATAGAACATTTGAAAAGAGGGTGTTTTTTACAGCCTCTGTTTTGTTGCTGACAAAAGTTCATGCACTTTAAATATATTTTTTATAACACTCTCAGCCTTATTTTATTTCTGAAAGACAAGCTTGAAATATATATATATATTTATATCAGGTATATATAACCTGATAAAAGTTGGTCATTCATTTCCTTTGTGTGATCAAAGCTTAAAAGGAATTCTCCACATTTACACTTCAGTGGCCGCTCATTACAGTGATTTAAGTGGCACAGAGCAGCTGGACATGGGCTGAACATTATAGGGGGGGCAAAAGGATAAGTTACAAAATAATTTAGATGGAGTAAGGTTTAAGTGCCTTATCTCCCCAAACATTGACCTTTGAATCAAAGCCAGTCACTTCAGTAAAAGATTATAGTGGAAGTGCCACTAGTCACCCAGGAATAACTATCAAAGTATATTCTGGATGATTTATCCATTTTCCAATTTACTTAATCATTATAGGGTCATGCCCTGCGGTGGGCTGGCACCCTGCCTGGTGTTTGTTTCCTGCCTTGCGCCATGTGTTGGGTGGGATTGGCTCCAGCAGACCCCCGTGACCCTGTAGTTAGGATGTAGCGGGTTGGGTAATGGATGGTTGGATTATAGGGTCATGGGCACCTTATTTCTACCCCCACAAAGTGAAAACCCACCCTGGATAGGGAGCTCTTCCATCACAGTGTATACTCACGCTGACTCTGGGCCAGTTTACATGTGCCAGTAAACCAATATGAATTTCTTTGTGCTTTCAGTGTAAGATCAGAGTAATCCAGTGAAGAACCAAAGCAGACAAAGATGAGAACCAACTCTGGATGGGGAGCCAGTCCATCACAGGGCAAATTTACATAGACATCCATACTAACAACACGCTAATTTAGAATTGTCAGTTAACCCAACATGCACTTGTTTGAAAACCAGGGTACTAAGAGAAAAAGAAAGCGAATCAGATGCAGGGAGAATGCCTAAAATCTGAACATACACTTGGCACTTTCTTACAAATAAAGGTGCCAGAGTTGTTCTTCAGAGTGATGCCTTAGGGAAACCATTTTTAGTTCCCAAAACACCCATCCACATGAAGATTCCAGAAAGAACCTTTATTTATTTAGATCCACAACACACTGCATACACTAAATGACCATGAATAGATGGTAACAGATTTGAGAAATGCCAATGGGTCAGGCTAAGTTCAGGTTTTCTTGTTAGTGAAAAGGTAGCCTATCGTATAGTAAAATTTCAGTATTTTCTACATATTAGGAACTTTTTCGAAGCACAAAGAACCAACTTTATATGCAAAGAACCCTTCCCAGAATGAAATGGTACTTTGTCAAGCAATGGCTCAGTGTGGAACCACACAACCCGGTGAAGAACTATAAAATGCCATTATTATTAAGAGTGCATGTTGGTAATGAAATGGGAGCTGTGAGGCAGTGGCGCTAACTACTGTGTCACTGTACTACCTGGACAAGTTTGTTCTACCTAACCCATTTTAGTAAAAATGAAATACAGTGATAAATACGAATGTTTAATATCTTTGACACATAATAAACATACTTTTCTCAAAACCTTATAGTGACTCCACAGCTAATGCCACTGCAGCATTTTTAAAACCCTTTGTACACGCAGATGTAAGAACATCTGGAAGCCAAAGGGAACACTGTGTTGTAGATGAATTGTGCTGCACAAGTTTCAGAGACAGTCTGGGTGGAGTTTCTCAGTTGATCAGCAATAAATACATTTGGGCGGCTTCTACATTTTTTAAATATTTTGTTTAATCTTGGGTTTGCATTTTTTTCAGCTAAATTAAGAAACAGAATGAAGGAAAAGCAAGTGCAGTGCCTCAAGGCTGTGTCTGCCACACAAGGAGGACAATTTGCTGAAGTTCTCACGTTAAACCATGTGTGATATTTGTACTTCTGTCTGAGGCGTGCCACATCTGCATCATACGTAACATACTACATTCAGCCATGAATCAATGCAACTGCTCCATCTATTGCCTACAAATGTCAAGCTGCAGTTTTAATAGTTTTTCGCAGGCTAAGTACGTATTGAAATGCTACTTTCTGAAGAAACAATGACCATTTCACACTGATATATTCTGCTACCTAGAATTAAAATTCAAATATGCCTGGAATGCTTGCTGTTGGGATTGCAAAATTGCAATTAATCAGCTCTGTGTGCACTGTAGCCACTACACTATTCTGGTATGGGATTAAAATTTTGAGCAAATATCTGGCAGAAACTGAAATACCAAAAAGGTTTTATACAGTAGATTCAAAAATTATTCAGGCCCCTTCAATTTCTGCACGCTATGTTGTATTGTAGGTTTATATTTCAATGGATAAATTTACCATTTTTGCAAATCTGTCTACACTCAATAACCCATAATGACAAAGTGAAAACATATTTTCAGAAAGGCTTGCAAATTTATTAAAAGTCATAACTCAGATCTGTCATTCATATACATGTAAGTATTCAAACCTTTAATTCAGTACTTTGTAGAAGCAGCTTTTAGTCTTCGCAGCTAAATCTCGACAAGCTTTGCACACCTGGATTTGGGCAGTTTATCCCATCCTTCCTGGCACATTCTCTCAGGCTTGGTTAGAATGGATGGGATGCATATATAAACTGACTTTCTCAGGTCTTTCCACATATTTTCTATGGGGTATTAGTCTAGGTTTTGACTGGATCACTTAAGGTTAGTCAAAACTGTCCCTAAGTCACTCCAGCATTGCCTTGGCTATATGTGTCACCTCATTGTTTTGCTGAAAGGTGGACCATCACCCCAGTCTGAGGTAGCATGCGCTCCAGAGCAAGTTTTTCTACAAGGACCTCCCTGGATTTGGCTGCAGTCCCCCTTCCATAAGTTCTGGCCAGCCTCCTTGTCCCTCGCACTGAGAAGCAGATGCTGCCACCAGCATGCTTCACTCTAGGGATGGTATTAGGCAGGTGATGTCAGACATTGTGCCCAAAGAGGTGTAATTTTTGTCTCATAAGACTCAAGAACCCTTTCCTCATGCTTTCAGAGTCCATTCCATTCCAAGTGGGCTGTCATATACCTTTATTTGGCTTCTGTCTAATTGATCTGCAATATTTTAGTCCTCACATCACAGCTTTAGGTTGAAAAATTAATGCGCTGGAAACATGTGTTTTTTTCTGTTATGGTAAGAATCCTGGAGCATCACAGAGGCTGCAGGTTTTCATTGCTGTCAGCTTCTTGCGTATAAACCATTAATTCAGTGCTATCTCTAGTTCTTTTGCTGCCCAACACAAAAGTGAAATCGTCACACCCAAACCAGTAGTTGAGGGGTGTCCCTTGGAGTTTTGCATAAGTCATGCATTAATGTGAAATCCTACTTTCATGCAAGTCTTGCCTCATGGATGCACAATTGAAGAGCGGTTTTCTTGCCTGTAGTACACAACTGTTGGATCAAAAAACAGGAAGGGAGGATGCGGCAGGAAAAATCAGGGGTCAGGCCACAAATCAAGCCAGCCACTCCTTATACTACTTGATACATTCATTATAGTTTACAAAATATGGCCTCCCAAAAACTCGGCCGGCCTAGCTGACCATCTAGTTCGCCAGCTCTTAATGCAAAATACTCTTTGAATTTAAGGTCAAAACTCTAAATTAATTCTTCATTTTATTTTAATTTTCTAACACTCACTTGATACCTCTTTATCAGTTACTACATTCACAATTTTTATAGCGTTTTAAGTGCCACTTAACCACGATATGCAAATGCAAAAAGAGCTGAGAGCCCAACTGTTAACTTGCTCTCACTTACATCTGTGTGTCTGTCCATCGTAAGCTTCTGTCTAATGAAAAATAAATAAAGAGTGAAAGACTAAGAAGTAAGAAGATCTTATCAACTCATACTAAAAAATATTTCAATAATTTCTCACAAATGCAAAACTACCATATTAGAACTGTCATACAAGGAAACTACCAAGTGGACTACCTGACCACCCTGTTTGTGAAGCTGAGAGACTCAGAAACGGTGGTGTGTAACACTGGAGGACCTCAGGGAACTGTTCTGTCTCCCTTCCTGTTTGCCCTAACAGACTTGCAGCACATTACAAGCAGTTGCTATCTACCAAAATTTTCAGATGACTCATCCATCACGGGCTGCATTAATAAAGGAGACGAGTCAGAGTACAGGAAAGCTGTGGAGGACTTCATCTTCTGGTGCAAGGAGAACCACCAGCAATTCAGTATCAGTTAGTGGTGGACATCCAGCGTGCCAAAGAGCCTCTGATCCCAGTCGATATCCAGGGGGTGGAAATGGGTGTGGTGCAGAACTACAAGTACCTGGGGGTTCACATGAACAACAAACTGGACTTGTCTGACAACACAGTGGCTCTGTCATAAGAAAAGCCAGAACAGGCTGGTCTTTTGAGTGGTCTTATGAGTGTGCAGCAAGCTACCAGTTCTTAGTAGTCAGTGTGGTGTTCTACACTGCAGTCTCCTGGGAAAGCAGCCTGAGCTCAAAAGAAGCTTAATGCCTGAACTAACCTGTCAGGAAAGTCTGCTCCATCACCAGGTGAACCCTGGACACCCTGGAAGTGTCACAATGGGATAAATCCCCTCCATTCCCTCTAGGAGGCACTGTCTTGAAGCAGTTGTAGGCACCATGTGGTGCTTAGAAGCAACCATGGTGGTCTTTTCTGCTCATTGCTATAAGGCAATTCAGTGCTTCCTCCTGACACCCCATACTTAATGCCGATACTCTTTAAGTTCATTTTGCAACTTCTGCGCAATGTATATTATATTATTTATTTATTTATTTATTGTATTATCTGTCCTATGAGTCTGTATCCTTATTTTTTCGGTTTCTGCTGCTGTATGCATGAAAATTTCCCCTCGGGATTATTAAATTTTATCTCTCATGTACTGACGCCCTGTCTAGGATTTGTTCCTACCTTGTACTCTATACTCCTTGGCATAGGCTTCACCTAGCCCCCAGCGATCCAGATCTGGATTAACCAGAATAGTAAATGCATTTGAAAAAGACAGGGGCACCACTGACCCTCGAAACCCCAGAAACACCACACTAAACAGTCCCAGGTGCAAAATAAAGGTTTTTATTGCAGAAAATACCTTGTATACAGGCCAATCCACTGCCTTTCAACACACAATCCTCCTTTGCCTCCTCCAGGTGAGCTTTGCCTTCTGCCTCCTGACTTTGACTCCCAGCAATAAGCTCAATGGCTTGTTTTTATGTCAGACCCAGGAGTCTTCAGGTACCAGGACATAATCCCATGGAAGCATTTCTGGGTCAGACAGAAGCCTCCTGAAACAGAGAGTCCCTCTCCCTGCAGCTCCCCCTGGTGGCACCTGGGGGGAACTGTTCTTCATATCCCAGCTCTCCCTACTCTCCATTAACCTATCCATTTGTATGGGATGTTGAAACAGTCCCATCCCGGCCAGGTTATGCCTCTTTCCACATTGTTCTTCCATTATGGTGTCCCGGCTGGGAAAGGGTCCAGCACTCTACTTACACATTCATAAAGTTTATCTAATCTGATCTAATCTAACAAAAGATGTAATAAGCCACGTGTTTTATTAACAGCAAGGTTTGTCTTCTAATGAAGAATTTGATTCACTAGTACAGTGATTGGAGACCCCTACATTACAGGGTTCTGCAATGTTAGAGTTCATCTTGTCCATCACAGGATACATTTGAACCACAAAACTGTCAATTAACCCATCATGCACATCTTTAGGAGAAGGAAGGAAATATGAATACCCAGAGAACAACCCACAATAATTTCAGGTAAAGCTTCATACAGACCATCTTCCTGTTCCTATAATAAAAACAGGCTTGCCATCTTTCCCAGTTTATACTTTTAGTTTAGTGGTTAAGGTTTTGGACTTCAAACCTGAGGTTATGGGTTTGAATCCCACCACTGACACTGTGTGACCCTGAGCAAGTCACTTCACCTGCCTGTGCTCCAACTGGAAAACCAAAAGAAATGTAACCAATTGCATCTCAAAACGTTGTAAGTCGCTTTGGATAAAAGCGTCAGCCAAATAAATAAATGAATGTAGCTCAAACGATGAGAAGACGTATCAATTAGCTGAACAAAAGAGCTTGATAGACTGGAAGACCTCTCTGATTTGTTAGGCTTCCTTTGTAATTATCAGATGTATGAAGAACAAGGAGCAAGCGAGATAGTAAGCAGTTTGAGGGTGGGGTTCAGACTTGGTGTAAAATGCAGCCTATAATATTAAAAAAGGGGTAGAATGCCATCTGAAGGAGAACAAAACCATATCTTCCACCGTTCTCTTTGGCATGGTTTAACGACTGGTGAGATTTCAACCAGCTTGGTTTTCCATATTAATATTAAATGACTGTTGTGTGCCTATGCCACAGCAGTTTTCTTAATTGTTAAGAATTGATCATAGAATCACATCTTTTTTCTGAAGTTGCTGTCTAATTAAAGAATCCGTCAGGAAAATTAGCAGCAGCTGCTCACACGTGGGCCTTGTTATTCTTCAGCTTGCATGGGAGTAGGAAGGCAGGAAATTGTGAAAGGCACAAGTGAGTTGCATCCCTCAGATTAAGTCTAACTGTTCTGATTTCACTTTTTTTTCTCTTTTAATGTATCTTTTTCTTAAATCTGTAAAATTGGGGGAACATTTTTGGAAACAGTGTTTAAAATGGAAATGAAACAAGTCACACATTCCCCTACAAGTACTTTAAAGCCGAGTATTTGCCCCCTTGTTAAATTTAAATTCTCGGCGGAGTGTGTGTATGTCTCTGGGTACTCAGAATTTTCTCTCATATGTCAAGAACATGCAGGTTCAGTTTACAGGTGACTCTAAAGCAGTGGCGCTCAAACTCAGTCATTGAGACCCCGTCTCACTGCAGATTTTTGCTCCAACCATCTTATGTTTTTAATTGAACTCCTAATTAAGCAAACTGTTTTTTACCCGGTTTCGATGTTTTGGGTTCAAGGTAAAAATGACAAAACTAAGTTTGGTGAATTTTTATTAGAATTTATTGAGCATTAATGTATGCTACATGGTGATTTTTAAAAATTTTTTTTTTTTTTGGCTAGGGTGAGATTTTTATCATCATCCTTTTCATTCTGCGTTTCCTGGAGTTCTGGTTATTTAATGCCTTATTTACTAATAAGCACAATAATTGGTCACATGCTGAAGTAGTTGCAGCTTTTAAGCAGCTGGTGTCATTTGCCTGGATGTCTGCTCACCCCTTTGTTAATTGTGATTATAAGGATACAATTAAGGGAAAAAACTATCCAGTAAAAGGCAAATGCGCAAGAAAACAACAAGAGAGAGTTAAACATTTAAAGCTATAGTAAAAAAACAGTGTCTTCTAAATGTACAAATCCCACTGCAATGATTTTCTGAAAGCTGAAGAAGAGAAAAGGGAAAAAATCTAATGAGCTAAACGAGTAAAATCAATTGGAAGTAACATGACTTGAGAACCACTGCTCTAGACTGTCCCAGTGTGTGAGGGAGGACCCCAGACTGGCACTGCCACTGTGTGCCCAGTGTTGCGAGGACAAGCAGTTCTTCCTACACCCCTGAAATGAATAACTGAATTACAAAATGGATGGTTGGGAGGTTGGATGGATGTCTATTTCGGAACAGTTTCACTTTTGTGGAAAAACAGGCCAAGCCATTGCTTGTGTCGCCATGAGTTCAGGTGTCTTAACTTTTAAAACATTTATTGGCACTTCAACTTGGGTGCTGCAGAAGAAGCTGCAACTACTGGAATCTGCTTGGGTACTGCTGATTTGGTGAATTTAAAACACACCTGCTCTGTGTGAAAAGGGTTGGGTGCTAAATAAAATGCTCAACATCGTCATTTTGTGAGGTATGATGATGTCCTGCTGTTATCCAAGTTTGATTTACTCTTGCATTTTACTCAGTACTTGTACTATTACTATTGTATTGAGGATTACTTGGGTCCTGTTCTGTGTATTGGATTGTATTTACCCCACTTTTTGACGTGCACTGCACGCCGAACCTACCGTTAAAGGGGTCTCTCTCTAAATTGCCCTTCCCAAGATTTCTTCCATTATTTCCTTACAAAGGTTTTTTGGGAATTTTTTTTCATGTCTTCTTAGAGCTGGATTGTCAAACTCCAGGCCTGGAGGGCCGCAATGGCTGCAGGTTTTCATTCTAACCCTTTTCCTAATCAGTGAGCAGTTTTCACTGTTAATTAAATTCTTTTCCCTTCATTGTAATAGGGTTGTTTTTAGGGATTCAGTACTCTGAATTGATTCTTTTCTTCATTAAATGGCAGTCAAACATAAATGAGACGTGAAACAAGCCATAAGTTGACCAGCTAAATTGGGGCTTCAATCTCCAATCATTTTTTTAATGAGAAGCTGATTCTTGCTGTTAATTAAACTCATTATTTAATTCCATGGTTTGTTGCTGCTCTCATTCTGTCACAGCAGACATTTCTGTCAGTTTTTCTGTTTTTCCTAAGAACAGAATCAAGATGTTTTGGTGACCTGAGCAGATCAACCTTAGTGAGGCCTTCACCTTTCTTTATTTTCAGATATTGTGTGATGGGCACAGGTGAGCTGGTCATGAGGCGGCTTGTCAAGTTAATTAAAATGAAGGCAAAAGAAGGTAATTAGCAGCAAAATCTGGCAACTATTTAGGAAAAGGGTTAGAATGAAAACCTGCAGCCAGTGCGGCCCTCCAAGACCGGAGTTCTTAGAGAGTCAAGGCTAGGGGGCTGTCACAAACCGGGCCTGTTAAAGCCCTTTGCTGCACTCCTTGTGTGATTTTGGGCTATACAAGAAATTAATTGTATTGTATTGCATTTCAAGTAGAATGTCCCTTAATCCTGAAATGCTTATTAATTTTATCGGTCTATTCCAGTATATTCTTTGTTTAAAATTAGGTTTGTTTTATATTATGTTTTGCCCCATGGAATCATCACATTTATTAAGACTTATCAAATAACTAGCTGTGTAAGCCCGTGCTGTAAAAAGCTTTTGTTTTGCAGACATGTTCACCCCCCTTGTCTATCAGCGGCTAATGAGTTTCTCTCTAGTTTGTCTTTACTTGGTGGTTTCACTTTGGCAACAGAGTCGCTTTCTTTCAGCTTAATGCTGTAGCCTTGCACTTCTTTCTTCTTCCAACTCATTAATTTGGGGCCGCCTTGCCAGCTCTTTGAGCTTGTCACTACCTGACCACACTTCCAGGCTGGAAAGGCAGACACACACACTTCCACGCGTAGACGTTTATATATAAGACCAGTAACAGCGTGCTGCATGATAACTTGCAGTGAATACACTTGACTGAGAGCATTCTAGCTATTTCAAGCAATCCGCATCTCTTTGATGCCTCTTCCTCAGTCTCATTTGCTCTTGCGATTCTGTTTTGCTCAGTGTCGGGCTGTCTTCATTGTATGGTCTGTTCTTTGATCTCAGTTGCTTCAGCAATTCTCTTTCGCTCTGCGTCAGCCTGTCATAAATGCTGAGTGCGCTCTTCATAGTTTTCTTACTCTTTCTCTATACGTTTAGCATTCGTTTGCACAGAGGTTGATGTGCTTGCTGCTTCCTGAGCAGCTCTTCTTTTCTTCACCCTAGCAGCCTGCTTCTTCTCTTCTTTCATCTGCATCTTTTTGCGTTAAAACTGATTAAGTCAGTTTTTGTGTTGCAATTACTTAGTACATTTTCCTTCATTTTTCACTTAACCTGGTACTTAAGTGTTCAATCTGCCTCAAGAATGATTTAATATATGAAGAGGTAGGGGAAGTGACAGCAAAGGTGGTAGGGATGAGAATGACGCTCGTACACATGCGCTGCACGGCCTCCCTGCTGCCCGCTGCCGAGAGTTGATTCTACAATAAAATAAAATAAAAAGTAATAATTCCAAAAGTCTTCATTTTTAATATAAAGCTGTAGTACAAAGTTTTAGCGTAGTGTATGTGTACCAAATTTCAGGTCAATAGGTCAACAGCAGGCCCCATTTCTCTATGCGATCACATCTGAGGGGAAAAAAAGACCTGATGCCTAAGAATACCTCATTCGCTTTAGCATTAGCAGATTTCAAGAAATAAAAAGGGCCAGCTTATTTTCTTTTTTCTGTAACATCACCACATTTAAATTAAATCAAACTTTGTTTTTTTTTTAGATTTTATGGTATTTAGTTTTTCTATTGTAGGGAGGTTTTAACCCCTAAATACTGATATATCGAAATGTTCTTTCTTAGCAGATACCTAATTTCAGCTTTTTAACTTAACGGAAAATAGCGTTTTTGTTGATGAGTGAATGAGTGAGTCATCTTTCCATTATATATTGTAAATGAGAGACAGAAACAATCATAGAGGTTTGAGGAAACCATCCCCGTATACTTGAAGAATTGTGCGAAATTGAACAAAAAAATGGTCTTTACAGACAAGAATCCAAAAAAGAACTGGAAAGGTTAGAAAACATGGATTGAGAAACAGGAGGGATTGTGGGGCCGGAGCCGGAACTGACGTCATCAGGCTCCGACTTCTTGTGATATGGAAATTGCATCATTAAGAGGTGGGCTCTTCTGCTGGTCTACAGAGGGAGAAAAGAGAGAAGCATCAGAGGACAGTACCAGCCCTTGGTTTGGTGGAGAAACACTTACATTCAAGCCTGTAAATCATCTCACATGTGCATGTGTGACAATATATAGATAGTGTGATAGACGGCCAGGAACCCTGCCCCATTGGGATGCCTGGAGGAAGGAGGTACCGGGAGAGCAGCACTTCTTTCCCTTGGGTACCCAGACGGTCCTTGATCCCTATGGGACAGTGCTTCCCGGATACCAGGAAGTGCTGACGGACTAGGGATGTTTTATGCCCGGAGTGCTTCTGGGTGCAAGGGCAGCACTTCCGCCACACTGGGGAGTGCTGCCTGAAGTCCATCATCAGGCACTTGGAGCACATCCAGGGTTAGATAAAAGGGGCCGCCTCACTCCATTTGGGGAACTGGAGTCAGGTGGAAGAAGGACGGAGCTTGCGGGACAGGAGTGGAGGCGGCCAAAGGAGCCAAGGACTGTGAATTGTAAATAGTATTTGTATATATTTATATGAATAAATGTCTGTGTTGTGGACACTGCATTGTTGTGTGTGTCTGTGGCCGGGCTACATCCTGCAATAGATAGAAAGCTAGATTCTGACTTTAAAAAATGTCAGTGCTGTATTTTATAGAACAAATGTTATCTTTTTGTGTCCCACATTGTTCCTAACTAGTGCAGGTACTACAGGTAATCATATTAGCTACACACTACAAAAATGGTGAATAAAGTAGTGAAGTACCTGCTGCTCTCCCTGTACTCCTGACCTAAATACATATACTTAGTAGTGTCACAGTGGCAGATCTCACTGGGTCTCATTTATTCCCTTTTCTGACATTTGTTGGGAGCATCCACTGTGTGCATTTAATAAGAGACACTGCTCTCCTAACATCATAAAATACCAGATTTGCAGTTTATTAGTAAAGCTACCATATCAGTAGAGTGGTTAGCGCTGCTCCATCCCACCTTCAAAATGCTGCAGTTATTGGTGAATCTAAACTGGCGCTATATGTGTGTTGTTGTGTCCAATGATAGTTTGGCATCCCATTCAGTACTGATTCTCTCCTTGCGCCCAATGGTTCTAGAATAGGCAGTGAAATTTATAAATGGCTTAAAAAATTATTGCCTGATGAGCTCCTTTCATTTATGTGTACTACAAATTGCCAACTGTTGTCAGATTCTGAGATTCTCAACAGTTGTTTAATGAAAATAATGATGCACCTTCTTGATAAGTTGTGCATCAGCCTATTCTAGGCATATACACGTAAGCTAATGTGTAACTTCAATTTTTTTGTGTTTTATATTTTTTCCCAGGCTCGGCTCTGGGTTCAATTGATGCGTGAGCTAAGGAACGGTGTCAAACTGAAAAAAGTCCAAGAGAAACAATTCAACCCGTTGCCTACAGAATTCCAGCTCACTCCATTCGAGATGCTCATGCAGGACATCCGCGCCCGGAACTACAAGCTACGCAAGGTCATGGTAGGAATTTGAACTCTTTCTTTTTTGTCTCCCTTTCAGTTTAGAGAAAACATTAAGTCCTGATCCCACAGTGACAATATGTTTGTTAAGTTCTCAATTAGAGGCACATTTTTCCTTCAAATTAAAATCCCAAATTATTTCTAACTATGATAGAGTGTGAGTCCTTCACACTCTTTTTTGATTCCTGTCACCCAGATGGCTTTAACCTAGTAGTTGGTGAGTCCACACTGCAGCTTCATTTGGCTTTTTTGGACTGATCCCAATTGCAAGCACCACTACCAGTCTTGGTATTTCTATGGAGGGCAAAGTCCTTAATGAGGGCCATTAATGGATTTTTCTTTGTCTGGCCTTTCCTCTTAACTCAGCTTGCCATGGATTGTCCTATCAGACGTACATGTACATAGTCCAGACATGGTTCTAAGGACTATTTAGGCACATAAGCCACCTCACCATACTCATATGAGGCTTGAGTAGAGACTAAAACAATGAGATTGTGGGTACAAGTGGTTGAAATAAGGTTCCTGAGATCACCCACTATGATAGAGTAAGGATCTTTGCAATACAGTAGAACCTCAGAATAGAATTGCTACTTCTCTGGATTGAGATAAGATGGTTGAGATAGCTTGGACATTGATTTAAGACGGCTTCCTGGGTGCCTGGTGTGTAAAATGTACTAGGTATGGCCAACAGGAGCAGACCTAGGGGCTAACCCTGCACATTCTGCAAAGATGTTGCTGGTGAGCGATTAGTAAAGGTCCTACCCTTCTACATTTCACATCCTCTCACAGAGAAGCTACTGTAGCTGTGAAACCATGACCTTCAATTTAGTAAACAGCAGCTTAACCAGCTGAGCTGAATGAGAATGAATATGAGTGAGCAGACATCTGATTGCCGCCATTGGGGTGTCACATTACACATGACAGACTGTCTCTCAGGATGTTGCTCTCACCCGAATCATTCAGGGATTGGTGGACGGATGTAATGTGAGCCAAGAGAGAGAGGCCTGTCACTACAAAAGAGGCACTATTGGAGTTAGAAACTTGACTCGCTGTTGGGCCAAGGGAGTTTTACTTTAGTGCAGCTGGCTGAGAAGGGTGTTCTGTAATCATGTGGCCTGTGTTATGGCCACCTCTAGAAGCATAAGTAAGATGAACAGGGACTATATCTCTAAACTGGCCTGGGCGCATTTCCAAGGAGATGATCGACAAACATGATGAAAATTGGGTGGCCTGGTCAGCCCAACTCAGCATATTGCTACCATAACTTTCATCAGTAAATGGAATGAACTGACGAGTATTATTTTTAAGTGGCTTTCAAAATAAAGCTTTGCTGTCTTGTCTCTCTTCATAATGTTGACTTAAAAATTTTGTAAGTGATGTATCTGTTCATAGTGTTCTGCTTTTTGATCTGACTTGTGTTTTTGGAAGTATACTGCATACACTCAGATTAAAGTTAAACTACAACAAACAAGTTAGTGATTGGACTCAGTTGGACAGAACAGTAATAATAATAATAATTCATTACATTTATATAGCGCTTTTCTCAGTACTCAAAGCGCTATCCACACAGGGAGGAACTGGGTAATGCATAGTGATCTGCACTTTAACTTCAGCTTTAACAGATGGGCAAGTAAAAAAGCCTTAATAAAATTAAAAACAGCAAAATAACAGAATTTATGCCTTCAGTACTTAAGCTGTTTAGCTGTATTGTCTTGATATTTGTCATTATTCAATTGTAACCAATATTTCCAATCAAGTTTCACTTTTTTATTAGATATGGTTGGTTTACCTAGACCTTGACTATAGTCTTGGGTTTAGGTTTTGTTTGCCTGTCAATGTCTTTCTATCTAAAGGTTTTCTAAATGTTTCCTTTATTTCAGCAGCTAATAAATTATACAGAGATGTACGTTGAAATGACAGTGTCTTCAAAAGAAGGGAAGTTGCTTAACTGTCTTCCCTAAATATTTTTGTGCTTCTTCAAGTGACTTCATTAAAATGAAAACGTATGAAAAAAATGGGACACAGGTTCTCATTTCTGAAGATGAGCTTGAATGTGATTGTATACCCAATTGTACTGAATTGAAAGATAATTTGTATATTCTGTCTATCCATTTTTGATCCTATCCAGGCCAACTTTTTTGGTCCCAGGAGCCTGATGCCTGTTCTGGCAGCATCGCCAATGCTAGATGAGGCACAAGTTCATTAAAACATTAGACAATCTAGATGAATATAGGCCATTCAGCCCAGCAAAGCTTGCCAGTCTTATCTATTTAATTCTTCCAAAATATCATCAAGTCAAGTTTTAAAGGTCACTAAATTTCTACTGTCTACCACATCACTTGGTAACTTATTCCATGGCTCTTTGTGTGAAGAAAAACTTCCCAATGTTTGTGCAAAATTTACCCTTAACAAGTTTCCAACTGTGTCCCCTTGTTCTCATTGAACTCATTCTAACAGTCTCAATCCACTGTACTAATTCCCTTCATCATTTTAAGCACTTCATCCACGTCTCCTCTTAATCTTCTTTTGCTAAAACTGAAAATTTCTTCTTCATAATTCATTCCCTGTAGCCCTATAATCAGCCTTGTCACTCTTCTCTGGACCTTTTCTAGTGCTGCTATGTCCTTTTTGCAACCTGGAGATCAAAACTGCACACAGTACTCCAGATGAGGCCTCACCAGTGCATTATTAAGCTTGAGCATAACCCCCTTGTACTTGTACTCTATACATCGTGCTATATAACCTAACATTCTGTTAGCCTTCTTAATGGCTTCTGATAACTGTCTGTGACAAGTCAAATACGACTTCTATATCCTTTTCATAAGGTGCTCTGTTGATTTTCTGATCTCCAATTGTGTATTCAAACCTAACATTTTTACTTCCTACTTTACATTTATTTGCATTAAATTTCATTTGCCACATATCTGCCCAAGTCCCTATGCAGTTCATGTCCCTCTGTAATTATTCAATGGATTCTAGATTATCTGCCAATCCACTTATCTTGGTATTATCTACAAACTTAACCAACTTGTTACTTATATTCCTACGCACACCATTTATATATATTAAAAACAGCACAGGCCCTAGCACTCACCCCTGTGGGACACCACTCTTATCTTCACTTGATTCTGATAGTTTGGCTGGCACCATAACCTTTTGCTTCCTGTGTCTTTGCCAATTTTCAAACCATCAACACACTACACCCTGAACTCCCACTTCTTTAAGTTTGATGCCCAAATTTTAAGGTGGCACCTCATCAAATGCTTTCATGACAGGGAACACTCATTCACACAACCACATTCACTTAGACTGGAGATATCTCTGTCCCTTCATCTATCATCATCATCTAAACTACACTTTAGGTTTTATAGGGAGCCGGTATCTATGCTGGCAGTATCACCCACCCTAGATTGGGTACCTCTCCATTACCCTCAAGCAAACATTCTACTCCACTCATACTGGGGCATGTTAAAGTTGCTAGTTCATGGTACCATTCATGACTTAGGGCTGTGTCTGAAAATACAATGGAAACACACAAACAGATATGGGGGGAATGTGAAACTCAACACAGGCAGAAATAGTGCGGGGATTAGGACCCAGTCTTCTGAACTCTGAGACAGCCACACTACCCACTCTGTCACCTTACATACAACCATTTGTGTGTAGATTTGTGCACATCCTTATTTTAGTTAATTTATTGAAAATTATTGGCACCACAGATGCCATATTTAAACAAGATAGACTTACAAACTACAAGCAAGCTTAAGAACAGTAATGCAAGGCACAAGAAAATCTTAGAAAAAAGAAACAAATGTTATCAATGATATGCATATTTTATTTTAGGGTTTAAGCATTGTGGTATTAGGTATAATTCAAAAAAAAATTGAAAAAATACTGCTGTTTTTTCCATATGTTTCTTTGTGTTCTTTGTCAAATTCCAAATAGACAAATGGGAAAAAGTAGTTTATTTAAGCACCATCTCATTATTCACATAAGCAATAAACAAAATGAAAGTATATAAATTATTTCTTCATTTCCTGAATCCACTTATTCCAATAGAGGGTTGCAATGAGCCAGTACTGGATATAATCCAGGAACCAACACTAGATGAGGTGCCGGTTTATCATAGGGCACACTGCCACACACCCCAAAATATATTCATTCTGGGCCAAGTTGCAGTCAACAGTCTGCCTAACCTGCACATTGTGCAGATGAGCTAGAAAACTGGAGAACTAGGAGAAAACCTATACACCAGGTGGGGCAGACCTTAAATCAGTTGAATGTATTTGACTCTGCAGCTCTGATTGTAGGTGTGCTAGAATAAAGTGATGGGTCTTCAGTCTGGATTTAAATGCTCAGTCTGAGGAGGCATACTTTACAGGAGCAGGCAGGTAATCTGAGGCCATAAATTCAGCTTTCCACTGTTGGTTTCTTGGATTATATTCACAATATTTATACTCTCAGGGCAATCAGTCCACTCAGGGATAAAACACACACACACACACACACGCACATTGATCTGTCCATTATTTCCATCTTCTTAGTCTCTCACAGGCCTATCCTAGCAGATGCTGTTCTAGCTTTGAACAGGATGCCTGTTAAACACACAAATCCTTGTCAGGTTTCTTAGAAAAGTCAAACAGACTCAACAGGGAGGTCTTTCTATCTATCTATTGATCTAAATCTGCAACATAAAGTTATTTGCCTTTAGGCTTTTTATTTGGAAATTTGGCTTTTTACAGAAGCTCATTAAATACATAGATATATAAATAAATAGATACACATAAAACACCCACTATGGTCTGAACACACATCAGAATAACTAAGAAGAGAAAAAATAAATTGAAAGAAATGTTCTGACTTCACAGTCACAGTCACAGTGAGGCCTTTATGCAGGCGTACTACTTTTGGTATAAAGGAGCCCCAGCAGTGCTTCTTAACACACTTCTGCTGAATAATCTGTTGGCTGAAAGTCCTCAGTGCTAATGTGTCAGAGCGAGGATGTGCAGCTTTATTCATAATGGCACTCAGTTTTGTTTTAATTCTCTTCTTTGCTACGACCTCCAAGGGGTCCAGAGTGTGTTCCATAACTGAGCCTGCCCTTTTAATTAGCTTGTTAATTTGGTGGGCTTCTCTTGAAGGGATGTTACCAGCCTAGTACGCCACTGTGTAGAAAGTTGCAATGGCCATCACAAAGGTATAGAAGATGTGAAGGATGTCACTCCCAACATTAAAGGAACACAGTCTTCTAAGAAAAAAAGAGCCTGCTTTGCCCTTTCTTATAGAGTTCCTCTGTGTTACAAGACAAGTGCAACCTGTCATTAATGTGGACCCGCATGTATTTGTAGGAGTGGACCACTTCTACATCCACTTGCTGAATAGTGACCAGACACAGAGGCTGTTTAGTGAGGTGAAAGGCAATAACCAGTTCCTTGTTTTGCTGATGTTAAATTGCAGTCTCTTATCCCTTATCAATACACACCATTAGTGCAGAATCACCTGGGAATTTCTGCAGGTGACATGACCTGGTATTCATATTTAGTCTGAGGTGTACAGAGTGAAGATAAAAGGAGACAGAACTGTTCCTTGTGTTGCTCCAGTGTTGCTGACGTCCAAATTACAAGATAAGTCTTCTTACTGATGGGCACTTTCACCTTATATGAGTTTAATCTTGTTAGCCATTGGGTTGTAATTAAATTGAAAGGTACTGGTGAATAAAGTAAAAAATATAGCAAAAGGCGTGTGCACCATTTGTGCAATCTGAAATTGAATAGAAACAAGCAGAAGTTATTTTGCCAGAAACCACAAACCTTGTTATTCCCAACAGTGATCACCTTCATTATTGATTTACTATTAAATTATACTGCCTGTTTTATCACGAAAGGGTCCTAAAATGTAGATTATATTACTGTACTTCTATTACTTCCACACCCATATCCTTCTTTAGGTAGACCCTCACATATTTGCTAACTATTGTTCTCTTATTATTGCATTCACCTGGGGCCTCGTGTATAAATGGTGTGTATGCACTAAAATGTTGCATAAGCCCGTTTCCACGCTCAAATCGCCATGTATAAAACCTAAACTTGGCATAAAGCCACACACATTTCCACGGTAGCTCATACCCTGGCGTACGCAAGTTCTCCGCTCGGTTTTGCAGACTGGCGGCACCCAGCGTCAAAGCAGTGCTACTGTTCCAGTGTGGTTTTCCTTTCTTTTTTTATATTCACATCCCTGACGCGGCTTTATAAACACACTGAAATTAACCGTATATTTTTTATTAGTTTAATGCATCTGATTGTAATTAACCTGTAACAATACAATGGTCCACAGAGTGGTCAAACTATTCTAAATACAATAGCTGCTTTAGTATTGTTACTCTCACTGCACCTTCTTCTTCTCCTTTCAGTTGCTTCCGTTAGGGGTTGCCACAGCGGATCATCTTTCTCCATATTACTCTCACTGCACTACTCGGAGTATTTATATCACTGTATCTAAGTGTGGAATCACAGCTGTATAGCAGCTGATAGGAAAGAGAATTATCGGTATACAGCATCAAACACACTCTGTCTCAGCCATGCTGTCTATTGAACTGCTCTCATACGGCAAACTCTTCAGAGCCTTTCCTCACGGTTCAGAAACAGATTCATCCCAAGAACTATAAACGCACTCAATCAGTCCATCAAGTGCTCCTTGTAGAACTGTTTGTACTTATAAGTACAATTACCTTACTGTAAAGTTGTGATACAGTTATAATATTGCACAGCCTGATCCACTTTATAAAGCGCATATTTACATATGATGATAATATCATTTTTAAGATGAAATGCAGCAAAATATGTTTATTATACAGATAAAACTTTAACTTAATTTAAATAATCTATATTGTTAATAAATAAACATGTGAGGACACAGTGTCGCAGCGCTAGCAAGGAGCTGGCGCTCCGTTCACGGATTGTTCTTGCCTCGCACTGTATTCTTGCTGGAACTGGTATGACACTGGATGGATAGAATAATTTAACCTGTACTACGAAGATATTTCAATGTTCCTTAAAAGTTTTGAAGAATCGGCGTTCTAAGCTTACAGATGGCTTAATGTCTATTACAGAGCTGATTGTGTGGCGATTGAGTATTTGGAGAAAGAAAAGTAAGGACAAGAATTGGGGGTTAGTATGTTTGAAAGAGACAGTACTGCTGCAATAAATTATTTCATCGAAGGTCGCGAACAGCGCAGCAAGCAGCCTGCGTGAGGCAGGAACAATCACTGTGCCACCTTGTTCCGATGTTTAATAACATGCTTTAACTCCTAGCATCATGAAAATGATATCAAGTATACATCTCAGTATTTTAATTATTCAGAGAGCTGTAATATCATGAATGTAATGGATTCTGTGTCCTGTCGGAGGAAGAAAAAGCCGGTTTAAGAAGCACGTACTGATTCACACAAACAGAGTATATAGAAGATCAAATACAAAACAAAGCATTTAACGTGCTACTTTAGTTACGATGGGATTTGAGAAACTAGTAAGTTAAACGATTTTAAGATGAAGTTTATGATGTTCTACTTTAAAGACAAAATAAACTACATGATTAAAGTGGAAATTTCGAGATTAAAGTTGACATTTCGTGCTTTTTTCCCCACTGTGTGCCTATTTTTTTTCTCTGTAGCCTAATAAGCTTTTATGTGACACTCAGGCAGTGGGCTACGACTCGCCTTTTCACAGCGACTTTGATATCTGACAACTTCTTTTTTATTTCGGCACTGTGCGACTTTGTGAATTTGAGCTTTCAAGTTTCTCCGACAATCTATGTCACTCGATCAACTTCCTTTTGTTGTTTATACCTCTGTTTAAACTAACAAATGGTACGTTTTTCCTTTGCCTCCACTTGGTATTCGCTGAAATTCTTCTATTTCCCCCCATGCTTATGCCATTGCCTTTTCACAGAACGCTGAGCTTAAGGACTATTTATATTGATTTGCATATTCAAAGAGGCGTAATTCTGGGAGGAGACGGGGAGGCACAGCAGGCGCGTGCACGTGCGTTACTTTTCACGCTGACCGGGATTTATGTAGAGGAAGAACGTGGAAGTTGGCGTTCGCACAGATTTATGCATCTGGATTTTTTTGTGCGTACGAACATTTCAGCTTTTGTGCGTACGCCATGTTATAGTGTGAGTTCTACGCATGGCATTATACATGAGGCCCCTGGTCTGGATGGAGACATAGCCTGCAGATGCAATACACTTGCAGCTGGGTCCGCAGATCCACTTTCACCCAGAACTGGCTGCTACTGTGCTTCACTTCTCCTGTTAGATGACGTCTCCTCTTTCCTCTTTACCGAAGGTGGAAAGCAATGGGAGCAGACAATAAACTTGTATTCAGTCATTATGGAAGTTAACCTTCTTAAATATTCTTAACTCTTTGAGGGCCAATTCATTTTTTCCATTTTGGCCTAGGCCTGAATATTTTTTTCCCAAAAAATTCAATTTTCTGAAAAGCACACAAAGCAATGGTTTCACTCATAAATCAACATAAAACACTTAATTATGACAAATGTCACTCTGTTTATGTTCTATGAGCCTCTAGAGTGTGTAAAATCACATATTTATTACATACCTGTTTGTCTCATCACTCGTAAGCTGAAAGGCACTTTACTGGAATAAACGGCTTGAAATAGTAGAGTGGCTGGTTATCCATAGTGTTCACTAGTATGTGAAGTCTGGTAGCCAACTTACTCAATGTCTGTGTAGTCTTCCCAGACGAATGTTGCCATAGGTGCGTCAACTACATGATCGTGTTCAGCACTACGATTGGCTGGGGACCAATCAGCTGATGCTGGTACTTGACTTTCGTTTTCGATCTCTAGATCACTTGCATCAAAATTGGAAGTCTGATAGGTTAGAGTCTGATTCAGCAATAGTATGCAAAAATTTAAAAAATGAGTATTTTGCTTTGTGCATTTGCTTTGCTCTGTCACCAGATGTCAATGCCATTTTAAACATTTACTCTTCGCTTCTCATACACGCATAGAGATTTGAGGTCAAGTCAATGAAGCTAACTTTCCTTCTAGCAAAGAGAGTCCATCTATAATGTAACGATGAGTTTTCTTGATATTTACAGCAGAATACTGCCCTCCCCCTAAGGTCGACATCATCCTTCACATCTATGTGTTTAACATAAGTAGAGACCTGGCCTAAAAGAGTTAATCATCACTGCCAGACCTATACATTGAGACCTGGAGACAGGACCGGGGACAGCGAAGTATTTAGTACTTTGAATTCACAATTTGAGAATGTCGAGTTATAGCAACGTCTGTTTACAAGACTGTCTCAAAAAATATGCTCATGATGGGTGCCATTTCAGAAAATAAGTAGGAATCAGGCTGTGTGAGTAGTCTTTGTTTATTGCATTTAGCATTTCTGTAAAGAAAATTAAGAAAGAAAAGCTTAAACTTAGCCAAAACTTCAATTTTGCATCTATAGTCATCTATTTAAACCACCAGCTAAATGTGTGCCTTTTGATGATGGTGCCATTCTACATGTATTATTATTATTATTATTATTATTATTATTTTTCAAACTAAGACATTACTGTAACATATCCATGTTGTTTAAAGTAATAACATAAATTGAAAACTTAGTATAATGATAAATGTCAGCAAAACTGAGGAGACAATGATTATCTTTAGTAGGAATCTTTACCCATAATTCCTATTTACCATATGCGTGTGTATACAAATAATGCAATCTACGTATCCAAAAAACACACAACTACTTTAGCATGTCCAGAACGAATCTCACAAATGGCGGTGAGCAGCAGAGGATGATATTTAATGTATGTCCATTTGGGAGACGATCATAGTTTGGGTTAAATCAACTTTTAGCAATTCACTCAAGAACTATAGTCCTGTTGCCGTTTTGATCATTTAATTTTATTTCGCCATGTCTGTATCTTCTATGCTACAGTCTGAGGATTATTATTATTGGTATCATCATCATTGTTGTTGTTCATGTTTTTGTTGGACTGTGTAGATCAGATGTTAAACCAAACATCGGTAGTATGTGAAAATATAATCTGACATTCACTTTCGTAGGTCTTTATTGTTTTAAAAAAAATTGTGGCACCCAGGGCCATTTCTGGTCAACAGATTGTGCTGTGCATAGTGCAGACAGTGCAGGTGCTGCTGAGGTGCACAACATCAACATTTGTTTGTGTTCCAGTCTGGTCTGGACAAATTTTTCGAAACAAAATAAAGATAGGAATCTCTACATGGGTCTGAAGTCAGTAATGCCCCTTGACCACTAGAGGGCACTGGCCTAGACCACCTATGCCCAGAAACAGCCCTGCACTTTAACATGAAATGGGACATCAGCTACAATAATAACATCACATTCAACTACATTGCTTTTGTGGTAGAATTCCAGGAGTCTAGATTTGAACCTCAGCCCAGTTATTCTCTTTGTCAAGTTTTAAAAATTTTCCAGTGTCAGCATGTGTTTTCTTCTCACACCCAAAAGATGTGCATGAAGCGCTAATTGGTGAGTAACATGGCCCTGTCATGGTGCATGTGGGTAGGCCATGTGATGGACTGACAGCTTGTCCGGGGTGGGTTCCTCAGTGCTGCTGGTCTAAGATGAAGCCCCAATGATACTTAACTGGCTTGAGCAGATTTAATAACAACTCTCCTAAATTATGGTTTTGCAGCTTCATGAGTTTCTGCTTCCTTTTTTAACTCATTCAGTGGTGGTGTACTGACATCATCTTCACCTACTGTCATTGTAAACTCTTCTAGGTGGACGGTGACATCCCAACAAGGCTCAAGAAGGATGCTCATGAGCTAATCCTGGACTTCATTCGGTCACGGCCTCCCTTGAAACCGGTAAGAGAATTTTATGCATAGCAAGCCAGATCTCCATTTTCTTGGTGTTTTCAATTCATATTTTCATCTCTTTAGTTAAGACTATTTGCCAATTTGATTGTTAAAGTACCCAAATTGTTTTTGAAAAACTTTTAGGCAAGCAATATTCAGTTTGGTGGATCCAGGGTTGCCAGTATCTCAAAATATTTTTTCACAGAAAAAATTAGTTTAAATAAGTACAAATTTGAACAAACCATTAAAATGTCTCAAAGCATCATTAGTGCATTTTTTACTCATATTTCTTAAATGAAATATTAATTTCATGTTAACACTTTTCCTAGAGAATTATAAAGAGAGAATATTTAACATTAACTTGGTTTATTCTAGCCAAGGAGATGTGAATAATATGATGCCCATTTTAGGAAATCTTCCTACCTCCGACAGTTCTCCATGATACCTTCAACAACATCATCTGCCCTCTGATAAACTCCTTCTGTCTCCATCCTCCAGCCAAAATGAACAAACTCTCTCCTCCTTCCTCTGTTCGAACACTCATAAAAAAAAAATAATGGAACTGAAATTTAATGGAATAGTTACATGACAGCAATCATTTTTACACTGTAGGCAATTGACCTGCCCAGCTTTTTACCATCATTAGAATTAGGATGATGCAACTGCCTCACATTCAATAGCCGTTAACCACTTTGCTACCCATTTCCTTTATGTTTTTTAGGGGATATTTCTTTTTAATTATGATCAGTTTAAAAATTAGAATTAAGTCAAAGTTTCACTCACTATTGAATAGCCAGATATTGAGTATTTATATCACAGCATAGAAATTTTTGTAAGTGAGAGAGACCATTTAGTCTATCAAACCTGTTGGCTTAGCTAATAGCTTTTTTCTCCTTATATACCATTAAGATGTTTTAAAAAGTGGAAAGGGTCTCCATTCCAGCTACATGAGTCAATAGTTTGTTCATTACCTTTTACTTTCAAAACATATATTTTAATTACGTATATGGTATTGTCACAAAAACAACACAAAGTCATCAAAAAGGTTTGGGGCAGCCATCCGTATATTGTTCCTTGGCTGCAAAAATAGTTTAAATTGAACAGAGGTGTTCACAGATATAAGTCCAAAAAAGAACTGAGCTATGTAGTTAAGATGGCGGCTTTATATGCTGAGAAAAGGAAGTGACATCATCAGTTGTGGCCAGAACCGGAAGTGACATCATCAGTTGTGGCCGGAACCCTGCGGGATTTCCTGTGGATGGTCTGCAAGGGATTGAGAGAGACAGTCAGTGCACCATGCCACCCCCTGGTCTGGCATGAAATTACCATCATTCAGGCCCCTTTAACTGTCTCCCAATCTCACGTGTGTGACAGTATATAATATACATTATGTAATGTTTGTGTATGTGTGTTTATTTTGATCGGGTCAGATTTTATGGATTTACATATCATAGCAATTCCAGAACACAAATGTACCAGCATTACAGTGAATGTGATAACTGAAAAATTAATCATTCAATCCAAATGAAACTTGCTAGGTATATAAGCATTGGAAAAATGTTAGAAGGGTATTCGTTTTGAGCAGAATTTCCAAGTTCAAAAGTGGGAGATCAAAAATTGAAAATCACAAGCTCAGGACGTGAAACCAAAAATCGTAGTTTGGAGATGTAGCAAGAAAGTCAAAAGGAAAGTGAGGCCTAGTCCACACATACCATGGTATTTTTTAAAATGTGAGTTTTACTCCTTCATTCATTCATAAAAAAAAAAAACCAGTCCACATGCACAGTTTTTAAAAAAATCTCCATCCACATAAAAATGCAAAAATCCACTGTCAAATGCTGTCAAGAGCAGGCCAAAAACAACATGTGGTGATATAACCTTAGCCGTAGCGCAATGTTGGCAAATCAGAAGCCTGAAAACAGATGTTAGCCTTCCTGAACTGGCAACAACAATGGTGCACTGAGGTAAGGGGGAATCATGTGTGTGATCTGATAGTGAAGTGGAGTTATTCCTCAGTTTCAGACTTGAATATAAATTTAGAAAAAATCAGGAAAACCTAGACTGCAGTGACAGGTAATTGTTTATACACAAAGCCCAAGTGGACTGTAATTGCTTCACACACTTGGTTTACTATTTTAGAAACCACCTGTCTTGGCCATACAAAGGTGTTTGCCATCTTGCGTAATCTCACCTCATCTGCAAAATGGCAGAGTGTACAGGCAACATTTTTGACAACATTGGCTGGCGATCTCATTACAGTTGTATTTCCTTTGATGTGCGGGCGAAGCAGCTCACTCAAAGACAACAGCGATGTCCTTGACACAAAAATTCTCTCGCCATTCTTCAGCAACAACCACTTTGTTCTCAAAGTTGTCCCACCAACTAGAGGTCCCACCAGGTCTTGTCCAAAACTGGCGATGTTGATGGCTGGGTTTATGTATTGGATTGTTCGATGCAGCTGTGACCTCCGTAGAGCATTCTGATGTCTCTGTTGCTCGATATAGTGATAATGTAATTGTATGTTTAAATGTAAACATGTAAAAAGTCCCATTAAGATTAATGCCAGCACTACTTTAGCTACACCTTCCTTTGCACAAAATTACCTCATGTAAACAAAACAGATAATGGTGCAAACACTGATGTTACAAGCCAAAAACTGAAGACTGAGTTTCTAAACGTCTTCACCCTGGAAGGAGTTTTTCAAAAGGTCCATTTTCAGGGACATAAAACACAGCTTGCATGTGGACAAAAGGCCAAAATGCATACCAAAAGCTACATTTTAAAAATATCCAGCCACATGTGGACTAGACTTGAGGGTCCACTTCAAAATGGACAGAAAAAAGATTGCCAGTATTAAGTAATTACAATGCAAAGAAACTAATGTTAGGGTTTTTGGGTTGTATCCACAAACTTGAACATTTCATTCAGTAAAGTTTGATAATCTTTTATCTGTGATGTAGACACCAGTATTTTTGAAGGCACTGCGAGTTTTATATACAAGTTTAAATTAAAAAGTAAAGACAATTTGAAAATTATACGGTAACTGCAGCAGATAGAAGCTGATGCAATACAAAACGTTCTTGATGTCTTATGGGTAGTTCGAACAGGACAAGCACAGCACTCTGTCATTAGTCTAGCTAAAATTCATCCAAGGTTGTGTCGGTTACACTTGTCCTTTCTACCCATTCATACACTTCATTGAGTGTTGCTGTATACACTTCTGTGCTGAGCCAACATATTTTGGTAAATTTCAACATGCTTCATTCCCTGTGCTCAAAGAAATCTCATTACGCCATGTTGTTCAACAATGGTGCAATCCCACAATTATGCGTTCATATTCATTTGGCCTTGGCTTGAACTATCCATAAGTCATCATGAATGTGTTGTCTTGCATCAGCTTCTAGCCATTGTAGTTACCGCATGATCTTCAAATTGCCTTTACTTTTTGATTACCCTCTCTCATGATCAGGGGTGAATTTTAGGGTCCTGTAGCTTTATCTGTACCAGACATCATGGTGCATAATTGTCATTAGGTCACATCCCATGTTTCTAGGGGTGTGGTCTCCGGGGTCATGACTTTGAGTTCATCTGCACAACGGGATAAAAGATCAACGAATGCAGTTTTATCTGATCTGTGAATTAATCATGTAAACACAAAAAGCTCTCTTTTTGCTAATTTCTGTTTGTGTCTTGCCTGGTTTTGACTTCTTGCATGATTTTTTTTTATTTTGATTCTTTTGTCTGGGTTTTGGTCGCCTTGTTTATATTTTGTTTGTTTTGTTTTGCCTTTTGCATTTCCTGGTTCATCTCAATAAATTAGTTATCTGTTTCTTGCTGAGCCAGGACACCCTTCTGTGTGTGTGTGTGTGTGTGTGTGTGTGTGTGTGTGTGTGTGTGTGTGTGTGTGTATGTATATATATATATATATATATATATATATATATATATATATATATATATATATATATATGTATATATATATATATATATAATATAAATCCTAAGTCTAAAAGTGCAACGATTTTGTGCAACGATTTTATGTGACGTGTTTATGTCACTTTTTTGTGACGCTTTAAATCAGGCTTATTTTAAAACCTACATATATATGTTTGGTATCATTCTTTTCAGAATTTATCGAACTTTAATGTGATTTTGTTAGATTTTCAGATTCTTATTCCATCTTTAAATTATAAACTAAAAAATATTAAGAACTCGCATCCCACGAGACAAGACTTTGTGCCAAGAGAATTAAACATCCACGGGGCTGGAAATAAAAGACAAACTGTTGGACAGCTGCTGTTCATGGTTTTAAATGTTTGAAAAGCTTCGTGAGATGCAGATCCCACGGCATGGCAGTAAGCCAGCACCTGATTGAGCAAAGAGGAGGTAAAAAAAAAAAAACTATTTCTTTCCCATTGTATCACTGTTTAAGAGGGGGTTTCAGAGGAGCGGCCATTTCTCCTTGGGGTGTGTGCAACCCCCCTCTTCATAAATCGAGTGGCAGAGTTGTGAAGTCGGTGGCACGTAGCGCAGGCCAGGGGGGTTGGCGAGCAAAGTGAGCAGGGGGCGAACCCCCTAGTATATATATAAAAATCTTATATATAAACGTCTATGCGAGGAAGTGTGTGTGTGTCTGTCCGGCCTGGAAGTGAGAGGTGGAATCGGGGTAAGGGCGTCACCTCCAAAGAAACAGAAAATTTGCTTAGTCGCTAATAACACAAATGAGGCCAGCATGTCAGCAAAACGAAACCTCAGAAGAAAGACAAAGTCGCTGAGGCGCTAACATCGGCAAGACGGTATCCCATTTAGTTTTCCTCCTGCCGCTAATATACAAGCGATGCAAGCACGTCAGCAAAACAAATCCTCCTAGGAGAGAGCTGCCCAGAGTAGTTCCTTTCAATTACCTGACATCTCCACATTTCAATTTTTTTCTGATGATTTCAATAGTTTCTAGGACCCCCGGCTTTTTACAGCACGGGCTTACAAAGCTAGTATAGATATATCGATAAATATATAGATATGGATATATACTCTAGATATATATAGTTGTTCTAACTTTCCTAGTAACTTTCAAAAGTCTCTAAGACTACTTTTTAGCTGTCATTTCTTTTCTATGTCTATATATATATGCTCAGGAATGTCTATCTAGTTAGAGTGGCTCAGGTAGACCGAAGAGTTCACTTTCCACTCTCCAATAGATCTACTGAATGAATAAATATTGTGAGGGATGGCCAGCCTGTCATCCTGGCCAACACCCCCAGGCCGCCAGATGGAGCTCTCCCTGCGGCATAGAGGTTCCCCGAATTCCAGCAGGGCCTCATGGACCTTATAGTTTTTACAACCAGCCCTGCTGGATACCCTGGGGACCTGTAGGAGACGCTGTAGGGAGGCTCAGGGAATTCTACATGCCCTATGACCTGGAAGTACGTCATAGGCAAGGCGACAAGGGAAATGACGTGCTTCCGGGATGAAGAAGAGGATTTTTATCTGACCCGGAAGTGGTAGGAGATCACATGGACTGAGGGATTGGAAACACTTCCGGGTCAGGGACTATAAAAGGACCGTGGGAAATCCCAGATGGCGAGCAGAGCTGGGTGGAAGGGTGGCAACGCGTCTGGGAGTGGAGGATTGATTGATTATTGATTTACTAGCCAACCCGCAGCGTACCATACGCTGCATAATCAGGCCGCTTTTTTAAATGATTTTTAAGTACAGCGAAAAAATTAACATTTGAAAAATCCGTAATTTAATAAACCACCAAGAAAACGGGAGGAGAGGGGAAGGACGCCCATTACGCCCCGTCTGTCATGCTAGTCTGCTGATTTCTCGTTCAGTATGCACTGCCTGCTCATGTTCCCACCCGCAACTCGTCACCTGAGTTGTTTTACTCTTTGCACAGTCGATATGCACATGTGAGTCACGTAGACTTTTCATTGTTGTTTGCGGTTCTGGCCGCTTTTCGTGTACTGAGTTGTTCAGGAGTCACAGTTGAGAAACACTTTTTTAATGTCTTTTAAGCACAGGGGATAAAATGAACATGTGGCCCGTGCTGCTGCTTTGCAGTAAGGAGACAGTGGAAGATTGTGCGTTCGCTTCCCGGTTCCTTCCTGTGTGGATAGAAAATTATCTGCGACAAACAAACTGTTTTACAAGCTGCATACCAATCCGCGGCGTAGTATACGCCACATAATCACGCCGCTTTTTAAATGATTTTTAAGCATAGGGAAAAAAATGAACATTTGCAAAATCTGTAACGCGCATTCATCTCGGATTATTACATCCTGACTAATCTGCTACATGGCTGCGTTTGAAAAACTGACTTATCCCTGATGAGTTTCACCGGCATTAATGATTAGGAATCTGGTTGGAACAAAACCCTGCAGCCACAGGGGTTGACCAGGACTGAGTTTGGGAAACACTGCTGAACACAGACGAAACCGACTCAGGTGAGGAGTTGGGGCGGGCAAAGTAGTTGCAGCTATTGATTATTCAGTGTTGTTTGCCTGGGTGTCTGATCTGCGTTGACTGACATGGCTATTTTCTGCGTATCCCATGGTTATCTTCTGGCAGTATGAATGCCTCGAGAGACAGGGCGTCCTTGTGTGGTGAATTATTGCAATTTGTGACCACGTCACCGAAGTTATCCCAATGCTGGCAAACAAAGCCAACAGCCATGTTGCGAAGTTTGAGAGCAACAGTTTCGTCAATGACATTTTTCCAAAAAAACCCAACTGATAGGCAGGTTTTCGATGGGGGACGCGGTCGGGTGTCGTAACTGAAAAGAATAATGAAAAGTCAACGTGGCTCAGAGGTGCATGTGGACTCATAGCACAGACGAGAGGGACTAACTGGGTGGTCGGTGAGTTTTTGCGTCCAGGCACATGAGCAGGCAGTGTGAATGCCTAGAGAGTGAGGGTAGACACAGGACGGGGAAACAGGAGTGTTGGTGGGCGGGGAAACGTCTTCCGTGTTCCTGCAGGACCATCTAAGAAGACGCATGTTTGTCGCGGATGTGAATTGCTGTATGTAGCTTGTAAAACAGTTTGCTATGGTGCACGCAGTCGTGCGTTGTAAGCGAAAAGTCAACGTGGCTCAGAGGTGCATGTGTACTGTAGCCCAGACGAACATAAATGACGGCGTTTTTTCCCAGTCGTCGCGTCTGAGTTGGTGGGCGTAGCTCTGCGAGTTGTCGTCGTATCCAATGGTCTTAGAGTTGGTGGGCGTGGCTCCTTCCTGCGTGCGCCATGGGCGGCTTACTTGTCGGCGGCTTAGTGAATCCACACCCCTTCCGGCGTGCTTTCCATGGGTGGCTACTTGTTTTCCGGCTTAGTGAATTATATATATAGATTATTGTGTTATTTATGAGTATAGTGGAGTGGAGTGTGCTTGGTGCACATAATTATTATAAAATAAAGTCATATTGGACTTTTATCTGGTGTCTGACATCTGATCTGAGGGTTCAAGGGGTCGACAGTGCCTCTATCTATCACAGTTGGCGTAGTCGGCAGGTTTCTCTGGCCGTCGGTTTGGCAGAGGACCTGTATTTAAAAAAAATTACTGTGGACAGAACCCTAAGAGGACAACGTCCAGACATGCAGCAACGTTGCCAGAACCTACCATCACCACATCCGATATGGGGAAGAAGAAGGACAAGCAGAGCGGCATCGCCAGCGGGAGAGCCACGCTCGTAATGGCCGACGCTCAGGAGGAGCTACGGAGCAGCTACACAAGTCAGGAGAAACCTCCGTGGACAGACGATCGCTCTGAGGTACATGCTGGGAATTTAACAAATAATCCGTTTAAAATAACTCACTTTGTCCCGTGCATGTACCTCGGAAAAGATCACTTGGAGGCTCCGCAGGAGAAAGGACATATTCCCGAAGATAGTGACACGCTCCTGTTCGAGCCGACGAGCATTAAAGACAACTTCTGCATGTCGGCGGCTGGCGAGGGACACGTGATCGATCCCGGTATGTTCTGGGAAGGAGGAGGTCCGCGTCCCACTGTTTGTGCCTTCATCTCCAAAGAGATGGACTTGGACTTTTCGAAGGGAAAGGGGGAGGCGAGCAAAGCACTGCTCACCCCACAAGAAGGTAAGGAGGGCCGGGAAATGGCTGATCGGTCTGCCGAAAAATTAATAAAGACAGACCACAGTCCGCCGAAGAAGGCAATCCGGTCCTCAGACAATAAGAACTCCAAATCCCAGAAGCCTCCGCGAAGCCCATCAGAGCATGTGCCGATAGCGGACGTGCTTATTGGATCCCGGCCGGTAGGTAGGCAGAATGAGGAAGTAAGCCTACCTCTGGCCGAATTAAATAACTTTGTAGACGTACGGGAGCTCGACAAATTAATAGAGCCCGTGCAAAGTATTTTTCAGGTGCTGACGGAAATACAGTGGATCGTCAGAGACTTCGGAGCGACGGCCGAAGCGCCGATAAGGAAGGTGGATGATTACCTGCGGCGGTTTGGTCGGGAGCATCCCGTCTTATATAATTTGGCGGTGCAGGTAGGTAATGCCGGTACCATATATAATGAAATAGGGACGCAGTGTGATCCGGGCCCACGTTTAATAAGTAGCGGGTGCCAAATCATTGCGTGCCCTACAAGAGAGTGCGGAACGTTGACCGAGTAGTTGGGAGAAGGACCGATCGAGCCGGAGAAGCTGGATGGTGCTGCCTCTCGGAGCGATCCGTATTATAAATAAATCGAGAGGGGTACAAACAGTAAAGGGGCTCTCTTTTACTAATAGAGAGACTCAGACTGTGGGAAAGCCCCAGAGTAAGCAGGAGATCCCAAAAATAAAACGCGGGTCTCCTGACAATTCAGAAAAGAGAGCTGAGAACACAGAGGCAGCTATGGAACCTCCCTCGGTGGAGAAAAGGGCAGAGACAGAGTTTCCGAGGTGTTTCCAGTCTCGCGGAGGAAGGCTACCAGGAGGACGGCAGATCTGCTATAATTGTCGTCAGCTGGGCCACGTATGGTGAAGTTGTCCTCGGAGGACAGGGGATCAGAGGGATACCCGTTATAACGTTCCCCCTAGGTTCTCTGGGGAGGCTAGACAACGTAGCCAGGGCCCAACTGATGGGTACTCCTGGAGGAAGACGTCCCTTGCGGGGCTGGACGCTCCACCCCATTGGACTTCACTAAGTGGAGGGAACTGTGAGGGATGGCCGGCCTGTCATCCCGGCCAACACCCCCAGGCCACCAGATGGAGCTCTCCCTGCGGCATAGAGGTTCCCCGAATTCCAGCAGGGCCTCATGGACCTTATAGTTTTTACAACCAGCCCTGCTGGATACCCTGGGGACCTCCAGGAGACGCTGTAGGGAGGCTCAGGGAATTCTACGTGCCCTATAACCTGGAAGTACGTCATAGGCAAGGCGACAAGGGAAATGACATGCTTCCGGGGTGAAGAAGAGGATGTTTATCTGACCCAGAAGTGATAGGAGATCACATGGACTGAGGGATTGGAAACACTTCTGGGTCAGGGACTATAAAAGGACCATGGGAAATCCCAGATGGCGAGTTGAGCTGTGTGGAAGGGTGGCAACGCATCTGGGAGTGGAGGATTGATTATTGATTTATTATTGTGTTATTTATGAGTATAGTGGAGTGGAGTGTGCTTGGTGCACATAATTATTATAAAATAAAGTCATATTGGACTTTTATCTGGTGTCTGATGTCTGATCTGAGGGTTCAAGGGGTCGACAGTGCCTCTATCTATCACAATATACATATACACAGAACCCTTTGCAGAGTAACCGTGGAACATTTATTTGAAGGAAATCTACAACTGATTTTTGGTACATTGGCCAAGAAGTGCTTATTCATGCTCTGTGTTCACTGCGAAGTCACCATACACATAACAGTTCCAAAAGCAACTGGACTTTGACTAACCACCGGTGTGAAGGAGCAAGACAGCGTGTCACTGGCTTAGCTGCTGGAAGCAGATAAAGATTTTTTGCTCACTATCTGTCGATGGATCCATGAGTCATGTTATTGCTCTTAGATGTACAAAAACAGCATTGGGTGCACTGAGTCAATTTGGTGGGTTCTTTGTTAAACACTTTTATGCCTATTTAAGCTTAGGAATGTCTTTGTCTAGTCAGAGTGGCTCAGGAAGAATGAAGACTTAATCTGCTGCTCTCCAATTAATTTGTTAAAGAAAAAATAATGTACACACTGAAACTTTTTAAAGAGTAACTTCAGAACATTTACTTAAAAGAAATCCACAACAGCATCTTTCTTTCTTGTTCTCTGTTTCAGAGTGAATAATAGCTACTAAGAGGTTGCTAGTTTTTTTTTGTTTGTTTGGTTAAACAGTTTGTGAGAGTTGTTGAAAGTAAAATAATATATCAAATGGCCCAAAATTCAGTGGTAACAGCCAAAGCTTGTCACATTGCTAATAAATGGATTCCAATCAAACAGGAAAACTCTGCTTTTATGGAAACCACAACCATTTGGTTTGAATCTCCAACTTGCAATATCCCAAAGGTGAATCAGTTTGATCATATACAGTGCATCTGGAAAGTATTCACAGCGCATCACTTTTCCCACATTTTGTTATGTTACAGCCTTATTCCAAAATGGATTAAATTCATTTTTTTCCTCAGAATTCTACACACAACACCCCATAATGACAACATGAAAGAAGTTTACTTGAGGTTTTTGCAAATTTATTAAAAATAAAAAAACTGAGAAATCACATGTACATAAGTATTCACAGCCTTTTCTCAATACTTTGTCGATTCACCTTTGGCAGCAATTACAGCCTCAAGTCTTTTTGAATATGATGCCACAAGCTTGGCACACCTATCCTTGGCCAGTTTCACCCATTCCTCTTTGCAGCACCTCTCAAGCTCCATCAGGTTGGATGGGAAGCGTCGGTGCACAGCCATTTTAAGATCTCTCCAGAGATGTTCAATCGGATTCAAGTCTGGGCTCTGGCTGGGCCACTCAAGGACATTCACAGAGTTGTCCTGAAGCCACTCCTTTGATATCTTGGCTGTGTGCTTAGGGTCGTTGTCCTGCTGAAAGATGAACCGTCGCCCCAGTCTGAGGTCAAGAGCACTCTGGAGCAGGTTTTCATCCAGGATGTCTCTGTACATTGCTGCAGTCATCTTTCCCTTTATCCTGACTAGTCTCCCAGTCCCTGCCGCTGAAAAACATCCCCACAGCATGAGGCTGCCACCACCATGCTTCACTGTAGGGATGGTATTGGCCTGGTGATGAGCGGTGCCTGGTTTCCTGCAAACGTGACGCCTGGCATTCACACCAAAGAGTTCAATCTTTGTCTCATCAGACCAGAGAATTTCCTTTCTCATGGTCTGAGAGTCCTCCAGGTGCCTTTTGGCAAGCTCCAGGCGGGCTGCCATGTGCCTTTTACTAAGGAGTGGCTTCCGTCTGGCCACTCTACCATACAGGCCCGATTGGTGGATTGCTGCAGAGATGGTTGTCCTTCTGGAAGGTTCTCCTCTCTTCACAGAGGACCTCTGGAGCTCTGACAGAGTGACCATCGGGTTCTTGGTCACCTCCCTGACTAAGGCCTTTCTCCCCAGATTGCTCAGTTTAGATGGCCGGCCAGCTCTAGGAAGAGTCCTGGTGGTTTCGAACTTCTTCCACTTATGGATGATGGAGGCCACTGTGCTCATTGGGACCTTCAAAGCAGCAGAAATTTTTCTGTAACCTTCCCCAGATTTGTGAGTTCTACAGACAATTCCTTTGACTTCATGCTTGGTTTGTGCTCTGACATGAACTGTCAACTGTGGGACCTTATATAGACAGGTGTGTGCCTTTCCAAATCATGTCCAATCAACTGAATTTACCACAGGTGGACTCCAATTAAGCTGCAGAAACATCTCAAGAATGATCAGGGGAAACAGGATGCACCTGAGCTCAATTTTGAGCTTCATGGCAAAGGCTGTGAATACTTATGTACACGTGCTTTCTCAATTTTTTTATTTTTAATAAATTTGCAAAAATCTCAAGTAAACTTTTTTCACATTGTCATTATGGGGTGTTGTGTGTAGAATTCTGAGGAAAAAAATGAATTTAATCCATTTTGGAATAAGGCTGTAACATAACAAAATGTGGAAAAAGTGATGCGCTGTGAATACTTTACGGATGCACTGTAGTAACACAGATGAATGTCCTTTCTAAAGAGATCTCTTGGCATGTTTCTTTCTGTCTTTCTTTTACTTTAGCTTTTCTTTAGCTGCTCATGGTTTTTCACTGTGTTTCATTCTCTTTTTATTTTTTCAGTTTTGCCACTTTCTGCTTCTTTTCCCTTCCTAGCTTTCTGATTTCTTTGCTGTTGCAGAGTGCTTGGCTAGTCCGCTATGCCCCTTCATTGCTTTTGGTAAGCCAACTGCCTTTATTTGCCTTTTAAGAGCAAGTACAACCCCCTCTCGACTTTCCATCTGTTTGTCAATCTGTCTGTCTGTCGTTTTTGCTGATTGCTCAGTTGGTTGCAGGTGGTAGCGTCTTTGGCCTAAAATGGCCTGCTTCTTCATTGAGTTTGCTTTAGCAGGAATCCCATTCAACATTGGTCTAAAGGAGGATTGTTTTGAAAGTTGTCTTTTTCTTATATATCTGGAAAGTGATTGATTTACCTAATTTTAGCAGCACTTGCTCTATATTTGTTTATAATGGTAGCAATTAGTTACAAATATATATCAAAAGAGCTCTTAGTGTATATGGAAAATGATGAACTTCATTTCACTTTTGCCCGGTCTCTGGCTGGTGGCCCCATCAACAGATTAACATTTTGTGTCTAACACTTTCAGGGCATTTTAGAGGTACAAATCCAATAACGGATCTGGAGAAGTGGGGTCTAAATAATCCAAAAGAGAAAAGGAGGAATATAAAGTAGCTAAAAGAATGTACAAAAATTAGTTAAAGAAGCCAGAGAAGGAGACAATAACTGGGCTATATCTAAAGATTGAGAGGGATGTTAGGGTGGAACAAAAGAAAGTGTACAAGATAACAAAGGACAGATGTGCTGAAAAAGAGGATGAAATAATAGCACCTTTTATTAATGATGAGGAAAGAAACCTATAGGCAACTGCGGAACATTTGAAATGAAGGTGGCAGATATTTTCAAAACTTGTTAAAAAAAGAAAATGTATTAATAGTACAAGGACCATTTTGTGACCCAGTTTGTATACCAGAATGGAAGAAGTGAAGATGGCATTGGTGAAGATGAGCACAGGAAAGCAGTAAAGACCAGATGAGGTTTTGGTGGAGATGTTGAAAATACTTGAAGACAATGGAGTGGAATAGGTGATGAGAGTGTTGCAGACAATATGGAGAGAAAAGACAATACTAGAAGGAAGAGGAGACAGTGTCCAAATTAGTACATTTCTTTAAGAATATGTGAAATATTCAAGAATGTGGAAATTATAAGGAGGAAGCAATGACCTGCTCACCGCATGAAGTTTCCACAAAAGAACGTTAGAGGAATGAATAAGAGTAAAGAGTAAATAAGGAGCAATTTGGATTCTGGAGAGAAGGGAGCACTGTAGACCCTCTTGTTGATCTTTAGGCAGGGGATTGGAAGAAGGAGAGAGTTCCAGAAGGGTAGCAGAAAAGGTGCTTGTGCATTTGGAGAAGATATATTTACATTTACAAACATTTGCTTAGCGGGCTCTTTTATCCAAAGTGACTTAAAAAAGAGGTCAACATAATCAAGTAACATCAGTGTGAGGATTGTTTGGAAACAAGGGTTACAGGATAAAGGTAAAAACAATTGATTTTCCACACATGAAGGGCGCAAAACAAAATATAGGCTGGGTCCATGAGTCGTCCACAGAAATTGACCAAACAAGAGAGACTTCACGCACTTCTTGATTACGTTGAAGGAGTGTAAGTTTCGAATGAAGGTGGCAGCTTGTTCAACCAGCCAGGAGCTATGCATGAAAATAGCCTGGACTAAGATTTGATCCCACTCAAAGTGGCACCACCAGCAGCCATTCATCTGTAGATCTGTGAAGAAACATAAGACCTCAGAAGTGTCTCCATATATACGTACAGACCCACTGACTACTAGGCAAGCATCAAGGACTTGAACTTAACACGTGCCACTGCAGGAAGCCAGTATTGTAGTCTGAAGGGAGGAGAGACATGCGTCCACCTCAGCTGATTGAACACCGGACATACCACTGTATTTTGAATCATCTGCCACAGCTTGGTGACACATGCCGGTGCTTCTGCTAGCAAAGAGTTGCAGTAGTCCAGCTGTGACAAAACAGAAGCCTGGACTAGATGTTGTGCTGCATATTCCTTCAGATACAGTCTGATCTTTATATGGTAAGATACCTAGAGAGTTGGTTGCACCAGTGCTTAGATGGTACCGAGGTACTGATCTTACTAGTTAAGGTATTTTACAGAGAACCAAAATCGTAAGGCAGAACATGTTTTGGAACCACTGCTACTTTCAGAGTGAAAGTTGGTTTACACCAAGGATCCGCACTGTTATTCATCATTATCCACTGATGGGAAAATGGGAGGAAAAAGAAGAAGAATTTCCAATATGCGAAAGTAACGTACAAGAAAAAAATTGTAAATTCTGTTTTAAGCGAAACTTTGGTGTATGTCACATGTTCCTTATAGTATTGTTTCTACAAAAGTCTGCATCAACAAAGTTACTGCAGTCTATAATAAATTGTGTGCTTCTCCCCTGCTCAAAAAATACAATTTAAGGGCTGATGGGGCGGCATTATGATCATCATTGCTGCCTCATTGGTCTAATATCCTAGGATCATATTCTTTGCCTGGTCATTGTGTGTGTGTGCAATTTGCATGTATATTTTTCTTTGGTCACTCCAGTTTTCTTTCCACATCCCAAAGATATGTGTTTGAGATTAACTGATACACCTAAATAAGCCCCATACAGGTGTAGACGCATGTGTGCCAGGGCTCTGCGATGGACTGAAACACCATCCAGAGTTCGTTCCCACCTTACAGCCATTGCCTCCAAGATAACCTCTATCCCCCTACTGCTCTGAAATGGATGAAGTGAGCCTCAGAATATCATGTGTATGTTAATGGCTGATCCACTTTCTCTTTTGCTTTTATTAGGCCTCAGAAAGAAGTCTACGGCCAAGACCAGAAAAAACCCACTCCCTCCATGAGAAAATCTTGCATGAGATCAAACAAGAACGAAAGCTACGCCCTGTGAAGCCTCCATGCTGTAATAGAAGAAGTACAAAGATCATTTTTTTAAGTTGTATTTCTTGCTGCACTGCTATTGTTCTTTTTAATTAACTGTGCTGAGGCTGAGGTTATCTATTTTAGCCTATTTTAATAGAGCTATTAAGCTGCTGTGCTTTGTGACATGAAGATACAGGGTGCGTTGCAGATTGTTGTAAAATCGTTTATTGAGAAAAGGCAATGCTTATCTTGCCAGCCTGCTGCCTATAAATCATTTTCAACAATGGAAATGGCTATATGCTGGATTAGCATCCCATCCAGAGTTGGCTCCTGCTTCATCCCTTCTGCACAGTGACTATGTAAAGAAAAGTGTTGGTTTATAAATGAGATAAACATACAGCTACAACAGCATCCAATGTGACTTAAAAAGTGGCTCATTTTATGGTTTTCCTGATCCTCATTTAGCTCATTCACTGATTGATTTTAATTTTTTTAAAACTCTGATTCATCAAAAATGTATTGAAATTTATAGATTTATGCTCATAAATCACTAATCACTCAGGTCAGATTCACTAAATACAGTATAAATGAAATGTATATAAATTTGTCTGTCTATGCTGGATCATTGGCTCGGTCAAATGTTTTACAGATTTGGTGTCCAGATTTCGAATCCTGGCCCACCCACTGTCTCTGTGGAGTTTGTACCTTTTCCCATGTTAACTTTTTCTCAGGGTACACTGGCTGTCTTCCCACTTCCTAAGATATGTAGGATAGGTTCATTAGTAATTCTAAATTGGCCCTATATGGCTGAATGTGTGAGTGTGCCCTGTGATGGACTGGTGCCCTGATAAGGATTCATTCCTGCCTTGTATATGATGCTACTTGTGGTCAGCTCTGGTTTCCCGTCATTAAATATAAAAAAAATTTTTTTGAATATTATGTCTTCTCTTTCAAGTATACAATTATATACAATTCATGCAAGAATTCACAGTGCACATGATTTATAAATTACAGTATACCCTGAGTACAGTATACTTTTCCTTTAATAGAAGGTGCTCTACTATACTGTACATGACTATACATAATGCTCACTGGATCACTCACAGGCCTATCACTGTGTCCTTTTCATAAAAGGTGGCCAAATGTTTCAGACAATTGTGAATATATGGTGGAAGCCATTTTAAACAGCAGAATGATGTGAAAGCATTGCTCAGGTTCCTGTTGCTCAACTCTGGGTAATGAATAATCTGAATATTGGGGACAATGCACTGAAACCAACCTATAAATTATTTTAGTGGTGAGTGAGAAAACTATTCAGAAAGTAGCTTGGCAAACTGAAGTTTAGGAATAACTAGCCTCCTTGAAGCCACACATCTATATATATAAAATCCCTATGTGCGTCCAGGTGTCCGTGTGTGGGTGTCTTCTGATGAAGTGCGCATGTGCGGGGCACGGTGCGAAGCGCGATATTACTGTCAGAGAAAGTTAGAGGCGTTTTACGGAAATACAAACCAGTATTACTGCGAGAGGAAATTAAAGGTTCACAATACAGTGACGCATATTACAGCCACATACAAGCCAGTATTACTGTCAGAGGAGATTAAAGGCATGTTACCGACGGGCATGCCTGTATTACCGCCAGAGAAAATTAAAGGTATATTACGGACGTACAAGCCAGCAGACGTACAAGACAGTATCCTTCAATAAGGGTGCGCACAAAAAGGCGAGCCTCAAAAGGGCAACCTCAATTGGGCGCAGCGAATAAAGGCGAGCGTAAATAAAGATCTGCACCTTTGTTGCTCTTCACATATTCCAGAGCCATTTGAACTAAATTATCTATGAACGCCTTTATTCGCTGCGCTCAATTGAGGTCGCCTTTTTGTGCGCACCCTTATTGAATTGAGCCGTACAAGACAGTATTACTGTCACAGAAAATTAAAGACACACAATACACGGCGGCAGCCCACGAAGAACGGTCAGCTCAGCAAGTAAACATCAACAAAAGAAAGGCTGAAAGAAAGAAGAATACGACCAACAAAAAGAATGAGGTCAAAGTCCCTTGCCATTTAATATAGACTGTTCCTACTAATGTTTATGCACTACTGTTCTAGCGCCCGTTATTGTAACGGGCTAAATGACTAGTAAAATATATAAGTCTGGAAACAAGCATGAGGGAATTTTGGTTAAAACTGGATGGGGACAATTAGATGGTTCACTGAGTTGTTGAAGTGGGAAGAAACTGGAGCACCTGGAGGAAATCCATGATAATACAGGGAGAACATACAAACATTATACAGGAAGGACCTGGGATGTGGACCCTGGTCTGGAAAATGACATGATATGAGTGAGTGTCACATTTGTAAACCAATCCAATGCCACATGAAAGCAGTGCTCAAAGTAGGGGTGGTGATTTTGAGCTGCACAGATCAGTTAACCTGGTCTAACAGACTCCAAGCTTCTTTGTATGATGAGCAGTCAAAAACATTTCTCAAAAAACCCCTAAAATGTGTGTCAGATGTGCCAAGAGCACATTGCATGACTTACAAATAAAAATAACCTTTTTAAAAAAATAAACCTTTCTGGAGCATCGGATTATACATTGGCATTTTACGGCATCAATGGATGAATGGTAAACATAAACGATATATTGTCGCAGGTGTTGTGTGTACTCTCTGCTGTTCAGTGTTATGACGGTAGTGTAGGAGTCAAAGCAAGTGTGAGAGATTTGGCAGTAAATTATGTATGTGAAGTAAACAGTGTGTCACACTCCATCAAAAGGACTGCTGTTAAATGAGCTGATGATGAAGAGGCGCAAGAGATGCAGATTTCAGTGCTCAAAACACCTGACTCAACAAATCTACCTAACAACACCAGTAGAGGCACAGATGAGGCGGCACAACATCCACCTTCTGACTGCATGTCTAAATGAATAACTAAAGAAATTTACCATTACAGTCTAATCTGAAATGCAAACATGCCATGACAAAACAGCCACAGCATTTTAACACTTTGTATATCCAAAGACTACAATGCTTATCTAAACTCTGTTTGCTGTTGCTGTGTCATATAGTGATGCATTAGTTAAAATGACAGAAAGATATCATATCAGACAGAGGCACTTCTAAAATGTGTGCAGAGTGCAGAGAGGCCACCTAATGAAAGCATTTAGCCCCGCCCTTTCTGGTCCTGCCACCATAAAGTCCCAGAAAGAAGAGTTACTTTCGGCCAGAGCAATCCGTGAGACGATGGAATCTTACCAAATTCTATTTTAGGGCTCTGCACCAACGAGCGCTATTTTCAGTTCTTTTTGTTTATTTTCGTGTCTTGGGACGAATAAATTGAATGACCCGGGTGGCGCCTGAGCTGTCATTACCACACCTGGCCACACTGCACATACAGTATATTTTGTCTGGTTTTGTTCGTTGTGTTACCTATGTATGCTGGGAAAAGACATGTACTTATTGGAACAGTGTAATTCACTTCTGGAGCTGCATGTTTATACAGGCTTCTTAAGTAGACATGTGAGGGATTTTTAGAAAAATATCTCTTTGCAAGTGCTCCTGTGAAATGCAAACTTTAGTAAGTGACGAAAAACAAGAGCATGACTGGGTCTGTGCACCAGAACCATTCTAATTATATGTCAGAGTTTGTTGTAAATATTGAGGACCATATAGAAAGATCACCTGTTCCGTGTTCACTCATGAATGTCACTCTTGATATACCCATTCCAAGGCATTTGTCTTGTGCACTAAAAAAACTTACCATTTTTTATTCAAACAGACAACATTTACAACCAATACTATGATCTAATATAGGAAATTTTAATTAGAAAAAAAGTAGGAAATTAAAAAGGCTGAGAGGGGAAGTACTCGTATGACCATGAGGGTCTCAACTTGGTCCTGAGAGGCCAGTGTGCCCTTTTTATAGCAATAATTGGAATTTGATATTTATTTGTACAATTTATTCCTATTCTCATAATGCTATCAGTGCATGCTCCCAACTTCTTCATAATGAGGGCAAACCACCAGAATGTTTAATGGACTTGAATGAAAATAGTATTCCATCTATCATTCTTTTTTATTTTCTTTATTTTTTCCTATTCAATTTTTCCTTCATTAAATTATAGTGTCAGTTTATCTGTTGCCTCAGTTAGATGGCATTTGCTATAGGATTCTCAAGAGAAGAGCTAATGTCTGTAAATTCTATTGGAATGAACGCAGTGTATTTTATTACTACATCCATTACAAAATACATTGCAAATAGATGGTGCATTGCAAACATTAGCACTGACTATGCCCAACAGAGAGCAACTGTTAGACAAACAAAAATCATCACAATATATATAAATTTTGTGCCACACTATTCATAGGATATATATGATTTGCTGATCTTATTCCTGGACCATATCAATTTACATAGCTGATAATTGCTGAGCAGGTCAAATTTAGTGACTACATGCAGCAAAGTCATGTTTGCCCCTTTTTCTGACTGTCAATTGCATGCCACTTGACTGAGGGAACAAGTCACTAACTGTTCACCTTTGCAAATTAATGACAGACTTTGTCTGTGGTGCAGACACTGTGGTTCAGTCGTTTAAATTTCTGGGGACTACTTTCGCTAATACATTAAAATGAGACATGCACATCACCTCCATCATAAAGAAAGCCAGGCAGAGATTGTTCTCCCTTTGCCAGTTTAAGAAGCTTGACATATCAAAGCATATGTTGTTAAATTTTTACTCCGTCATCGTTGACAGTATTGTGACCTTCTCCATCACCATTTGGTTTCCTTCTGCCTACGCTCTTTCTAAGACTTGGTTGCAGCAAGTGATTTGTCCAGCATTAAAAGATCTGTTCATCGCCAGAGCGAAAAAGACAGCCATCTGTACATTAAATTGCCATCACAGAGGAGGTAACGGTCTATCGTAACCCAAATTACATGCAATCTCTGCAGCTTGTTTCCTCAAATTATTCAGATTCTAAATAAACTTAGGGTTATTCCTAACTGTTAACTGTTGAAGTTTGTTAGTGTTTTGTTCAAGAAATGGTTGTATTTGTATAGTGGTTTGCACAGTGTCAGGTTAATGGTGGGTTGAAATTGTGTTTTCTTGAGTTGGTTATGTCTTATATCCCATGTTTGGCACTTAACCAAAGTTGATTCTGGTAGTTTTCACATGCTAGCAATAAAATGATTCTGATTTTGATTGTACAGCGGATTAGCAGTTACAGAAAGTTTAGCCTATCATTCTTTCATTTTTTTTGTGGTACCTAACACACGAGACATCAGATAGATGAGCTTCTGTTCTGTTTGTGATGTCCAAGACATCTGTGTTCCTTATTCATCATTGCTGCATTATATGAATTGTACTTCCGGATGAGTAGTCATTGGTTGTCAGCTTTCAAACATACAGAGTCCATCCCTACAACTTAATGCAAAATATCAGAATGAGTCATGGACGAGTTTGAGTCAGTCACTTGGTGTGCCACAGTTCATGACTGGCCTTAATGGGAGCGCACTGCCAACTGCCTCCATCTAACTATGGCTATGTAAGCAACAGCCTTGACTGAAAAATTGCTTGAAAAGTCTTCTACTATAATGTGACATGGCCTTAAAAGGTCTTTTAAAGAAATTTGTACAGCTGTTCAAGATCAAAACTGACCCTCTTATTTTGTCTTTTCCCTTTAAACTTATTAGCCGTCTTTCACTTTGTTTGATTTCTGGCATCCCACTTCCAAATCTATCCACAATGTCTCTGGCAGGCTCACAAGCTGGAATTTAATTGTTTTACAACTTGCTGAGCTATGCTTCTTTAGTCATGAGATCATCAGCAGAACTTGAATATTCCACATATCTCCAGAGCCAAATTTGCCTTTCACTATTTTAAGTTGGCTGTCTGGTGCTTTTTCATTTTATTTTAAAGCAGCAAATTAGGAGGAAAGAATATGCCCTGTCACATTCTTGCTCATGGGAGACAGTTGATGGGCTTAACTAAAGAGAATGATAAGCTGGAACAGGGGTTGACAGTGCTTGTTCTTCTTCCTCTGCAGACCCTCAGAAGAAAAGTCTTCCTGATACCCACACCCCAGCCTCCAGTACTGACCTCGCTTCCGTCTCCTACCCTAAAAACATGCTGATTCCTGCCATTCCACTATAAAGCCGATGTACTGCCTGATACAGTTCAGTTGAGTTGTGGAATCAGTCTGTTAAGATTACTCCTTGTATTGTTTTCTTACTCATATTATTCAAGTGTACAGGGTAGCTAGCCCAACCCTTTTGCTTAGTTTTATCTTGGTATTACACCCTGATGAGATTCGCTACACGCTTGTCATTAAACTGTTATTTTAAAAGATGTTCAGAAGGAAATAAAGATAAAAATCTCAGCAAGTGAATTAAGATGACTTAATGAACTTTTAAGTGTAAAAGACATAGTCAACCCTACTATATCATAGACACCTAAATCCATACAGTTGGTTATTTCTGGGTGAACAGACATGATGCCTATATAGGTAAAAGAACTAACAATTTTAAACCTTTTGAACTGAATTGAGAGTCAAAGAGCTCCTGTGTGTATGGTGATTGTTAGAGAAGAAGCTTTTCATTTAAATTAAAGTCTATGCTAAAGCTTGCAGTAAGGAAAGCCAATAGATTAGCTCACAGAGATCACATTTCACTGATTGTTTCCTGTCATAATTTTCAAAACACCTACCAAATTGTGTTAGGTATAACTGTCGCTTTTGACATTTTTTGGTGAATGGCAGGGTTTACATTACTTTTTAGGAAAAAAGTGCAATTTGTCGTCTTACTCTTTTAGTCTCAGCGTGCAAACATTTTCACCTTGATACTTATTAGTGTCACTTAAGGAAATGTTTGTAATGTTATTTATCACTCAATGTTCTTAGTGAGGGTGCTGAAGTAAACCTGTTTTACTACATCCAAAAGTTGGACTGTCAAGATATAATTCTTGGGATAGTGCATGCTGAAGTAAACCGAAGTCGTGGTCATGTTTATGGAACCAGCTTGAAAAGATGCTCACTTTCTGACATAGCACACTATCAAGTTGGATTTGATAAAAGCTACACTGTGATGAAAGATGCATAACCATAGTGAATAACAATGCTTACATACTTAAGAAGTATTAAGAGGCTTAATGTGTGCCACGCCATTCCCTATCCCATTACATTACACTACTAGGCAGGGTGGATCCTTTGATTCATACTGTTTATATCAAACTCAGAGTCTGCTCTTAGCATGTCACTAGAAACTGAGTACTCATTGAACCAGGTAACTTGTTCACGTCTTCTGTTCAATTTTGGTGCATATGTGGCCATTGTAGCCTAACTTTTCAGTGTTTTTTAGCTGACAGGAGTGCAATTAAATGTTGTAGTTCAGAGACACAAAGCAGTATTGATGTGCTATTTGTAAACTTTCTGCTTGAATGGGTTTGATCAATATCTTCTCTGACTCCTTTTATTAATAGGTACATTTAGTCAATAAAAATATCAGATATTGGATTTTTTTTTGTTTATCATAATGTTCCCTACAAACTGTAAGACATATGTTTCTGAGGTGATGGCACCACCAAGTATTGGACCAACAGGCATACCACGGTCAAAGTCACTTAGATCACCTGTCTTGCCCTTTCTAGTGCTTAGACAACAACTAAACCGCTTGACCATGGCTGCATGTTTAAATAAAGGTACAACCACATGATTGGCTAATTAGGGGAGCACTATTTGTGTTAAAGGACACTATATTAGGTACACCCACTCATTTAGTCTGTATTATGACAAATTTGTTTTTATGCTTTTCTCTCAACATAAACATGTAACAGTCTGTACTTGGTCCAGCGCTCCGCTACCCACTTACAACTTAATAACCATGGATTTCCACACCAAGCTGCACCTAGAGTTTTTTTTTAGCTGACATAAATAGTAGTATTTTCTCCATTGCTATCAAACATTTTTTTTATGAAATTCTAACAGTTTTGTAAAACATGATCTGTTCTACCCAGTTTTTTCTTTAAAGAATTGGATTAATGCCTTTCTAAGTTGTTGCCTAAAAATGACTTGGTAAATGCCATTGGGTTGTTCTCACTGTGCTTGAGTGCTATTTTTTTTTTTTTTGGTGTGGGGGGTTGAGTTCTCCAATTATGTTCTTACATCCCAAACACTTGAATGTTTTGTTAAGTTAGCAACTATAACTTGTCCCTTGAAAAATGGATTGAAGAGTATAAAAGAGGTCAATGACAGATAAAGATTTGGGGCGACACTGCAACCCCATATTTTGCAAATACGAAACAATAAAGAGCTTTTCAGCAAAAAGCGATGTCTCTGAAGACGCAAGCCTGAAAATAGACTGCCCAAGAGGATGACACTTCGGGTTAAATAGAAGCCAGGCAGGAAGAGGCGGGTCCAGGTAAACTGACACTGGAAGTGACATCAGAGGTGGTGGATTGGCAAGAAATTACCACCACCAGAGTCTTTAAGCTGTTTCCAAGGTGCACGTGTGTGACATTAGTTACCATAAGTTGATAGCTATTTAGTTAACAATACAATTGTATGTTTTTTTTATCTTGTACAGAATAATGATCCCATGTGTTTTGGGGTTTACCTGTCTCAGTCACTACAATACCCCACTGTCCATTATTCTCAGGTTTTTTTTAGCACTTATTGAGCTCTGTAGCTACTGACATGTCTGCAGTGTTCTGACTGGTTTTAGTAAGCTTACTTCTAGTGTACAGAAAATTAATCACTATTGCAGCTAACAGATTTCTGACCTTTTGTTTGCAGATTTCGGCTCTTTACCTTGCATCATTCAAACCTATTCCAGTGATGTGAAATCCACGTCCTGCATTGACCTTTCTGTCCCTGATGGTGCTGGTCGGCCACCACCGCAGAGGCCAAGGGTTTTGCTGAAGGCTCCCACTCTCGCTGAAATGGAGGAGATGAACATCTCTGAGGTAAAAGTAACAGCCTGTTTCCTTAACTGATTCTTTCTGACCTGCTTGCGTCTTCCTTGTGCCATTTGTATTTCTGTTAATGTTTTCTTTGGTAAATCCAACAGGATGATAATGTTGTTTAGATAACAAGGTCCATTATTTAAATGAATAAATCTTGTGTTGAGTGCATACAGTCACTCATTTAGCCAGCCAACCTTCTTGCCACTGACACAGTTACCCACCACATAATTATTTTACATTTTAAAGATGCTTTTATAGTACCTGGTTACAAAAGTTAGTAGAGACAGGCACAAAGCACTTTGCAAGTTTGAAAATAAAAGAATACATTTTCATTTTTTCTTTAAGTGAAAGAATCATACCAGTGCTGCTCCAAGCTGACTGGATGCCATTTTCATCTGTTAAAACCGTATGATTTTTATACAGAATAGGATTATTTGTTTCCTAACTCAAGTAGATGGATGACCCTTACACGTATTTAATGGATACATGTTTTGTATTTTTGGAATGCACTAATTTGCAAAATTATTTTTAAGAAAATTGTACATGGCATTTCCATTGTGAACTTAAATGGTTATATATTTTGTGTCCATGTTGTGTTGCACTTGTAAGTTGTTGTGTTGTCTTCATATTATTATTCTATACTTAAACTGCTTTACATTCATGAAGCAAATTCCTAGGAACACCGTACTAATACTCGGGGTTTTTTCTGTGATGGTACGTGGTAGTACTGTATACTGGCACCTCAGCCGTGACAACTGCTCATGGCATCAACTAGTACATGTATTCCAGTTTCATCAAGTGAGTATGAGCGTGGGTTTTCACAAATTAATCTAATTGTTACTCCAATGAGGGCCTTGCTAGTGACAAGCACTGTTTCTGCACTTTAGAGCATTAAAACAATAAAGATGAGAACAGGCCATTCAGCCCAACAAAGCTCGCCAGTCCTATCCACATTTTTCTTCCAAAAAAACATCAAGTCGAGTTTTGAAAGTCCCTAAAGTCTTACTGACTACCACACTACTTGGTAGCTTATTCCAAGTGCCTATCGTTCTTTGCGTAAAGAAAAACTTCCTAATATTTGTGCGAAATGTACCCTTAACAAGTTTACAGTTTACATGAAGTATACGTACATTTACAAGAATTTCACAGGTTTCCCCTTGTTCTTGATGAACTCATTTTAAAATAAAAGTCTCTATCCACTGTACTAATTCCCTTCATAATTTTAAACACATCAATCATATCACCTCTTAATCTTCTTTTGCTTAAACTGAAAAGGCTCAGTTCTTTTAATCTTTCTTCATAATTCATGCACTATAGCCCAGGAATCAGCCTAGTCGCTGTTCTGTGGACTTTTTTCCAGTGCTGTTATGTCCTTTTAGTAGCCTGGAGACCAAACCTGCACACAGTACTCCAGATAAGGCCTCACCAGTACATTATAAAGCTTGAGCATAACCTCCTTGGACTTGTACTCCACATATTGTGCTGCATAACCTAACATTCTGTTTGCCTTCTTAATGGCTTCTGAACACTGTCACACTAACACTTCTCTTCATATGATTGGTTTCTGAGTGGACTTCCACTCACATGCATTGATCCTGTGGATTCATGGCTGTTACAAGGATGCAGATCAGCCATTGATAGTCAAAGCAAAGAACAAATTAGGAAGACTGCATTTGATGAAAATATGCAAAACGTTTGCAATTTTCTTTAAAACTCAAATTAAGCATTGATTGCTTTGTGGGACTACATAAAAACTTTGTTTTTTTGCACCAAATAAACAAAGCATGTAGTGCTAGTACTCTCGGTCCCTACTGTATATACCCTCACAGTACATCAGACTTCATCCAAATGCAATGTATGCGTACTGTCACCTTTTTGTTTGCAAAAAGAGCACTACTACATTTTACTCTCACAATCAGCATAAATTCTTCAAGGGATGGATTCCATAAGATACTCCTTTGAGATTCTACTCCATGACATGATTGTTTCACACAATTTCATTCATGCTGCAAATCTCCCAAAGGTGTTCTATTGGTTTCAAATCTGGTGACTGGGAAAGGCACTGAAGAACATTAAACTCATTGTTGGGTTAATTTAACCAGTTTAAGACACCTTTTGCTTTGTGCCTTGGTGCATTATCATTCTGGAAGTAGGCATTAGAAGATGGGGAAATTGTGACCATAAAGGGGTGCACATGGTTAGTAACAATACTCAAACTGCCCATGGCATTCAAGCAATGATTAATTAGTATTAAAAGGCCCAAAGTGTGGCAAGAAAATATTCCCCACACCATTACACCACCACCACCAGCTTGGACTGTTGACACAGGGAAGGTTGGACAGATGGATTCATGCTGTTGGTGTTTAATTCTGACCTTACATTCTGTGTGCCTCAGCAGAAATCAAGATTCATCAGGCCAGCTTATGTTTTTCCCAGACTTTCATTGTACAGATTTGGTAAGCCTGTGCCTACTGCAGCCTCAGCTCTTTCTGTTCTTGACAGACAGAAGTGGAACACGACATGATCTGCTGTTGTCACCCCTGCAACTCTCAAGATTCGATGTGTTGTGCATTCTGAGATGCTTTTCTGATCACCACAGATGCACAGAGGGTTATCTGAGATACTTCAACCTTTCTGTCAGCACCAGACTCCTCTAAATCTCTCTCATCAGCAAGGCATTTCCTTCTCCAGAACGTCTGCTTACTAGATATTTTTTTGCTTTTCATACCACTCTGACTGTAGAGACTTGTGCGTGAAAATCCGAGGAGATCAGCAGTTACAGAAATACTTAGACCAGCCCATCTGGTACCAACAATTTTTCTGTGGTTGAATTCACATTTGTTCCGCTAACTTTGACAGGACCAATCATCTTATTAAAACTAGGGCTGGGCAAGTTAACATGTTATTATCGCCAACAATTATTTTATCATGCGTTAACACAGATTTTGTTATTATTATTATTTTGAAAGCCTCAGTCTTGCTAGTGATCGATAGAGATCAGTGATCTTCTTGTTACAGCGCTTTTCAATACCCTTTTGCTAGAAGGAAAGTTAGCTTTGTTGATTTGACCTCGATTCCCTGCATGTGCATGAGTAGCAAAGAGCAAACAGCTTCTAAAATGGCATGTGACTTTATTTGTATTCTCGCTGAATTGGACTCTGATTTGTTAGACTCCGATTTTAATGCAAGTGATCTGGAGATGTAGATCGAAAACAAAAGTGAGGTAAAAATTTTAATCGTTGCCCAGTACTAATTAAAACATAATTTATTATCATGAAATTTCACACCTCACATTTTTTTTTCCTTAATAGTTCATGAAATAATGAAGGACATGCTCCCACCTGCCTATGGAACAGCTTGTCAATCAAATGTTCAAATACTTTTGAGCCCCTGGAAATTTTGGGTTCGGGGGGTTATGCGGAAAAATGGCTGTCATTCCTAAATGGCTTATACAATACTTTTGGTAAACCCCTCAAATTAAAGCTGAAAGTCTACACTTCAATCACATAATAATTTCTTTATTTCAAACCCATTGTGGTGGCATGCAGAGCCCAAAAGGTGAAAACTGTGTCACTGTCTAAATACTTATGGACCTAACTGCAAATTGTACATTGCAATGTAATTGTAATGCACTCATACAGTACATAAACGTTTTGTTCACATAATTTCTGATTGCACAAGAGTGCTCTATCAATTAGTACAACAACTCAATACATTTTCCACCTCTGACAGGTTAAGTTGCCTTTATTTTACATTATTAAACAGTGGTCTAACACAGGGTAGACAGAGCTGCCCTGGGCTCTTTTCCCTCTGATTTCTCGTAGGAATAAATTCTTTTTTCTATGAAAAACAAGTGCAAGTTTAAGAAACAAAATCTAGGCAGCCCATATTTAATTCATTGCTTAGCATATCCAGGAGCTCTTTTTAAATAGTAAACCCACCTAAAGATTCCAATAGATTCCTTTCCCTTTTAAAGCCAGAAGTGAACTGAGATCCCTTCATCTGTGGCTTCTTTCATTGTGACCTTTGGCCAGCCGAAGAAAAGAGATGGATCTGTTTGTGGAAACAATTTTATTAGGCTGGGCAACCTTCCTGCCAGTGCTGGTGACTTCCATGGGTGTTTCTTTTGTATGACACTTCTTGTCTTCCCCTATAAAAAGAGAAGCGCTCATTTTGAGGCATTCTTGCCTTCGCCTTTGGAGTTTTCTCTGGACTGTTGCCTCAAACATAACATTGATAAGAGCGTTAAACAGGGCACTTAATAACATCGTAACAAATACTGTGCTTTAGCATGGCACCATATTGTCCCTATTGATTATATAAATTAGCATATAAGATGATTTTTAATAACAATTGTGTTATTAGAACATTGTGTAAGCCAAGAGTGACACATTGCAAATAAGAAATACATAACAGTAAAGGTTATGAAAAATGTTTGAAACTAAATATCTAAATATTAAGGAGACTGTTTGAAATATAAACTGATTATTTTCTCAGTATTTTCAGATGCTGTCTAGGAGAACTCCTCAGGGGCAAATATCAGTTAATAAAAATTTATAAAATCTAAGAAAAGTCCAAGCAAATCCAGGCAGCATTGTTTTCTGCACACAAACCTGTTTCTATGAAAAACATGAGACAGTCAAGCAAGTGAGAGCTGTGCTTGTCATAAACTGGGAATACATTTACAAATAATCAAGCACACACCAAAACAAAAAAAAAAACTCAGTACTCCGACATGGGAAGACAGATTTATATTGGCTAAACAGACCTGTCTCATGAGATTTAGTTGACATTTATTTATTGAAATATTTTACTGTATTGACAGAATTAGAAGTTGATGATGGTGAAAAATAAATGCAACAGACAGAACATGACAAAAGCAATAACAAGCATTTCCATTCTAGTGCCCCAAATTATTAAAATAATTAACATTTTTTTAACCTTGTGAATCACAGCTAGTCCTTTATAATAACTGAAAGGACTGAAAAGTGACTTGCATAAAATGACCTACATGCAGATGTGGGTAGAGTAGCCAAAATTGTACTCAAGTAAGAGTAGCGTTACTTCAAAATAATATTACTCAAGTAGAAGTAAAAAGTAGTCATCCAAAAAATTACTCAAGTAAGAGTAAAAACGTATTTGGTGAAAAGACTACTCAAGTACTGAGTAACTGTTTGAACATAATAAATTATTTTTTTTTATAAATGTTGTAATAAGACAGACAAAAATATAAAATAATGTGTAAATTCTGCTATTTCCAAATAATAAAATAAAAAATGAGTAAAAATAAATAACATCTTTACAAAATAAAGATGCACAAATAACACAAAGTTCCAAATCTCAGTTTTTCACAACAAAACCTTTGAAGCCAATACCTACAATAGGTAACATGTATGTTTGAACAGTGCAAACTACTTGCAGTGACAAGATATACTGTATACTGCCAGTATAATACTGTATATTCACTTTGTGGTGTAGCGGGTCTGCAGCTTCAAAAAAAAAAAAAGAAAAAGGCCAGTTTCAAATCCATAAAGCTGTGTCACTCTCCGTAGGCGCAATTGCACGGCCGTGGGGAGTTAATGAGGTAGCTGGAACGAGTCACACCTGCACGTGCGGGTACGATCGTTCTCAATTGCTTCATTGGCTTTCTGCGGTGTGTGATTAAGGTCCACGGAGATGGGAGTGTATATATACGGGTCGGCACAAAAAAAGAAGAGGGAATCAAAGAAAAGGAGAAAAGAAAAGCGTCTGTAGGGGACTGGCATCATCACACACTTGCCCTCCAAATAGCATAGCTGATAGAAAATAACATTAGAACAAGGCAGCTTGTGCACGTACAAGAAGTCTCACTTTACCATGACTGTCTGTATCTGTGCATGTTTGGTTAAAACGTGCTTGTTCTTCACTCAGTGAAGTGATGGTTAAGCTTCAGCAGGAGTTGGCTCTCAATGTTCTTGCAGTGAAGCTGTGACCCTTTAGCAGTGAACAGGAGCCCCACATGACTAAAAGTCTCTCACAGGCTGCAGACGCAGGAAGTTTGTGTGTAATCATGTGACTGCATGGCTACGTCTGATTGGTGAAATGGAGTCATGTGATTATTGTTGCTACGTCTGATTGGTGAAACGTAGTCGTGATTATTGTTGCTACGTCTGATTGGTGAAACAGTCATGCAGTAGATCCACTGGCGACTTCTCTCTGGCAAAAATATAAGCGTATCTAATGTGTAAATGGAAAAAAGTAACGAGTCGAGTGTTGCCCAATGTAGCAGAGAAAGAGTAGCGTTTCTTCTTCACAAATATTCTCAAGTAAAAGTAAAAAGTGTGGTGCAGTAAAACTACTCTTAGAAGTACAATTTTTTTAAAAGTTACTCAAGTAAATATAACAGAGTAAATGTAACTCGTTACTACCCACCTCTGCCTACATGGTGATGTTAACATTATAGTAGAGGACCATATGAAGCAGTGGAGTGATAAGTACATACTGCAGGGGCTAAGCATATGCTGCCTCCTCATCTTCTACTTTGCATTTCTTTACATCTGCCAGTTATTTCAAACATAGTTGAAGACTCAGATCATCTAAATGTTAAAGGGTTGTCTCACTAATGAAATGGAGAATCCTTTCTGAAAGATGATATGAGACACATTTCAGCATTTTAAAAGTCAAATCATCTCACTTACAATCACAAAGCAGTCAAATTGTATCCAAAGATGTTAGCCTCTTACCTCAACCCCCTGCACTCATTGCTCTAAATTCTTAAAAGGAGTTCTCAGCTCTGTGCTGAAAGACATTATATTGATAGAAAAGTATCTGGGCCAAACTCTAACTCTCTATCATTTACTCCACTTCAATTGATTGCTAGTCACAATCGCTCCTACATACCTGTTTAAGAGTCATTGTTTCATCTTTACCTTAAATTTATATGCTTTGTCAGAAAAGTGCTGAAACAAAGTTGCTTATCCAAAGTAATATTTTGTTCTTGTTTATCTCTTATCAAACTGTTATTGAAGTAGTTAGGATGCTTTAAATATATCAAGAAAGTACTCCCGTTCATCTTCTCTCTCTTTGGAAATCTTGACTTTTTATGCTTTCAGATGATTACTTAATTTTACATTGTTTATTGGAAAGGATAAAAAAACTGTTGCAAAATTGAGAGAAGCAGCAGACTGTCAAATAGCCCTTTGGGGTCCAGTATGTTTATTGGTATGTACATGTATCTTCCACTATATCCTTGTTTATAGGTACACTAGCTGCATGTGGACTTCGGGACTAAAAAACAACCCAAAGACTCCCTAGCACTTTTACTTTATTCATGAATTTGGAGAGGCATCAGCTAACTCTTAAAAATTACGCAGGGCAGAGGACATTGAACCACTTGTGCTTGCTGCCCCACTGACTTTCCTAAGCGGACAATCGCGATGCCATATCTTAGCCGTACTGCTGGCATAGGAGTCCTTTTAATCTTTGTCTTGAGAAAATACTTCCAAATAAACAATGGATTATTGAGGTGCTGAGGTGTTTCACTTGCACGTTGTTGAGCCGCGGCATTTGCTTCGTTTCAACATTGTGTCTCTTCATCTGTGTCGTTAGCACTTTATTGTTGTTGCATGGTGGCATTTACTACACACAGGCCTTTCATAGTGAAAGTGAGGTGCATGCAAATGCCAAAAAAACTTAAAAGTGCATTCATGCACCATCTAGTGGATGTGCTTGAGCGTGAGCAGAGTGGACTGATGCACACACACACACCCACGCACACACAAAGAGGTCTTTCATTTATATATGTCTAATAGAGTCAATGGTAACGGTTTAGTTTAGGTAACACAATGGTAACACTTTAGGTACTGCAAAAATGCTTTGGCTCTTCATAACACTTACAAAGTATCAGTAAGTTGTTTATTCATCTCTACAATGTGACCTACCAACAATACGTCACTTTGGAGTGGTTTGAGGTGGCTTAACTGAGATGCATTTCTCTTGAAATTACATCTTCTTATATAATATGCTACCGTGGCTGTCCGTTTGTCTGTCCAGGATTTTAAATCACCTGTAGCTCGCAAACCATTTATCCTATTGACCTGAAATTTGGTACACATATACTACGTGACGTCTACTGTCCGCTTTCGGGGTGATGATTGACCTCCAAGGTTATTCCTCTTTTTATTTTATTTTATTGTAGAATCAACTCTCAGCAGCGATCAGCAGGGCAGCTGTGCAGTGCATGTGTATGAGCGCCGTTCTCACTCCCTACCACCTTCACCGTCATTTCCCCTACCTCTTCATATCTTAAATCATTCTCAAGGCAGATTGAAGACTTAAGTGTCAGCTTAACTGCAAAAATTAAGGAAAACGTGCTAAGTAATTACAACACAAACACTGACATAATCAGTTTTAACGTGAAAAGATGCCGACGAAAGAAGAAAAGAAGTGGGCCACTAGGGTGGAGAAAAGAAGAGCTGCTCAGGAAGCAGCAAGCGCATCAACCTCTGAGCAAACAAATGCTAAACATACAGAGAAAGAGTATGAAAACTATGAATGCTCAAGTCAAGTGTATTCACTGCACGTTATCATGCAGTGCGCCGTTATTGGTAGTTAGTACAGTATAAGACCTGTGAATCCTTTACATTAGCAATAAATTTTACCATCATGTCAACATCCCACGTTGAACAGAGATGAATAACCCATCTACTGATATTTTATAAGTGTTACGAAGATCAAAAGAAGTCCGTGTTAAGGTCTTGTTACATGAGAGTAAATGAGTAATAGATTCATTTTTGCACTACCTAAACTAAAGTGTTCCTGGGTCAATATTATCACATACATAGTGTACAGTGAAATTCTTACTTGCATGTGCTAATCAGCATGCAACATGTTGCTACTCTCTAGCACCATGATCAGTGAAAATAACAACTTTACAGCAATATGTGTTTGTAATGCCTCATGGTGACTGCCCTTTATTTTTTTTGTTTGTGTTTGAGGAGGGTTATTGTTTAATATTTCTATATTTCTTGAGCTTATGTGAAAGGTTATTTTTCTCTTGTGACTAATAAAGATCTATCTATCTATCTATCTATCTATCTATCTATCTATCTATCTATCTATCTATCTATCTATCTATCTATCTATCTATCTATCTATCTATCTATCTATCTATCTATCAAAGTGACATAGAAAACAAGTTATAATACATACAAGAATGATAAAAAGCTGCAAACATCAAAAACAGCAAAGAACATGATTACAAATCAAGCAAGAGGAAGTAGCACCACTACAACTACATATATAAACTATTAACTAGACTGAGACAAAAATCAGTATCCAGACCTTTTTGTCATTACAACAGCAGCTATCTTCTACAAGAAAAACTAAGCCATTTCAAAATATTTAATAAAAAGGTGCAAGACGCCTAAACAACAGTAAATTGGGTGCAGTTCAAATAGCCAAAGGGAGTCCATTCCACAGCTTTGGAGAAAAGAAAGAGAAGTATTGTTCAAACTTGGCACGTCTGGCAAGAGGAGGGACTGTCAGCAGACAGGCAGAGGCAGTATGGAGACTTCTTGGAGCGACATATAGCGGTGAACTCCCTGTTAAGTGCCATTTCAAGCAGGACTGAAGATTCTGACACATTACACCACTCATAAGTTGTTAAATAAAATTTAAAGAACTTTATTACAAGACTTAGGCAAAATAGCAAATATAATTAACATATTAAACTTGACCTAAGTGATAATCCTATGATAAACTTTCTTAACTTAATTTACTGTAACAGTATATAACTGTACGGTAAGAAAACTGTTCTCCACATCCTGCTGAGCAGCAATAACTTGACCCAAACCCCCTTTACCGAATTAAGACTCATTGCAGGACAGACTAATAGAGCACTTAGTTATTGCATACAAAGGAGCAATTAACCAACCAATGCTTCTTATGCCTATACTTTCTAACATATAAACTATACCTTTATATCAACTACACATATTTCTTCTAAAATATACACTATATACAATTAATTTCATAATACAGACAATTGCATATTTTTTACAAATGTCTCTTACATATCTGGAGAGACCCATGAGAGGCCGGACCATTAAGAGAACCTTAGGTCAATACCACAGTGTTGAACTGCATCCTTACAGCAACAAGAATGATCTATCTATCTATCTATCTATCTATCTATCTATCTATCTATCTATCTATCTATCTATCTATCTATCTATCTATCTATCTATCTATCTATCTATCTATCTATCTATCTATCTATCTATCTATCTATCTATCTATCTATCTATCTATCTATTATGAAAGAATCAGTCTCAACACACAAAGAAGGTTTGGGCAGCCACCCATATATTGTCCCTGGCTGCAAAAGGGTCATGAATTAAGCAGTAGTGCTCTGGTTGAGTTCCAAGCAGAACTGTCTGATGGTGGTGGTTTTAAATGTGAAAACCTGGAAGTGATGTAATCTAACGGCTGGAGCTGGAAGTGACATCTTTCTGGAAATGTTGTTGTTGTTGTTAAATCAGGTAGGTTTTCCCGTATTTTGCCTGCAAAAGATAACAGAAGTTGGTTTAGCGCACCCTGCCACCCCCTGGCCTGGCATATAATTTCCTCTACGTGGTCCATTTAGCTTCCTCCTAATCACACATGTGTGATACTATCTATCTATCATTTACATATGGTGTATGAATATCAGGCAGCAGAAAAACAAAACACTGTAGTGCTCAGGTGTTACTAATATGTCACATTCTAGAATATTGCAGCGTTTAATTGTTATTTTACACCTTTGAGAAGAATATTCAGTATTCTGTTTCCCCCATTTGACTTCATTTATCATTTTGTCTTCTTCCCGTTGCATAAAATTAGAAAGAAAAGGCACTCTTATTTCACATTTCATTATAATTCTGCTATGAGTTATCTATCTTACCTCGAAACCCCCTTTTTACTTACCTGAAAAATCTCAGAATGTATTTAGTACAGTAGTAATCAAATCATTTGGTGCCTTTAGACATTCAGTACTATCAAAAATATGTATCCGTCCATCAATCTGTCCATCATGAAACCATTATAATGTAGTTTAGGACCATGAGACCTACCACATAGTACTTAAAAGAACAGATCACAAGTCGAATGCCACCTTACTTATTTAGAAGAGCAGACATATACAATACAACTGGACACCAAGGAGGCAAAGGTAAAACCAAGTGTGAAAAGGAATGCGTGGAAATCATTTCCAAAATGCAGTAAAGATGAGATGTCTGTTGAGTCTGGATTTGAATGTGGGGTTTTACTTGCTTAAAACAGCTGCTGTTTACTTATACTTTGAACTACTTTTAACTGGAAAATGAAATCCATCTATCGTACATATAGGAATGTGTTAAAATATATCAAAGTCAGTACATTTCTGTTTACATCTATTAAGGGCAAAGCAGTTCTTTCATCATTTCCAGGATGCTGTTTTTAATTAGGTTTTGGCAAGCAAAAGTGTTGATAATGAATCCACACCACCCTAAACATTAATATATAATGCTTTTCTGGAGCACTAGGGAACACAAAGAGCAGAGGAAACAAATGCTAAAGAGTTCTTCTGCTTGCCCCAACAGCATTCAGTGATGCCCATTCAGCCCTTATGCCAGCTTCAGTCCTCAAATCTTATGCTTTGAGATTCTTCTCAGGAGTAAAATAACTGTAATGTATGCCTGTCAGATAAAACAAAATTCAGTAAGTTGAAAATTAAATTGCATGTATCTGCTTCATTATTCATATCCCCTGTTTAGAATTTCCAAAGCAGCAAGACTAATTGATGAAGACTGCAGCTTTCCTTGAAACAACAAAACTGTGTTTGCTATTAATCCAGTGTTTTGCCTAGTGGCTGAAGTGTTGGGACTGCAAAATGAAAGTTTGCCAGTTTAATATTCCATTTCTTAACTCATCGTGTGACCCTGGCAGATTACTTGACTAGCAGTGAACTTTACTGCAATAACATTTTAGTTGTAAAATGCCAAAAAATTATGTTCACTATAGAACGGTACTCCATAAAATAAATGTTTATTTTAATAAAGAGATATGTAATATAACACATAAAGATCTGGCTGTGTTGTGTTGCCTTTTCTTTGTAAGAGTATCACTTTTTGCCAATTCTCTGATTTGAGGAGAGTTTAGAAAGCATTAGTGTGTTAATACATCAAGACACATACACTTTATAAAATAAAATGCTTCTGTTTGATCATTAACCGATAAATTTGAAATATTCTGAGGCCTTATTCTGGATGTCACTGATGTAATTTGTCTCATTATCTGGCAATGTGGGAAGCTGGGATATGTTCTGTACATTTCAAAATGACACCTTTTCTCATAGACTACCTTTTTGTTTTGTGTTACAGGAAGAAGAGTCCCCAAATGGGGAGATTAGGAGAGTGGCCAGCTCACCGGTGCCTCTCAAGCGCGATCGGTCCTTCTCAGAACAGGATCTGGCATTCCTGCAAAGCGAAATGGCCGCCTCTCAGTCTGAGTCTACCTATCTGGCCAGGATGGGTGAACGTACTCGATCTGGTAGTATGGTGAATCCTACCAGGGAGCCAATGATTAGCCTGCAAGGTAAGTCTGTCCAGTTTGCTCCTTTGCCATCCTAAAGCCTTTAAGTTCTTTGATCCAGATCACAAGAATTTCTGTTATCACAATTATGTGCAGCTTTTTCTTGAGAGAAACACAATAAAAGCAAACTAGCTGAAAAACAGATTACCTCTCTTATCCACCTAACTTTTCAGGATTTGTCTTTTGTGGCTAGAGTTTTGCCCACTTTTGCTCTTTATCTCTTGTAGCATAAAGTTTTTCTGCCTTTGAGACTCCCATGATTACAAACATAAGCATTATGTGACTATGATCTTGTGGCTTTTACATGACCAAACAGTGTTGGCTCTTAGTGGCCCAGCCAAGTTTAAGGCTCTGATAATATCGGCCATTTAGAGACGTTACCAATAGACTTATAACTGGAGTGCACTGCTATATCTAATAAGCCCAATAAGCTAAGGATGAGACGTAATGTGTTTGGCCACTTCTGCAATTTATCACAAAGTTCATAAACAAACATGTTATCTAGCCATAGTCACTTGGGCTTTAATTTCCTTCTATGTGTCATCTGATATTTATATGGTTACTGTTCTTTCTTGTAGTTGTGGAGGGATTCATCTCTCCCCACTATTGTGGATTTCCCCTTGGGATTAATAAAGTATCTATCTATCTATCTATCTATCTATCTATCTATCTATCTATCTATCTATCTATCTATCTATCTATCTATCTATCTATCTATCTATCTATCTATCTATCTATCTATCTATCTATCTATCTATCTATCTATCTATCTATCTATCTATTGTGCCTCTTGAAATACAGAATCTTGGTGCATTTCTAACACTTAAGCGGAGAAAGCATTCACTTGTGTCGACTGACAGCTCATTCACATTTAATTACAAAATACATTCTTCCATTTTCAAAATCATCCTACCCTAGTCAGGATTGTTGCCAGCAAGCAGCACTAATCCATAACCAGCCTGTCACAGAGCACTGTTATGTACAAGTCTACACATTCTCACACTGTGACCTTAGAGCTACTAAATGACATAAGTGTATGTCTCTTGACTGTGGACTCCTAAGATAAAAGCATAAAAAGGTAAGAGGAGCATGTATACCATATACTGAAGGAGCCACAACTGGCAGGAAGTAGTTACAGCTCCTGAGACACTGAAATATTAAGGCTACAAGGTTGCTGGTTCAGTCCATACCTGTGGCCCACATCATGACCTTGAGCATATTGTTTAAGTTGCTTGTCCCCCAAATGTAAAAATATATAAAAACAATTGGTATGTCTCCGGATCTTATAGGTTGCTTTCTGTAAAGACATCGGCCAAATTTATATCAACAGCCTGGGACTAAAGAGCAAAGTTGCATATTATATGGCCTAAATTAAATGTTATCAGTCTTGCCATTTTTAGAGGACTGCTCCACCCAAAACTGGTATTCGTCAGCCATGAGTCCTGCCTTCTTTTCATAGAGGCAGTCCTATGAGGCTTTAGTTTCTTGTTTATGACGTCCACTGATTATTCCAGAAATATCTATTGTGATAAAGTATCAGGCAGCAGACCAAAAAAGGTTTGGGGATGGCCACCCCATATACTGAAAAAACAGCAGAGCAAAGAAAACACGTTTTATAAAGCGGAGTTCACAATTGAACTGACTAACAGATTGAGACTGCTCTATAAATATGGTGGGTAGGAGGAAGAGGTGGAGTCAGGACAGCCGGAATAGGAACTGTTGTGACAGGAAGGGGAATTCTGGGTAGCGGTAATGATGTCATCAGGGTTGGCTGGAAGTGATGTCAACAGTGGGTGGATCAATGGTGATGTCATTAAGAGTCAGGGTCTTTGGCTGGGCTGCAAAGGGATAAGAGGGGAGAGGATCAGGTGAGACCGCCAACCCTGGTCTGGCTGACAAATAACACTACATGAACCTGTAAACTGTCCCCTCATGCGCACATGTGTGACACGATTTAACAATATATTAGCACCACTACATGTGTTTTGCACATTTAGAGCATATGACAGGGTAACTGATATTTGGATTATGCAGTATGAGTAACATAAGTTTTTTTTTTCTTTTTTCCATTTTTAAAATTTTTTGCCATTGTACAGCATTGGTCATGATTGGTTTCTATTATATCAACTTTTTTCTCTTCATTCTGAATGAAAGGAATAAGATTAAAAATGTTTTGCAGACATTACTACTAAGTACATGAGGTAAGTAACATATAAAAAATATCACTTTTGGGTGAAGTATTCCTTTACACTTATATGTGTGTAATCTGGTGCTGGAACCTGACAAAGCAGAAACAATCCCTAGGTACAAGTCCACTGTAAGACACACTCACACAGCGCTAGTTTAGATAATTTAATTAACACAATGTCTTCAGATGTAAGAGAAGTGTCAGAGTAAACAGATTAACAGAGGAAAACAAATACAGACACAGGGAGTAACATCATCTCCTTGATAATGTGAAAACATCACTAATGCAGCACAAATTATATTTTTTCAACTCCATAAAACATTTACTACTGTTTCTGAATCAGTGAATGCAAATAGTTTGCTAAGAGCTTTATAATGCAAATATGGAATGTAGTGTGAATCGAGAAACTCACTGAGGTGTTGCAATATTTGTAGTGCCAAACTGGCTACAACCCTATTTAACAACAAGCTGTCCAACAAAGTAAATCAGAGTTCCATAAGACACAAAAAGAAGAGCAAAAGAAACTCATACTCTTCAAATTTCTCTGTTTCACAGATAGCTCCATTTCAATCTGTTGCTCAGGTGAAAAGGTGACCTCCATCTTTGGGCTCTCCATTTATAGTGGCCCATTCCCAGAAGGGGTGGAACTTGTAACACCCACTGGAGGCGGGGCCCTGGCAGCAGCTGCACACTGTGGAGAAAATTGGAGGCATAGTTAGCAGCAGTGCCCTCTTGTGCTCAGTGGTGGTATTACTTGGCTTACCTGACCCCTCCAGAAGGTCCCCAAACATGCATATGTGACACTAGTTATATCTGTAGTTATAACATTCTTTGAACTGAATTGTAATTCAAATCAGCTTAAAACAGAGATGGTTTGCCTCCAATATCTTTCTTATTATATCCGATGTGTTTCAGTTTATTTTAAGCAAGAAAAATGCATACAGTATGTCATGTGCAGATCAGATATTCTCAATTCATGTATATGCCTCTTTAAAGGTCTATTTTCTGGAACCAATTACCAGAAATTAACAAAAATATAATGTTCATGAGATGTGCTTATATAAAACAGGCATCAAGTCCTCAAGGCATAGTGTCCATTAGGGAGGAATTAAAGAGGAAATGTTGCAAAAAATTTCTGAACAAATATGTTCTCTACCTCAACTGGTGAACATAAATCTATTTCTGCACACTGCACTCAGATATTCCCATTGATATCTTTGAACCCAATCACCAATAAAGTCAGGATTATGCTATCTTATTTGATGTCTGTTATTTATTTTTCTTATTACTCAAAATTCAAACATCAATCTTGATTTCTCTTCTCACCATTATGTCAACATTCATTGTAGTCATTGCCACTACTAGAGACTTTTGACAGTGTGTCATTATTTTAATAAATTAAAGGTTTTGATGACAACACCAATGTTTCCACAAAGGACAAGACACTATGTCTTTGGAAGTCGTGATGTTTACTTAGCATCACAAAATGGTGTCTAGTAACTCATATAAATATTGTGCAAAGCACAGGATAAGAAACATTGTGCATTAAAAATATGTGTCAATGAATGGATATCATTTCCTGTTTGGACGTTAGTCTAAACTATTGTAGTTTTAATCATGAAAGTGATATGTAGATGATTTAGCTATTAATTACCCACTTATTTGTACACTGAAATTTCTTGTGTTTTTATGTAACCTACCCTTTAACTCTGTAATATTGACATTGTGACCATCGTCTTACCCCTGCTGATTTTGATGAACTGTGCACTAAGAACTCACAGTGGTTTATCTCATAGTGCAATCTGAATGTGCTTCTAAAGACATTTGTAATTGTGCTCACTTGCGGTGGACACAGAGAGTGCTAAGGATTATTAAGATTACGAGACAGCCTGGAAATAACTGAGAAACAAGAAATTGCAATCAAAAGACAAGGAAGAATACCAGAGGATGCAAAAATAAGCACAAGTCAGAATGACAGGATTGTTGACCAATAAATAAAGGGTAAAAACAGATCTTCACTTTAAAAGCATAGTATTATGCGAATGAATATCATGTTCATGATGCGTGCTGATTTTTACAAAAGTGTCTATTTTACAATATTTTAGCAAAAAATGCATGTGTTTTGTGTGCTTTGAGCATACAACTGGATATCTGATATGTGGAATATGCAACATGAGCAAAGTGATTTTTTTTCCCCCCCATGGATGTTTTTTTTATGTCATTTGCTGTTACCATTGGCTTCTATTATATTGTAATTTTTTTTATCTTGTTTTTCCACGAACACATGAGGTTAAAAATTTTCTTTTTTGTCAATACAAAACACATGAGGTAAGTAACATGTAAAAAAATATCATTTTTGGGTGGAGAATTCCTTCAACATGTATAAATGAAGCTGTGAACTACATGACCAATGGAATGGATAGAATGCCCTGTAAGAGTGGAAGAGATTTAAAGAGGGTCTTCCTTTAAAGCCAAAGCAAGAGAACTGTTATCGTCAAAGCAAGGGGTCAATATGTGGAAGCTGTTCTGTTTTTCACCAGAATTTGAAGGACTGGATCAAAAGTAAAAAATGAAGGTCAAACCACAATTTGGTTTGATTATTTAATTGAGCACTTGTCTGTTCTGAGGATCTTTCCTTTTAATTAAATTAAAGCTTGGATATATTTTAATGAGGGCAGTGATCTTATAGAGTAAGACTACCATAATGTTGTGGATGACTTGGTTTGTGCCTCCTGTGTTTAGTAACCATGCAGCATTGGAGCAGCCTAATGTGCAAAATGACACATGAAATCCAGAAATACAAAATGACGGTGTCCATATATGACAATACGCAAAACGTTGAATAAAAATGAATAACATGTTAAAACAAAAGGGAAATGGCAAAGAATAATAAATTATGTGTTTCTGAAACCTTTGGGAGGGAAAAAAAGCCTCACTACAAGTTAATTAAAAGGATTTAGTTTAGAGGTTTTTCAGTGAGTACAATCTCCAAATGACCTATTTTTAGATAAAAAGATATTTTGAATTATAATGATTTTGTGAAATTGGTATTTTCCAGATATGTAATGCATGTACTGTCTGGACCTAGACTTGCTGTTAGCTTGTGAGAAGATTAAACGTCATGGAAGGATCAGTAGAGCTTAGTAACAATGCTCTCTGTTACTGTCTTATTTTAGGTTCCTTCCATCCTAATATTCATAACACCCGAGGTCTAGGAACCTTCTCACCAGGAAGAAGTTCACTGTGCTCAGTGGAAGAGAGGCCTGAAGGAGAAAGCAGCTCATCTTCGGAGCACAGCGTAAAGCAGCAGATGATGGTATGTATTCACTTCTTTTGTATAGTAGGTCTTCGTCTGTTAAACACACTATTTGTAATTCCCAGTTCTCTTATTTCTTAAAGAGTGGACCCTGGTTAGCTAGGCATCTGGTGCCAGCTATTTATTTATGTTTAATGGTGTCTCCATTAGCATGAACATGTTTATTTCAAAACTGTGTTTTGTGATGAGAATACAGTAAGATGTCATATTGTAAATAATTACATGAACACACTACTTTAGGAAAAAGTAGGACTGCTGTTTGATCAAAAACATTTATAGCACATTTACATTTTTTTAGCAAAATTAACTATGCTGTAATTGAAAATTTTACATATTTCCCTTCAAGCATATTAATATTTTCCTGTAAAGCAGAAATAACTTAATGATTACTTCCTAATTCAAAAGCAGTTTTAATAATCACTTGAATAGGCATATTATTACTCCAGTTAGTTTATTAAAACTGAATAAATCGGTGAAGGACTAATCAGTCAATGGCTCAAAGAAAGTTTTTATTTTTATTTATTTTGCACACAGTCCAACACTTTAATTGGTTCTATCGATAATGCTGTCTTTAAAATGACATGAAGATAAAAAAAAGACATTATTGATTTTCTGACTATTTATTCAGCCAATTGCTTAAGCACACCAGTTTATTTGAACTGGTCAGTACAAGGGATGTCTTTTATTATTAGCAACAGTTATAGAAAATAAATGTTCATAACAGACAGTAGTGGCAAGTGGTGATAAATATTTTCTGACTGGCTTAGCCATGAGTGAGCATCTGTCCTCATTTAACTTTTACCACTGTAATAGATCCAAGTCAATGTCAATTTTTTGCTGAAGTCTGTATCGCACAACAACTGTTTTTGTGGAGGAGGAGCAAAGAAGCATCAGGGGCCAGGGCCATAAGAACAATTTTTTGGTAAGGTGTGCTGCTGACTACAAACACTAACTGGCTTATCCAAGGTAGCATCATGGGGTATCTGCAGTGTATCCCAGCATTCATTGGGCGCAAGGCAGAAACAACAGCTGGACAGTACACCAGTAAATTACAGGATGAACACACAAATACACACACAAATATAAAAATATGTTTGGACCAATTTAGCAACAATAATTCACCTAACCTCTGTGTCTTGGGGCTGAGGGAAGAAACCGGTGTAAATCCACATGTAATCAGGGAGAATATGCAAACTCCACAAAGGAAGCAATCTGGACAAAAACATCAATCCTTGGTATAAGGTAACAACACTACCACTGCTCCATTGTGTTGCCCTCTCTCTTTGTCTCTCTTTATATATATATATATATATATATATATATATATATATATATATATATATATATATATATATATATATATATATTTATATATACAGTGATCCCTCGCTATATTGCGCTTCGCCTTTCGCGGCTTCACTCCATCGCGGATTTTATATGTAACCATATTTAAATATATATCGTGGATTTTTTGCTGGTTCGCGGATTTCTGCGGACAATGGGTCTTTTAATTTCTGGTACATGCTTCCTCAGTTGGTTTGCCCAGTTGATTTCATACAAGGGACGCTATTGGCAGATGGCTGAGAAGCTAGATTGCTTACTTTTCTCTCACTCTTGCGCTGACTATCTGTGATCCTGACGTATGGGGATTGAGCAGGGGGGCTGTTCGCACACCTAGACGATACGGACGCTCGTCTAAAAATGCTGAAAGATTATCTTCACGTTGCTATCTTTTGTAAAGCTGATTCCTGAAAAGACATGCTGCACGGTGCTTTGCATACTTAAAAGCTCGAAGGGCACGTATTGATTTTTGACTGAAAAACAAACTCTGTCTCTGTCTCTGTCTCTCTCTCTCTCTCTCCCTGCTCCTGACGGAGGGGGTGTGAGCTGCCGCCTTCAACAGCTTTGTGCCGCGGTGCTTCGCATACTTAAAAGCCAAACAGCCCTATTGATTTGTTTGCTAGAGATTGTTTTCTCTATCTATGTGACATTCTGTGCTCCTGACACGCACTCCTTTGAAGAGTAAGATATGTTTGCATTCTTTTAATTGTGAGACAGAACTGTCATCTCTGTCTTGTCATGGAGCACAGTTTAAACTTTTGAAAAAGAGACAAATGTTTGTTTGCAGTGTTTGAATAATGTTCCTGTCTCTCTACAACCTCCTGTGTTTCTGCGCAAATCTGTGACCCAAGCATGACAATATAAAAATAACCATATAAACATATGGTTTCTACTTCGCGGATTTTCTTATTTCGCGGGTGGCTCTGGAACGCAACCCCCGCGATGGAGGAGGGATTACTGTATATATATATATATATATATATATATATATATATATATATATATATATATATATATATATATATATTGTCGTGGAACCAGGTCATCAGCAAGCCCCAAACACAAACACACAAAATGGCAAAAACAACATGAAGGAAATGTTTTTTATGGAGTTGTATTCAAATCACACATGAATAGAGGAGTATTGGCATTTAGCATGTCACACTAATGGCATCAGATACTGAGGCACCCACGACCACACCACCAGCAACTGGGATAGACTTCATGAAATAATGGCACAGAACAATGATAGTAAAATAATGATAAACCTTTTCCATAATAAAGGAAAAAATCATCAAACCCAGATAAAAATCTTCTACAAGAAATTAAACAGAGATTCCCATGTAAGGTTTCTTCATGGAACTTTGGAATAGAAAGAAATAAATTTTGTAAGGAGACAATTCACAACATTTGCAATCAACCTTATATTAGTAACTATATAGATTTATTTTTGATTAATTGTAAAATTTTGTCTGTGAGTAGCTTTATCTTTCATCTCATTTGTGTTACTATTGATCTACCTCAGCAAGATAGGCAGAAACTTTGTGAAAAGGAGCGGGTGATAGAGATGTGGACAAAATGTATGAATTTGGTATGAATACCAAAAACTATAGCCAATCTTTCAGCCAAAAACACAAAGCTGAGGATCAAAAAGCCAGTAAGTACAGAAACAAAAGTAATAGCGTAAAAAGTTTTTTTTTAAAACAAATTTTGGATAAAGTGGGTTCATACATGGAGATTTAAATAAGGTTGCACATTATGGTGTCAGAGGTCACGCTCTCCCAGAGGCTTATGGGATAATCTCCATAGCAATGAAACACAAAATAGCATTACAATATAACATAAAACATAAAAAAGTAACCACAGCAATAAATTCTATGTGGCAGACAACCCTGGAAGGGATATTAATAACATTTCTAAAGACACCAGAAAATATATATATTAACAAAAATCATAAATCATGACAAACAATCTGTAGGGCTCCACAAACCTCAAAATCCAGGCTTTTACTCAAAAACTACACTGTAAGGCTCCATATATGTTCTAGTAACAAAAATCAGCATGGCACCTGCTGTAGCAACAGGTTTGTGGCACTGAGAAATCTTTAGAATGGATGAGGGAAAACATTAAAACTTCTGTTCCTAAATAAAAAAATATATTTTAAAGATTTTATTAAAAAGGTTGAAAAACAAGATAAAAAAGCAAAATTGAATCATAAAGGAAGATGCCTGAAGGGCAAACCCACTCAACTAAAACCAAGTCCATAAATCAGAAATCAATTTGTTAAACACAGCCTAGCATCAGAAAACAAAAATCATAAAGAAATAGTATTTATACAAACTAAATATCAAGAAAGGAGCCAAAGAACTGAATCATAAGCACAATGTGACCGCACTAATGTGGTGTTAAACCCCAGGTTATATTAGACTGGGGTGGTCCCACAGCTGGGGTGTCAGGAGGGCTCGCCCTTCTTGGCTCAATACATAAAACACAAATGCAAGTATTCTAAACAAGAGAGAATTGTCTGAAATTAAAAAAACAAGACAGAATTCACTAATACATATGCAAAAACACAATTAATAACACAAATGTACAACATAATACTCAAGATATAACAAAAAGATTAAATAAAAAGAAAAGACGTCTGAGTGAATGACAAAACAGCAGCTATACCATAGCAGTCTGACATATCATTAGTAGTCCTTATAACTCATTAGCTGCACAACATGACTTTTTCAAGTATTTATCTATAGATTGTGTAGTTCTTTATAAGTAGACCTATTTATAAACCGCTAATGAACAGTATGTGATTGCAGTGGTTAATGTTGCTGCCTCATAGCTCCAGGAACTTAAGTGTGAATCTTCATTCCAGCACTCTGATCAGTTTGCAAGTCCTAACATATCTGAGGGTTTTTTCATTTGGTAATTCAAAATCTGTCTAGAATCCTAATTGGAAAGTTCAAATTGCTCAAGTGTGGATGAGCACTTCAGTGTGATCTGTGATCTGCATCACATGTCCAGGGTGCTTGATGACTTTAGAATGAGTCTATGATACTTTGATAAAGAAAATACAGTTAGGTCCATAAATATTTGGACAGAGACAACTTTTTTCTAATTTTGGTTCTGTACATTACCACAATGAGTTTTAAATGAAACAGCTCAGATGCAGTTGAAGTGCAGACTTTCAGCTTTAATTCAGTGGGGTGAACAAAGCGATTCATTTCAGGAGCTCAAAAGTAATTGGACAAATTAAATAACTGGAAATAAAATGTTCAGTTCTAATACTTGGTTGAAATCCCTTTGCTGGCAATGACAGCCTGAAGTAGGTGGTCCACTCACTGGCGTAGCGTAGTGGGGGCGGCAGGGGCGGCCCGCCCTGGGCGGCACTTTTAGGGGGCGGCAAAATTTCACAATAAATAATAATAATATCTTGTAAAAATTTGAACCATACCTAAATAAGGGGGCGGCGGAATTTTCCTCTGCCCCGGGCGGGTGACACCCACGCTACGCTACTGGGTCCACTCCTACAAGCACTTGGGGTTCCACATCATTGATTGGTTGGACTGGTCTTAGAACACAAAGGAGCTATATTAGAAAAGACAGAGCATGCTGTTTTTCCTTAGGAGACTGCGTTACTTTAGTGTGGAAAGTGACATCCTTCACATCTTCTATAACTCTGTGATGGCCAGTGTAATTTTTTATGCTATGGTGTGCTGGGCTGGTAACATCACTTCAAGAGAGGCTCACAGAATTAACAAGCTAATTAAAAGGCAGTTTTAGTTATGGGATGCACTCTGGACCACCTGGAGTTCACAGCAAAGGAGAGAATTAAAACAAACCCGAGTGCCATTATGAACAATGTTGCACATCCTCTCTTTGAGACACTAACACTAAGGACTTTCAAACAATTAATTATTCAGCAGAAAGTGTGTCCAGAAATACTACTGGGGCTCCTTTATACCAACAGCAATATGTCTGTGTAATGCCTCACTGGGACTTCCAAGTCAGAAGTTTTTTTTTTCTTTATTTTTATTTTTCTTCCTTTTTAGTCAGTGAGTGTGTGCATATATTTAATTATTTATCTATTTATGTAAAAAGCCAAATTTCCCCCAGGAGACACATAAAGTTCTGTCTATCTAAACAGTTTGACTTGTGATTTTGATTTGAACACATTTGCCAGTTTATCAAGGATTCAGCTCCTTTATACAGTATATGGATGACTTACTGTATGCTTTTGTCTTACACAGTATTTTTATAAAGAGTGAGTCAAAATTATGTTAACATTTGAATGATGGAAACAATTTATTCACATAACATACTTGATATGTGCAAGATGATTTACATGAACCAGTTCACCATCATGCCCAACACATGTACCATATGTGGCATATAAATTGTCCGCAAAAATTGCATATAAGTATATACATAGCAGTACATTAGTGTTAACATAATTTTGACTCACCCTGTATTTGACAAAATCTGGCAGTGGGGGCTTTTTCAATGAAAGGCCATTCATATTTTAACTTGGAGTGCCTTACTGTCAACAGGATGAATTCAGCTACCCAGTGGAGACGCTGGCCCTTACCGTCGATGAGGTGATCAATGTTCGCAAAGTGCTGGTGAAAGCTGAAATGGAGAAGTTTCAACAATGCAGAGAGCTGTATAATAATCTGAAGAAAGGGAAGGTAAGAGATGGCTGCCACAACGCTGTATGTTTCTGCTTACTAATCCTTTTTAGAATATCCTAATTATGTTGGCACATTTTTCATTTAATTAATTTGAACCTGAACAAAAAAATAGAGCAGATAAAATCTTAAATGGATGTAATTTCAGTCTGTGCCTCTCACTTTCATTTTTGCTCCTGGAAAACGTAATAAACAAAATAAAAATTGCATGCAACTGTACAGTAAATTAATCTGTTAGCATCTTTAAGCACCAGCAGTGACAAGTAGCAGAGGGAATGTCAAACTCACATCTAGAGGACTATAGCAGTTGCGCTTTTTTGTTACATCCGGTATCTCCTTCCTTTTCAAACTGATGTCAGCAGCTGAATTCCTCCATTGTCTATTTTCTTGTCTAAAAGCTCTCTGTGGCACGGTGTTCATTTCTCATGTATCTTTTTTCAAATTCATATCCCTAACCAACTTTTCGGTTCAGCCTTTTCATTTTGAGAGTGACCACTCCATTTTCTCAGAATAGTATTGAATTTATTATGAAAAGGCATGGGTGCAACTAAAAAGCCCTTTCCGTTCTTCCACTTTCTGCACCTACAGTGTCTTATGAAGCTGGAGATTTTCAGATTAGCATTTGTCTTGATTGAGGAGGCATCCTTAGACAGTGAGGAGACCAAGAATTGAACACTGAACACTGAAGCTGTAAAGCAGCAGTGCTAAGCACTGTGCCACCATGCTGCTTTAAATGCATTATTTTGCTAATCAGAAATAAAGCAAAAGCATTCTCAAACTCTGAGTGCTGGTGACCAATACCACCCATCTATTGAGTTTTGGAATCTGCTTAGCTAGTTTGGGGTCACAGGGAATTGGAGTCTTTGTCAGTAGCATCAGGCAAAATGCAGGAAACAACCTTGAACATGGTACCAATTCATTGCAATGGTAACCAGTACAGAATGGCGATCATTTTTCCTTGGGGTGTTTCTGGTTCTGTTTATTTGCAGGAGGTCAGAAATCAAATTAAATGAATGGTGTTACTTTGACTCTTATCTTAATGAAAGCCCTATGCTAAAGAAATAGCATTCCACTCACATCAGGTGCCATATTTAATACCTAAATCACTCAAGATAGCCTAAAATTTAAAGCAAAACAATATTTATTAGTAAAAATAAATATTGGCAAAGTCTGGATATAAAACCCTAGAATACACCCTATTTCAAAGTCAAAATTCTTAAACAATACTTTCTATAAGAATATGAGAGCTGAAGAATATCTGATGATTCCAAAAAGGATGCTCACGTTTGGGTTGCTGTTGACCCTGCTTCTAACAAACCAGCAGCACCTTGTTTTGATTTTGTGGGGCAGCCAGAAATAAAAGTGAACATTGACAGCCAAGTTCTACTTACTTACTTCAAGTTATTTCATAACTAGCCGTCCCCCGCGGTGCCACCCACATAGTAATGAAACAGGACAGCAAGGAGGGCACTGCTTGGTTCCCCACGCCTGACGTCACGCTTTCCCCTCCCCTCAGCCTGTAGCCTATGTCTCGGATTAGAGCGAATATATTGCTCCTGCAAGTGAACTATGATTCTTAGTGTGATAAGAGAAGTGGCAAAATCAATCGGAATGTTCAAGCAAATTCTAGAAAAAAGCCAGATCTAAATCCATTAAGTAATTCTCTCGTTTGCTAGATGTAGCAGATGTAAGATACGCCCCAAGGCTGGCACATGAGTGAGGAGGGCCCCGCCCCCCTCCCCTTGGCCTGCTGCGTGTGTCTTGGATTTGCACAAATAAATCAGTACCGCAAGCGAACTATGACACACAGTGCAATGAGAGAAGTCGCAAAATCAGAATGTTCAAGGAAATTATAGAAAAAAACCAGATCTAAATCCGTTAAGTAGATCTCTCATGAAAAGCGGACAGACAGACAGACAGACAGACAGACAGACAGACAGACGTTCATTGGATTTTGTATATATAGAGATGATGACGTAATCAAAGTAATTGTGGGGATGAACCATTATGCTGAACAGTGTCAGTACATGACTGTACACCTAAGCATTTTTCCCATTCAAAGATACACCTTACAGAAGACATGTTTTGACAGTATATGCTATTAGTATCATCGTTGTTCTTATTATTCTTTTCATATTATTTGTGTAAAATGACCCAGACACAGACAGGCAGACACGTTGTAAGTACCCCACATATGTTTATATGTTTTACAAAATGCTCTCCAACAACCCCAATACCCCACAGTTCTGGCCTTATCACAATGCCTTTTCTTCAGACCGCCTCCTTCTCTCCTCCAGAGACCTCGTCCACTCTGCTCTCCCGACTCAAGTCATCCTCCGAAAGGAGGCGGCCCCTTTATATAGGCACCCGGATGTACTCCAGGTGTGTCCCGGCAATCTCCCACCGACACGCCCCAGTGTGGCGGAAGTGCAGGCTGTATCCCCGGAAGCACTCCAGGTGTCCCTGCTTTTCTTCCCCCGAGCACTTCCGGGTGTGGTGGAAGTGCTGAGGTCCAGGGTCCTACTGGTATTGGGGTGCCCCCAGCGGTGACCACGGGCCCCTACAGGGTCGAGCTTCCCAGCTCTGTACCCGTAGCCCCCAGGGCGGTCGGCCCCTTGAGGTCTGGAGGAGGGCTTCCTCCGGTCTTCTCGGGCGCCCTGGCTGGGTACCACCCCCATCCGGGTACCACATATTATTATACTTTTTATACTTCTGACTTTTCTTATTTTGCATGTTTTTCAGTAGAAAGATTAGATGTAATAAAAATCAACGCATTTTAGTTTAGTTTTTTTGAGAAAAAATGTAATGCTAAGGAGGTTAACTTGCATGTTGTAATGATCACTGCAACAGTGGGGACAGACGAACAGACACACATGTAAACCACTGCAGCTACTGGGCTCCACACTGTGAAAGGAAACGCCTTGACACAGGAAAAATGTTTGGGGCAGCCACCCGTATACTTGAATAAGGCTGCAAAGAAATGAAAATTGGTAGTACAGTTGTGTACAACTTGAGTGCAAAACAGAACTGAGTTCACAAGTTGAAGCTGACTGGTATTTAAGGCAGGTTGGCGGAAGTGATGATGTCAGAGGGGCTGCAACTGGAACAAACGTTATCTTTTCAAGGCAGAATTTCCCGCATTTGGTCTTTAGAAATAAAAGAGAAAGGTTTACTGCGCCCCACCACCCCCTGGCTTGGTGTGGAATTACCTACTTTTGGTCTTTTTAGCTGCTTCCCGTGAGTGACAACATGTTTGAGAAGTACCTTTGTCGCTATGATATCTTTCTGTCATTTTAACTATTGCATGACTATATGACATAACAACAGCAAATAGAGTTTAGATAAGTATTATAGTTTATGGATATCTTCTTCTTCTTTTGGCCGCTCCCGTTAGGGGTTGCCACAGTGGATCATCTTCTTCCATATCTTTCTGTCCTCTGTATCTTGTTCTGTTACACCCATCACCTGCATGTCCTCTCTCATCACATCCATAAACCTTCGCTTAGGCCTTCCTCTTTTTCTCTTGCCTGGCAGCTCTATCCTTAGCATCCTTCTCCCAATATACCCAGCATCTCTCCTCTGCACATGTCCAAACCAACGTTCAAACCAACGCAATCTCGCTTGCATTTCCAATTAGACAGAAATGGTAAATTTGTTAATTATTCGTTTAGACATGCAGGCAGAAGGAGAATGTTGTGCGGCCTCATCTGTGCATCTGCTGGTGTTGGTAGAATTATTGATTTGTGCTTTGAGAACTGAAATCTACTGGAGTGTGATATACTGTTTACTTCAAATGCATATTTTCATGAATATAGCTGCCAGTTCTTTCAAGTACACATTCGACTCCTACACTATCGTGATAATGCTGAACAACAGAGAGCACACGCAGCACATGCAACAACATATCATTCATATTTACCACTTGTCCATTGATGCCATGGAATGCTGATGTATAATCTGATGTTACAGAAAGGTTTTGCCCTTGCAACAAATTACGTTTGTTTTAAAGGTGTGAAACGTGCTGTCTGCATATGCGCAAGAGCGGCATTTGGGAGGGGCAAGTGCTCCTAAGGGGGCCCCGCTTTTGAGGTCCATGTGTCCCATTTGAGAAGATATGTCAAGTAATATTCTCCAGTATACAGTGGAACCTCGGATCACGACCGTAATTCGTCCCAAAACTCTGGTCGTAACCCGATTTGGTCGTGACCCGAAGTAATTTCCCCCATAGGATTGTATGTAAATACAATTAATCCGTTCCAAACCGTACGAACTGTATGTAAATATATTTTTATTAAAGATTTTTAAGCACAAATATAGTTAATTATACTGTATATATATTTGAGATGTTTCTAAGAGGAACCCTTTTAAAATCCCTCTTCAAGGTCAAATTCCTTACATGTACATCTTTGAAAACATTCCATAGTCTGAGTATTAATGCCCAAAAACATGCTCGCTAATGATAACCGGCTGACGTGACATCAACGTGAGTTATGACTATGCCATCCTGCATATTGAGACTCAGAGTATACTTGCAATTTGGGTACTTTTTTAGAAGAGGCCCTGCTAATTTCCGCATGACACTACATTGCATTTCGCACTATTGTGGTTTTGTCATGAATTATGAATTGCACTCTTTTTAATAGATTATATCATTATATTTTGATAAAGTCCGCATGTTATCTTGCAAAAATTCAGCTGAATATTGTAATGAGAAAATCCAGTGTATATTAACATTATTTTTTATTAAAATTCATGTGCAAGTTTATGAAGTCCACACATACCAGTAACAGCATTTGACATAACCGGTCCCACGTGGAGTTGTTCAGCCCTAGGCCCTGCACACTCCTAAGGCCGCCTCTGCATACGCAACACACATTTATATGTCTAATGGGTTTTTTTAGGAGACTTTTCAACTGTGGACAGTTCATCAGCTTGCTCTCCATCAGACCAGGTTAACAAGAGCATCTCTTATCTTTGCAGTGCTAAATCACTGCTCCAACGTTGAGCTCCGCCTTCATGAACCATTGGATTGGTTTAGAAATGTGACAATCGGTGAGCTGTGTAATTGTTCCCACCCAGTTTGAGCACCAACCCCTTATGGCTGTCTCCAGACATTTACATATTATATGTCTGGCTTCAGCATGACTTACTAGAATGTAACATTGCCAAATCCTTCACTTTAATTTGTTTTACTTGATCCTAACTAACACTGATCTTTGTCGATTGTTAAAGAAAAGGATCTGATGCTTGGATGCCAGAAACTGTGCACTGCCATCTTATTGAGGCAAGTCAAGATAACATATTACGCACGCTTGTCTTCTGCATCACATAACCAGCAATATGCTACCAGTATAAACATCATTGTTGTGGCCATGCAAAGACTGAAAAAATGGCATCACCAGAAAAGTAATAGCATTAATAAACAATGAGAAAATACATCCACATACTCCATAGAGTCTAAAGACTTGATGCATTACATCAAGTAGCTGTAAAGTAGAAAAATATAGGAGATTAACAGAAGTGATCTTTTAAGTCATTCCCTGTCACTGGTGGTCCTCCTGGATCCCCTAATAGTTCAACAATAAGGCAACCAAAAATCTGAAGTTCTTTGCTCCTACGGTGAACTTAACTGTCTAGACATTTAGTAGCCTGAAAGAGCCTTCTGAAAACTGGTTGACCTTCGAGAGCTTTTACGATTTCAAAAGCACATACAAGAGTTTAAGACTGGTAGTGTTCCCCTTTCAGGAAGCAATAACTAAAACGCAGCTCTGTACAATTCACAGAGAGGGTTCAAGGAGTGAGCTGCAAAGGACTGGTTTGTCATTCATTCAATGTATACTGTAATTGTGGCTGATGCGGATGAAAAGGTAATTAAAACAATCGGCATTAAATATAGAACTGAATGTTCAGCTTTCATTTTGATTATTGTTTTGTTCAACTACAGTACTAAAAGACTGTCATCTTTTCACCGTAGGTGTGCTGCTGCTGTAGAGTCAAGTTTCCACTGTTTTCATGGCCTTCGAATTGCCTTTTCTGTAAAAGGTGAGGATCACCCTTTTAAACTTAATCTGCTGTTTTGGTGTTTCATCTTTCATGGAGAGCACAAAGTGGTTCTGTTTGGATGCTCAATAATTTTTCTAACCTAATTCCCAGGATAGGTTTGTACTTTACAAGATGATTAAAATGCACATGTATTTTCTGGGAATTGCTATGAATATCCCATTGATCATTGAACACCCCAGGGAACTTGTACCTAATTAAAGCAGTAATGTTCTCTGCACTGTCATAATGTATTCTGTAAGAATTTTAAATAGGACATTTTATAGGTTGCCCTTTGGCGGCCATGACAGCTCTCTAATTTTTTTTCAGACCCAGTGGAAGAATTTAAATGAATGTTTGTGGCATGTCACATAGACACAAAATAAAATAGGCAGATAAAGCATGTACAGCGTCTTTTAAACTGTACCACCAGTGTAGACACGATCACCTCTCGAATGCTTCCAAACACCCCTTCTGCTCTCACTGTATTTAGTGCTCTACACGGGGTGTTTTCCTGTAGAAAAAACCTCCTGTATGATTCATAATAGAAAAAAACAGATGACACCATGCAGTACAACTTCAGCTATCACAGTTTCCTACTCAATGTCATCAGAATAGACTGACCGTAGCCCTCCCAATGAAGCTGTTCCTACACCTCAAGACAATCTACCCAATGGAACATCCCTCTCTAGGAAAGACTGGGTCACGCTTAACTGAGCTAGGTCAAAGGTGGGTAAAACAAGGGACAACCTATTTAGATGGGACCTCACAACAAGCGCTGAATGTCCCTGTGGTGAGCCCACCCAAACAATGGACCAGATTCTCCATGAATTTTCCCGAGGCCTTACATGCACCGATGAAGATCATAAGGATGATAATGACACCACTCTTACCTGGCAGTGACACGGCAGTGGCATGATAAGATATGATGATGATGATGAGTGTAGTAATGGCTAACTGCGATAAGAGATTAAGAGGAAATGAATCGGTATACTTCTGTACACACGTTGCACTCAAACTGCATCCTGTAATTAATTTAACCCCAAGGCCGTCAGCTACTGAGGTGTTTTTTGGATTATATAAACTTCATTTTTCTCTCTGCACATTGGATCAACTATTGCTTAAAAGCATTTTTTTACATTAGAGATTAGATTTAACATTCTATTTTGGCCATAGAGTTATCTTTGTCATGTCCAGTTTAAATGTGCCATTGTTTGGATGATTTCTTAATTTAAATCAATTACTTTTTCTTATTTAGTGGTTAGTTTTTGATATTTTGTATTTTTTCTTTGTGCTTGTGATATTTGATTTCTGTTTCTATTAAAATATTTAATTACTAATCATTATTGCTTGTAACTGAGAGGTTAGGTAATGGTTGTCTCTTTGTGGGTGGTTTTTACTCTTGTCTTTAGGGTGACCCTTAAGTGACAGTCTCAACAATCAGTGGAAGCAGAAGCATGGATGTTATAGACTGAGTGAGGGAGAGGGGGTGAGATTGGTTTAGCGGGTGGGTCTTCAGCCTTGTAGACAATGGGCTTTGACTGTAAGACTCCACCCCTTCTTCTGCCTCCTTAGCTGTTTTCTCTGAAGACTAAGTTGGTGGTCAAGTTTGTGACAAGTGCATTTAGAAACATGTGCTACAGAAAGATTAAATAAATATTGCCACATTGAAAACCATGGGCATTTTAACACCAAAGTTTAGATTTACCAGCTTGGTGATTGCAGCCATAAAAGTTGAGCCAGAAGCAATCAAGCAAATAAATTTGAAAACTTAATGTCTATAACATTTTAACTCATCAAAAAACAGTTTAAGCTGGACCACCTTCTGGGGACTTTGTCAGTTTTCAGCTTAGAAAAGCTGACTCCCTGCTGTCATGATCCCTAGTTCAATTGCAACACCATGTGCATATTAATCAGAAGATTAAACCTTGCAGAAATAATAGGTCATCTGAGAGAAATGAAAAGTTAAAATATATGAAGACTGCAAATAGCTTTCTTGCTACTTTGTCCCTAAAACATCAGCCAGTTTTGACCCTATCCCTGCCTTCTAGAGTTGAGTTTATAGAGTAAAGTCTTCATTGATCATTCAAAGAGCATCCATCTTTTCAAACTGTCACCGGTCTTTGTGTATGTTGTATCATTCTTTTTTCTCTCTCCCATTAGATCAGTGTGCGGCTCCTGCAGTGTAAAGGTAAGAGTTTTACTGTTGTTTGTGACTGTTTAGATATTTTTTTTAATATTTGAATGAAATGAAGTTGCACTGACCACTAGAACTGGTGCCAGGAACATGTGTTTGTGCTACAACCAAGAATTTAAAAAATATTGAGAGCACAGTGTATGACATTCGCAAGACAATACTAAATGACAATATAGCACACTTCCCATAATATATACAGTAGGCCTACATATTGCAATAATATGTATAGAAATATGTTTATACTACAAACTTAATAAACCATTTAAGTAAATTATATGTAATTGGTGAGGAGGGTAGGGAGCATTTGGAACTCCAGGAGAACACAAAGGTGAATCAAACTCACAGACATGACTGTAGTAAAAAAGTGCCTTTTATAAAGTACTTCTTCTTTGTTGCAACCAAATAAGTCTGCCTGAAGTTGACAGCTGAAAAAAAATGGCTACCTGGATGAAGGTGTCTGTGATTGCTTTCGGTTATAGCCAGTGGCTCTCCGTACAAGCACAGCAAAACTATACAAAGGATGTAATAATACAAGTACAAGCAGAAGCACACAACTTCACATCTTCCTTAGGCCTAAGTCTGGGAGCTGATAGCTGGTAGCACGCTACTGCACCAGTAGTGACTCTATTCCATTGAGCCCTTAACCTGCAATTGCTTCAGCCTGGGTATGACATTAATCTGCGTCCAGCTGTGCAAGCAGGTCCTTCAAGTTACAGGGAAAAATTGGGGGTTGGTTGCAGGACTGGCACTCCAGCCCCAGAAAAACCTCACACTGTTCCAGTATGGTGCCAAGGTGTCACCTGCTGCACTTGGCTCACAACAACACTCTTAAAACTAAAGGTGCCAAAGGGGTTTTTCATAGGGGAACCATTTTTGGTTCCCAAAAGACCCATCCACATAAAGGTTGCAGAAAGAACCTTTATTTATTTGGATTTGTAACAGGCTCCATACAGTAAAAACCCATTAATAGATGGTAACAGATTTATGAAATCCAATGGGCTATGAGTTTAAAAGGACTCTTGCTGCATTTGCCCAGTAACACAGGCTAAGTCCAGGTTTTCTTGATCTGTTATTCTTCTGTAGCCCACCATACATTAAAGATTTTGGGTTTTTTCCTAAATATTAGGAAGCTTTTCAAAGCACAAAGAACCAACTTCATATGCAAAGAACCTATCCCGGAATGAAATGATGCTTGGTCAATCAATGGAGCTACAAAAAACCACACAACCCACTAAAGAACTAAATAGTGCCATTAAAGAACCAGTATTTTTAAGAATGTAGACACTTGGCACACTAAGATTTTTCCATTGTTTATATCATCCTCAATTGTCCTGCAAGTGATCTGTCACTTTGCACTCTGCAGAAGCCAACTGGCTTGCTATTGATGGTACTTCTGAGGCTGCATGTTATTTTACATTTCTCACACAAGAATGAGATCAGGTTCCATTTTAAAAACCTGAAGTCCTCATCCATTTTGCATAGCCTGATATCTTCAGTCAGCAGTATCCCCAGTAGTATTCCACCTGGGTCTTTTACATGTACCCAGAAACATAACGGGACTAAAAAACTACTTCTTCTCCATGACATCAAGAGAGCATGTGGCCAATCCACCACACGGTGGTCCGCCACACTCAGGGAGGTCTCAAAACCCTTCCATCAATTGCCCACTACCGGCATTGCAACACATTGAATCATCCACATTGGATGTCCTCTGCTAGGGACCTGGTGTGCTAGAGAACCATATTGGGATGAATAATGGATCATCTAAATATCTAAGTAAGCTACATCTATACAAATCCTCTGGGTACTTGTGACAAAGCGGGTTCGCTCCACACTCCCATCTTGCTTCTGGGAGCCCTTGAACCCGACACCGTCGGTAATGTCACAGATGAGCTAGACAGTGAGGCACAACAAAGCAAGTGGATGGTGCAAAAGTGTAAAGTACTTTTATTAAAAACAGCAAACAAAACAGTGTTCAAATAAGTAAGTGCAGTGTTTCAAAAATCTTTAAATAAATAATCCAATAAAAAGCTGTGAACTGTGGAGGTTAAAAAAACAATAAATAAATTCTTTAAAAACAATGAAGTTAAAACCATGGCTGGAAGCTGTCCTTTTTTCTTTTTCTGGTGACTCCCCTGCTTCTCTGGTCCAGACTATGCACCAGGGGAGCCACCCTACCTGCAGCTGACCTGCTCTGCCTTCTGATCTGGAGGCTTCCCAATCCCTGGCTTCGGTTCAGATCTCCCCAGACTGAGACTTGGGTTCCCCCAACGGCCAGGACGCTCCCGACTCCTGCTGTCTTCCGCGGTGAGTCATCCTTCTTCCGGTCACTCCCGCTGTGCTCACAATGGTCAGCGGGAGCGACCACAATCGACTGCCCTAGATGTCGGCCAAACACCCTGCTAGGGTTCACTGTTCAGCTGCCTGCGAGCCTACGCTTGTTCTCACACGCGCTTTTTCGCACTGGCTATCCTCTCCCTGCTTCCTGCCGCCACCTTCTCCTTCTATTAACCTCCGTTCACTTTTTTCTTTTTTTCTCCCCCTCCTAGCCGCCTCGTACCTCTATTTATCACGGGGATGTGGATCAGCTGTGGCAATTAGCAGCCCCCGGGAACAATTACGGATGCGGATGACTCCTCACCTGTGCACTTAGGCAAGGACCGCTTGCATCACGAACTCCCCTGGGAACCGCTTCCGCCACACTACCACGCCCCCTTTCTAAGCCACGAGTGCGTCGATTATTTATTTAAAAAGTGGTCCTGTTAACTTGAGCTGTAGACCCACTACACCACAGTAGATCTTTCAGTCCACGCCATACCACATACAGTATCTAGTTTATTAAAAAAACACTAAACCTGCTTCTAAGTACATTATTGGCTATTTTATACTTATCCTACATCAAAACATTTACAGTATCCTATCCATAAGCTAAGAAGGGGTGAGCTGTGCCTTAGATCCTCACATTTAGACTGTATTGTGCACATAATGTGCCTGAATATATTATAAAGACTCATGTTGGTTTGAGATGAGCTACCATAGCTGTATGTCACTTGAACATTTTCTTAATTAAGTGAGGGCATATTGTTTGCTATTTCAAAAACCATTCTAGTAGAAACCTGAAAGAAAAACTTTATAAACCTTATGTGGAACTGTAAAACAGACATTATGGTTTTAAGGAAAGCAGATCAGCAGCTTGTAGAAATATACAGGTGGAAGAATAGCCGTAGTAAAATAACAAAATCTGCAACCTCAGTGGGCCTACCTGTGCTATGTTTCATCCCTGTCTCTTACCTCACTTGCCTATCTTTTCACTCCTTACTGGTCTATCCATAACCTCCTTGACAATATATATAATAATTATAAAGGAGATACAAAAATTCATGTCATCTGTTGGGTTTCTTGTACTGTTCTAGGAATACATTACATGCTTTCTTCTTGGCTTCTACTGGGTTCTTCTGTTTTTAGCCATCCCAAGGCCCCCAAGTACAGTAAAGGAGTCTTCTAAACTGGCATCTCACTTTATTCTGCTCTGCTCTTACACTCATAATCACATTTCCTGTCTTTCTTAGGATCTTGCTGGACTTGGCCCCTGCCTTACTTCTTTACTGCTGGTAACTCCATTTATAGGGCCACCCACTACAGTATTTTAAATAGTCAGAGTTTTGTTTAACACACATGGCTGAGATTCCAGTTTTTCTTGTTGTGGTAAAGATATTCAGTCACAGGTGCTACATACGCCATTATATGCCTACTAACTCAGATCTTATTTAACTGTAGATGAAGATTCCCTCGAAGAAAATGGCACACATCCCTGTATACACTGTGGGGTTTGAGAGCACCAGCAGTAGCCACCCAAAGAAAAATGATGTCTTTCAGTAAGTGTGGTTATTGCATCAAATTCAGTAGCGATCCTTCGTGTGCACCACCTGATGTGATCTTTAACCTTAAACAGATGCTTTCAATTTCTTTCTGTGAGATATACAATGTTCATTTGTTTGTTGTTCCTTTACAGGTCTTTGCAAAGCTTAAGTTGCCGCTCTGTTGAAGAAGAATTCCCCCACCTGTATGCTAATGGATGCTCCCTGAAGGACATCTGCACAGAATGTACAAAATTTGTAGGAGATGTTATCACTTCAAGTCGAAAAAGTGTGGACATCCTGAACAACACGCCAAGGAAAACTAAATCCTTGAGAGTCCCTTCTGGGAGGTGTGCAAAATACAAATAAGACATTTTTTCACTCTTCATACATCACATCTGGATAACAATGGCTTAATGTAAAATATGTATCAAAATTTCGATCAGTGTTTTGTTTCCTGGCATGTCCTAACAGATGAAGTATTATCTGCGGCAGTCTCTCCCGCCTACAGTTTCTCAACAGTTGTTCAGTGTCATATTTGGACGGGCAGCTACCCACCAAATCAATGCTGTACATTGCCATTTGCTTTCTATGTTTGCACTTTCAAAATATTTAGATAAAAACTTATGGACCTTGTTGATGTGAACAAGAATAGTAAATAATAATGCAAAACACACAATGAAAGAGCACTTTGCGTATTGCCGAATGGATGAAGATATAGCCTGCCTTACATGCCATTTTTCGGCAAGATGCTTCTCACCCTTGGGCATCCTTCCTTAGGCTTGGAAAGAGTGCACAACACAAAGTGATATTTTTATAAGGTAACCAGAATGGACTACTTGGGCAGGGGCTGGCACAATTTAAATTATACCATATGTGATGCCTATTTCTTGTGGACTTTTCTAATGGCTGTTTTGAATTAGACACATTTTATGAAGAATGTTGTTAACAAATGACTGGTGTCAAACTCTGTGGATGCTGTACAAATAATAATACCACATTTTCTGTAGGTATGTAAAAATGAAAATAAAGATATTATCAAATAAGTTACATGCACGGTTACAATTGATATGAGGAGAAAGTCCAACCAATCCAGCCATTCTTGTACATGCTTCATCCATTTCTGGGTCATCTTATCTAGACACCATTAAGCACGAATCAGGAACTAATGTTCGAGAAGGAACTCGATTATTAAATGGCAGACTTACTCAGTACTGTGCTAGTTTAAAGCCACCAAATAACTGAACATGTGCCAGTAAAATACAGTATAACTGATCAGTGGAGCTTTCAGACATTGCACATCTCTACATCCAAGGAGTCTGCAGCAAACATTTCATTTTCAAAACTTCTTCCATTACTAGTCCCTAGAGTCTATCTTGGCAGTATTGATTCTAGGATATGAATAAACTCTTAATGGGATGCCAACCCATCACAGGACCCTCCCTTCTCATTGACGTTAGGCCAAATTATAGTCCCCAATTCACACATCTTTGTGTAAATGAGACAGAGTATCCTGAAGAAATCAATGTGAACATGAGAATAACATGAAGAACAAACAGTTGCAATGGAAAGATCACTGTAACTGTGAGACAGAACTAAACGCTGCACCACTTTGTCGAAAAAGTTGACATGAAACTGATGTTCATGGGAACTCAAGAAATTAATTTATTGTGTTTCTTGGAGGACAGAGTGGCTGAGATTGGGGACAGAGTGGCTTCATTTTGTAAAATAAGAAACAAGAGAGTGATCGTAAAAGTGTTGGGGTCTGTCCAGGAACCCTGTTTAATACAGGTGCTGGTCATAAAATTAGAATATCATGACAAACTTGATTTATTTCAGTAATTCCATTCAAAAAGTGAAACTTGTATATTAGATTCATTCATTACACAGAGACTGATGTATTTCAGATGTTTATTTCTTTTAATGTTGATGATTATAACTGACAACTAATGAAAGTCCCAAATTCAGTATCTCGGAAAATTAGAATATTGTGAAAAGGTTCAATATTGAAGACACCTGGTGCCACACTCTAATCAGCTAATTAACTCAAAACACCTGCAAAAGCCTTTAAATGGTCTCTCAGTCTAGTTCTGTAGGCTACACAATCATGGGGAAGAGTGCTGACTTGACAGTTGTCCAAAAGACGACCATTGACACCTTGTACAAGGAGGGCAAGAAACAAAAGGTCATTGCTAAAGAGGCTGGCTGTTCACAGAGCTCTGTGTCCAAGCACATTAATAGAGAGGCGAAGGGAAGGACAAGATGTGGTAGAAAAAAGTGTACAAGCAATAGGGATAACCGCACCCTGGAGAGGATTGTGAAACAAAACCCATTCAAAAATGTGGGGGAGATTCACAAAGAGTGGACTGCAGCTGGAGTCAGTGCTTCAAGAACCACCACGCACAGACGTATGCAAGACATGGGTTTCAGCTGTCGCATTCCTTGTGTCAAGCCACTCTTGAACAAGAGACAGCGCCAGAAGCGTCTCGCCTGGGCTAAAGACAAAAAGGACTGGACTGCTGCTGAGTGGTCCAAAGTTATGTTCTCTGATGAAGGTAAATTTTGCATTTCCTTTGGAAATCAAGGTCCCAGAGTCTGGAGGAAGAGAGGAGAGGCACAGAATCCAGGTTGCGTGAGGTCCAGTGTAAAGTTTCCACAGTCAGTGATGGTTTGGGGTGCCATGTCATCTGCTGGTGTTGGTCCATTGTGTTTTCTGAGGTCCAAGGTCAACGCAGCCATCTACCAGAAAGTTTTAGAGCACTTCATGCTTCCTGCTGCTGACGAACTTTATGGAGATGCAGATTTCATTTTCCAACAGGACCTGGCACCTGCACACAGTGCCAAAGCTACCAGTACCTGGTTTAAGGTCCATGGTATCCCTGTTCTTGATTGGCCAGCAAACTCACCTGACCTTAACCCCATAGAAAATCTATGGGGTATTGTGAAGAGGAAGATGCAATACGCCAGACCCAACAATTCAGAAGAGCTGAAGGCCACTATCAGAGCAACATGGGCTCTCATAACACCTGAGCAGTGCCACAGACTGATCGACTCCATGCCACGCCGCATTGCTGCAGTAATCCAGGCCAAAGGAGCCCCAACTAAATATTGAGTGCTGTACATGCTCATACTTTTCATGTTCATACCTTTCAGTTGGCCAACATTTCTAAAAATCCTTTTTTTTGCATTGGTCTTAATTAATATTCTAATTTTCCAAGATACTGAATTTGGGACTTTCATTAGTTGTCAATTATAATCATCAACATTAAAAGAAATAAACATTTGAAATACATCAGTCTGTGTGTAATGAATGAATCTAATATACAAGTTTCACTTTTTGAATGGAATTACTGAAATAAATCAACTTTGTCATGATATTCTAATTTTATGACCAGCACCTGTATAAGCAAAAAAGAAAATAGAGAAAGTAAAATCCAAAGAAAGTAATTGAACGTCTATCATCCTATTAGCTTTCCAGGATCCTCCTTTTCTTTGCACCCTCCCTCACCATAACCTATTGTCTGTAGGAGATGAGTGAAAGCTTTCGATTTGTCAAAAATTTCGATCTCTGGTTATCAATGTATCTCAACATTTTACGGTCCCCTGACACCAAAAACATCAATATCTAGATGATGGGTGTGTGTCTGTCTGTCTGTGTGTCTGTGTATCACAGTTTCTTGAGGACGGCCTAGATCTAAAATGGCTGGACAGAAAAATGCCAGATTTGAAACTTAAGTCTGTTATGAGATGACAATGTGCTGATTAGTTTTTGAGCCAAATTGTGCAAGAGAAAGAGGCACTCTAGAGGAACCCTCAAATACCGTAATTCTGCAGTTAATTATGAATTCTTCTTCTCAATTGCTATCGTAGTGATCTATTTTATGATCAGAAAGATCAGCATCAGAGTGGTAACGAATTCCTGATATGTTATAGAATAGTTTGAGTAACGTGGTTCCTAGGGCACAAGCCTACTGACTGTCATGTCTGAGTTTTTAATTTTTAGTGTTCTCTCAGGGAGCTCCATCCTTGAGTAGAAATGGATTTGTCAGTGCATGCTGTAGCTCTTTATATGGGTCCCAGGGTGGAAATAGTGAAAATCTGGAGTGACATCATAGCTCGTTGTGGGACTTGTCCTTTAGTGTACAGGAGATAAAGTGGTTATCAGCAGCCATGCATCCTCAAGCACTTATGACAGAGGTAGTATTCTTTTACAAAGCAAAAAATAAAGCCTTGACAAAATTAAACTTTTACCAATAATGACCGTGTTTGAAAAAAAGAATGGTCTTCACTAAAAGTGCATGTCATTTGGTTTTAAGCATCATACATATTCATGTATAAGGCAGTGCATTGAATTCACACTAATACATGGTGTACGGGGCGGCACGGTGACGCAGTGGTAGCGCTGCTGCCTCGCAGTAAGAAGACATGGATTCTCTTTCCTAGGTCCCCCTCCGTTGAGTTTGCATGTTCTCCCCGTGTCTGTGTGGGTCTCCTCCGGGTGTTCCGGTTTCCTCCCACAGTCCAAAGACATGCAGGTTAGGTGCATTGGCGATCCTGAATTGTCCCTAGTGTGTGCTTGGTGTGTGGGTGTGTGTGTGTGCCCTATGGTGGGCTGGCACCCTGCCCAGGATTTGTTCCTGCCTTGCGCCCTGTGCTGGCTGGGATTGGTTCCAGCAGACCCCCGTGACGATTAGGATATAGCGGGTTGGACGATGACTGACTGACATGGCGTATGGACAAAAACAGAAATGTGTGTACACACAAAAAAATCTAGATGCATAAATCTGTGCGTACGCCAACTTCCACATTCTTCTGCTACATAAATCCCAGTCAGTGTGAAATGTAACACACGTGCATGCGCCTGCCACCCCACCCTGACTCCTCCCAGAATTACGCCTCTTTAAATATGCAAATCAATATATATAGACCCTTAAGTTCAGGGGTGTGTGAAAAGGCAATGGCAAAAGTATGGGAAAATAAAAGAATTTCAGCAAAAACCAAGTGGAGGGAAAGAAAAAAATATTATTTGTTGGTTTAAACAGTGGTACAAACAACAGAAGGAAGTTGATCGAATGACCTAGAGTGACAGAGAAATTCGAAAGTTTAAGTTCAGAAAGTCGCACAGTGCCCGAAATAAAAAAGAAGTGGTCAGATATCAAAGTCACCATGAAAAGGCAAGTCGTACCCTACTGTCTGAGTGCCATATGGAAGCTTATTAGGGTACAGAGAAAAGAAAAAAAATAGGAACACAATGGAAAAAAAAGCTCAAAATGTCAACTTTAATCTCGAAATTTCCATTTTAATCATGTAGTTTATTTTGTGTCATTAAAGTAGAACGTTATAAACTTCATCTTAAAATCGTTTAATTTATTAGTTTCTCAAATCCCATCATAATTAAAATAGCACGTTAAATGTTTTGTATTCTATGTGTTCTTCAATGTGCTTTATGTTCGTGAAACACTACGTGCTTCTTAAACAGGCTTTCTCTTACATTGACAGGACACAGAATACATTACATTTATGATATTACAGCTCTCTGAACAATTTAAATACTAAGATGTATTAAACATGGGGCCACGGTGGTGCAGTGGAAGCAACGAGCTGGTTCCCCGTCCAGTGATTGTTCCTGCCTCCTGCAAGATGCTTGCTGCGCCGTGCGCGACCCTCGATGAAATCATTTATTGCAGCAGTACTGTCTCTTTCAAACATACTAACCCCCAATTCCTGTCCTTCCTTTTCTTTCTTTAAGTAACCAATCACCACACAAGATCTGTAATAAATGTCAAGCTATCTGTAAGCTTAGAATGGCAATTCTTCTGAACTTTTAAGGAACATTGAAATATCTTTGTAGTACATGTTTAATTATTCCATCCATCTATCCATCCAGCATGAGGCAGGAACAATCCCTGAATGGGGGGGCCAACTCAACACTTCCATTGGGACACCACACCCTCACGTTTAATTATTAACAGTATATATTATTTAAATTAAGTTAAAATTTTATCTGTATAATGTAATATACAGTGATCCCTCCTCGATTGCGGGGGTTGCGTTCCAGAACCCCCCGCGAAAGGTGAAAATCCGTGAAGTAAAAACCATATGTTTATATGGTTATTTTTATATATTTTAAGCCCTTACAAACTTTCCCACACTCTTATTAACATTTCCCGCACAGTTATACTGCATAAACCCTTTATATTCTCTTAGATATTAGGTAAGATTTGTTGAAATTATGTATGTAAACTGTTTATATACTATGCACAAACATACGTATTGTATATCATTGAGGAGTTTTATTTAATACGTAATACAGTTTTAAACACATTGTAATAATACATATTTTAACAAAAATAATTTTATATTTACTGTATATACAGTAATGCACTCATTTTACTTACTTACCCAGTTATATTAGATATATTATGATTATTCCTTTAGTATTAGTATCATATTTCTAAAATACGAACACTGCAGTCATGCGCCATTTGCATTCTGGTAATGTTTGCATTCTCAGCTGATTTCAGCTGGTAACACCGCCAATTGTTTCCAGTTGTAAAATGGTACAGTTCATTCGGAACATAATTTATTACTGGTATTATTATTATTATTATTATTAAGAAAAATTTTGTCTATTGATTAGGTAATATAAAAATAAATGAAAAATCTACATGTAAATATATGTAAATAAAACCTAAATGTTTTATTAAAGATCTCGAGCGTCTCCGATATCACATATGTTACAGCCATTACGATAGACAGGCCACCAGCAATAAATACGTACAATGCAAGAAAAATTGTATAAAATGTGTGTACAGTTACACTAAACGTACGTACATGTACTAAGTATGTAGAAAATTAGTTTGGGTACTCACCAACAGCGAAACACATTGATGCTGAATGAGCGAGACGAGATGCTGGCTAACACAAAGCGAAATCGAATGCTGCTCTCCGTCGCTGAGCCAATCAGCACCCAGGAACTTAACCGCATGCTCTGATTGGGTAGCGTCTCATCCATCCGCCAATGAATGTATGAAATCCACTGGGCAAACCAACTGAGGAAGCATGTACCAGAAATAAAAGGACCCATTGTCCGCAGAAATCCGCGAACCAGTGAAAAATCCACCATATATATTTAGATATGCTTACATATAAAATCCGCGATAGAGTGAAGCCGCGAAAGTCGAAGCACTATATAGCAAAGGATTACTGTACATACTTTACTGCATTTCATCTTAAAAATTATTTCAAGAGCTCCAAGAAGATAGCGATTGGAAATCTAAATACGTGTTACAGGTTGTGCAATATGATAACTGTAGTGCAAGTTTACAGTGAGGTGATTGTACTTATAAGTACAGACAGTTCTACAAGGAGCGCTTGATGGAATGATTGAGTGTGTTTAGAGCTCTTGGGATGAAACTGTTTCTGAAAATGCGAGGTCCCTACAAGAAAGGCCCTCTTTCTTCAGGCAAAATGTAATGAAGGGGCCTGAGTTGCCTCAAAAGCTTGCATATTGTAATCTTTTTAGTTAGCCAATAAAAGGTGTCATTTTGCTTGGCTTTTCTCTACATTCATAATGGCTAACACGGTACAACACCCTAGTACTACAGATGGATAAATTTAAGAAGACAACTAAGGTGGGGCTAGATCATGAAGACCCTACAAAACTAAAAGGAGAAGTTTATATTGAATATGGACGGAAACAGGTAGCCAATGCAATATTAGAAGTATAAGAGTAATATGCTCCCAGTAACCAGTTTTGCTGCTGAATTCTGTACATATTGTAATTTATGTAGACTCCAAGCAGGGATAACAAACAGCACTGCACTGTAATAGTCAAGTAGCAAGGCGACAAAAGCATGAATAAGCATCTCAGCTGCAGTATCAGAGGGCAATGGACGCAGCCTTGAAATCTGCTAAAGGTGTAAAAAGGCAACCTTGGTAATAATATTAATATGAGGATCAAAGGAGAGTGTAAGATCAAGAATAACACCAAGATTTTTAACCTGTGTGGACAAGGATGTAATAAAGCCAGGGATTATTAATGAGGAATTGTCAATTTTCTTTAGTGTGTGGAGATGCAACATTTAAAGCCTCAGTTTTATCATTATTTAGCCTGAGAAAGTTTTCAGGAAACCAGTGTCTGATGTCAGCCAAATAAACAACCAAAGCAGGAGGTGGTAATGTTTGTGTAAGCCCTGTGTATAGATAAATCTGTGATTTATCAGCATAACAGTGAAACTGTAGACCATGCTGTCTAATAATGGCACGAAAAGGAAGCATATAAATGATAAAAAGCAGAGGGCCAAGAACTGATCCCTGAGGAACACCCTGGAACAAATAAGATGGGTCAGACCTAAACCTACCGACAGAAACAAATTGCTGAAAGGTCCTTAAGGTATGATTTTAGCCATGCAAAATCTTTTCCAGCAATATTTAACCCATTCTCACATCTAAACAAACGAATGTCATGATGGACTGTGTCAAAAGCAGCAGTGAGGTTTAAAAAGATCATTAGTGTTAAAAGACCATGATCTGCTGTGATTAATAGATCAACAGTCACCCTGACAAGTGTTGTCTCCATACTGAGATTTGCCCTAAAGCCAGACTGGAATTTTTCAAACAAGTCATTAGAGGCAAGCTGGTCTTTTAAATGGCTTGGAACAGCGGATTCTAGGATTTTACAAAGAAAAGGAAGGTTTGAAATAGGTCTGAATTTATTAAAATCTTCAGGGTCAAGTCCAGATTTTTTTGAGGACAGGTGCTACAACAGCCATCTTTAGGCTGGAAGAGACCAAGCCAGTATGAAAAGATGTGTTGATGATACTGGTGATGAAGTAAGAAGAAAAGGCAAAGTGGCCTTAACAAAAAAAAAGAAAGCATGGGGTTAAGAATGCAGGTAGTTGCCCTGGAGGTCATAACAAGCTTCTGGACTGTAGGATCATCCATCAATGGGAAGCTAGATAAAGAGCTGCTAGATAAGATAGGTGATGGACACAGTTTTAACTGAACAAATTGTCACGCATGTGCGAGTAGGAGGATGTTGTGTGGACCAAGTGAAGGTAATTCCACACCAGGCCAGGGGGTGGCAGAGCGCACTAAATCTTCTCCTGTTATCTCTACAGACCAGCCGCGGGAAAACCTGTCTGACTCAGCATTGAAGACGTCACTTCTGGTTCTGGCGCCTCGACTAACATCAGAAAAAGGTCACTCCGGTTCCCCACGTCACTTCCAGTCTGACTACTTAAAACCACCATCTTTACAAATGCTCATCAGTTCACATCTGGACTCCAAACAAGACACTTCTTGTACAAAATTAACCCCTTGCAGCCAGGGATAATATACGGGCAGCTGCCCCAAACTTTTTTAAGTGTGTCGAGTCTGATCATTTCACAAAATAAACCTTTTTTGAAATTCAGAATGAATCAGATCAATCTTGTTATTAAAAAAGGTCAGAAATTTCTGACAAAGATCAGAAGAGGCAACCAATTGAAAGTTATTTGCAGACTTTAGCTTAGCCACAGTAGCAAAAAGCGTTTGGGTATTATATGAACCCATAGAGTGCTATTAGTATAGCAAGCAGTCTTAGCTCTCTGTAGTGCCTGCTTGCAGAGTGCAACATGTTCCTTATAAGCAGTTGCATGGGACGCTAAACTTGTTTTTCTACTAAGGTGTTCAAGCCTTACACCCACAAGCTTTCATGTGATGCAGCTCAGAAGAAAACCAAGGAGAAGAGTGATTAAATATCACACTATGAGTTTTGAGTGGAATAACATGATCCAGACTAGTTGAAAGTATATTGTCATAATGATGAACAAAGGTAGAAGGCGAAAAAGAAGCACCAGCCGGAGGAGGACACTGCTTCAATGTACCTACAAGAGCAGTGGTACTGAAATTTTTCATCTTCCTAAAAGTGATATTACAAGGTGATTGTTGCCCATACGACTGACAAGAGAGAAGCATATCAAACAAAATAGTCTTATGATCAGAGATAGATAAATCAATAGCATACAAAATTAGCAGGAGTAATGCCAAAGTTATGGATTTTTTGCGCTCTCTAAGCGTTTTTTGTTATGTTGAAAACAATTTTATGGTTGTCTTTGGATTTGATTTCATTTTAATTATGCTGATTTGTGTTACCATTTTACTTTTCTTTATTTACACCATGACATTTTGAATACTGTCACATGAACATGATTGCCTCTACAGGTGATGTCATCGCACACATTGTAAGGAAAGCAGAAGTTTTCGAAGTAAAGTAGTTATCTTCACTAATTATGGCACCGGAGAGAGGTGACATGCTTCATGTTGGTTAACACATGAAAGAATGAATTTCAATGCACTGTGTACACATGATAAAAATGACATACTGTATAAACCTGAACCCTGGATAAAAGAGAAAAAGAGACTCCATTAGTTATGATGAAGTAGGCTATGTTTCGGTTTACCTTTTTTTGGCTTTGTCTAAAGACGTTTCCTTTTGTTCTTTCTGTCCTTGACCCTGTTTCCTCCTAACTACATTTTGGTCTTCTTCTGGTCCTGCACCTCTTTTTGTCCCTATAATCGTCATGTGCTTGTGTGTACTTTTAAAACCATGGAGCCCTGGTTTAAAGCAATGTGGCTGATCACCATCAAACCCAATGTTTCTGCTTTTGTGCACCACTTCACTCTAGACTACTCTTTCTTTTCATTAGTTTTCTGTTTTTTGATGTCTTCATCTGGTTTTCTTCAAAATTTTAAGCAATTCCCCTAATAGCACATCATAATTTAGAAGTGGTATTTTATTAATGTATTTGTTGCCAATATATATTGTGACATGCGGCTGGGGGTGGTACCACGAGGGGGTACCCCTGATTGCTTTGGGGACCACGGGTAGAGAGCTTTGAAGCTCAGCCCCGTAGGGGCCCATGGTCACCGCCAGGGAGCACCCCGATGCCTACGGAGCCCCGGACCTCAGCACTTCCGCCACACCCGGAAGTGCTGGGGGGAAGAGGATTGGGGACACCCGGAGTGCTTCCGGGTACGCAGCCGGCACTTCTGCCACACTGGGGAGTGCCAGTGGAAGATTGCCGAGAAGCACCTGGAGCACATCTGGGTGATGATAAAAGGGGCCACCTCCCTTCATTCAGGGCTGGAGTTGGGTGAGGAGCAGGACAGAGCTTGGTGGAGAGGAGTGGAGGCAGTGAATAAGGCAGAGTGAAAGAGGCCTAAACTTTGGGGGAGTTTAAGGGGTTTTGTGTGCACTTATTGCTGTAAATAATAGTTGTAAATAAACGTGTGGTGGTGTTTAAACATGTCTACCTGTCTGTGTCCGGGGCTTGTTCCACAATATACAAGGATCATTTGATAAGTATGGTAAAAAAGCAAGGTGGAAAAAAAATGATTTTATTTCTTAACATAGTCTCCATTGAGGGCTATACACTTGGTCCAATGAGTTTCCAATTTATTCATCACATTGAAAAAGTAGGTTTTCTCAAAGGCACCAAGCCAAATTTTCAAGTTTAGGAACAGAAAGTAGTCACACAGTGCCAAGTCCAGAGAATAAGGTGTATGAGAAATCAGTTTGAAGCCTAATCTGTGCGATTTTGCCCTTGCAATGGTCGATTTGTGGGACGGCAGGTTGTCTTGTGGAAAGAGTACTTGTTTGTGCGCCTATCTTGGCCGTGTTACAATACTTGATTCAAAAGTCTGTAGAACATAAACAACACGTCGCTTCTGGTTGAAATTTGGCCTGACCTAGTTTGAAGAGTGACACTTGCTAGTTGTGATGCCACCAAATAAATTGTGGTGTCATCTCATAGAAATTTACCAAAGTTATCAAACACTCCTTGTATATTTGTGATTCCTGATTTATTGTTGGTCTCACTTCTAATTACTCATTTTGACCATACATTTCATTTTCAGAAATTGGTTTTCCTTATGAAGAAATTAACAACGACTTATAACTGTGTAGACTAGGAACTTAGCATTGAGAAGTTTGCCTCTTAGTTCTGCCACCTATTAAAAATACTTTTTGAGATTTGAGACCATTTTTCTTTCTTTGGAATGACTCTTTGCAAATTACATAGGCACAAATAAAATCTCTAATGTGGTTATGCATATACACCAACCAAAACAACGTTTAATTAGTTCAGCAGTCTTTGAAATGCCAGGATGTCCGGTCATAACTGGACTATGATCCCAAGATAATTTTTTTCTTTTGAAACTGTTGTAGCACAGAAAACAAACTTTCAGGAATGCTACCTGGAATGATCAGAGAACTGGAAGCAGCAGAAGTTGGACAAACCCCAACCGAAGTTACAGTATCACTGTGGCTTCCACAAACTTCTCAGGTGCCAGTATGTTTTCTGGTTCTTAAGTGGTTCCTTTGTTATCAGATTGCCTGGAAAGTGTAGAATTTAGCACTTTCATGTATTTGTTTTTGTCTAATTTGGGGTTTTTGTAGGTAAGGATTTCAATTTTGACTTTAGCTTTCACTTTAGTTTGTTTTATGCTTATCGCTTTTCTTCTTTATTTGACACCAATTTGTCCATACATTGTCATATTCCCATTCTTGATTAATATAATATCCAATTGTGAATTCAACGCACAGAGTTGTCAACAAAGCTAGAGTTAACATCAATGGAATCTTCAAGCTTAGAGGCCAGTTCATCTCAAAATTTTATAATGCAGAGCAAAGATGAGTTCAACCTTCAAGGGGCAACATGAGAAGTCAACAATAGGTAATCAACTCGAATCATTGCATGACTACAGTATGACGAGATAAGATGTCTGTTTCAAGAGATTTATTGGCAATTGATGCCTGAAGGGGAGAAGAGGACAAGGAGGTGAAACGTAGTCAAAACCAGAAATGAGTCGAAACCTTAATGACGAATCATTATTGCAACCATAACCTAATCAGAAATTAAAGTCAGAGAGGAAAAAGAAACAGTAAGATCAGAAGCCAGAAATCCACACTAAGTTTGATAGTGTTTTCATACAAATCATGGATATGTAATGAACCTTTGCACTGGATAGAAATGTCGAGCTGATTATGCAAGACATGGCGATGTGCAAAACGTTTCATGGCAAATGGGAGTAGCATAAGGGGAATCATAACATGGCAGTACCGTGAATTAATTAATCAATTATTATATTCAGGAAACATCATAATGCAAAGAAACCACACAGAAAAGTTCTAAGAAAAAGCAACCCATATTTCCACATATATTTTTGTTCCAAAAAGTTTGTTTAAAAAAATCTGAAAGTGAATAAATGATAACTACAATAGCGGAAGGGAGTGATTTAGAAATAAAACTTTAATCTAATCTCAAGTGAGAATGGTGCCAGAGGAACAAAACCAAAAATGTTTTAGCAGAGAGATTTATAATTCAAAAAGATCTGTTTTGTAGTGTAAAAGTGTCCAGGAATGGAACTTTAAACTCTAAGGTTCTTTTCATATTTGTGGACACAGGAAATACCTGAACAGTTAGCCTTGATTCACACACACGTTCTGCACATGTGCCTCTTCATCATTCACTCAGCACAAAGAAGCTAAAATACAAAGCAAGGATATCTCAACACCCGCGGTGTTGCCAGCATATCTGTTACTTTTTGTTTCTGATTTAAACTTGATTGATTCTTGCAAATGCTGTTGAAAAACTGTCCTTTTACAGTATGCTAAATGTGACTTGTAATATTTAATTTGTGTGTTTTCATTTACTGTGGTGGGTTGGCACCCTGCCCGGGATTGGTTCCTGCCTTGTGCCCTGTGTTGCCTGGGATTGGCTCCTGCAGACCCCCGTGACCCTGTGTTCGGATTCAGCGGGTTGGATAATGGATAAAAAATAATCCTTTTGAAAGAGTTACTAATTTGTTCATGTAGATTCCAAATGGGTTTTCTTCAAACACCCCAGAATTTTATCAACTTCCAAAATTTGATACTCTTGAAAAATTACCTCGTGAATATTATTGATTTAATGAGATCATTTGTGTCTGCTTGCTACTTCAGTTACAGAACATTTTTATTACAGAATGTCAGTTTATGAGCTCTAAGATATAGTTTTGTTCACATAGTTTAAGAGCCATTATCTAAATAATTCTTAAATGAAAACATCCATCCATCCATCCATTGTCCAACCCGCTGAATCCGAACACAGGGTCACGGGGGTCTGCTGGAGCCAATCCCAGCCAACACAGGGCACAAGGCAGGAAACAATCCCGGGCAGGGTGCCAACCCACCGCAGTAAATGAAAACACACAAATTAAATATTACAAGTCACATTTAGCATACTGTAAAAGGACAGTTTTTCAACAGCATTTGCAAGAATCAATCAAGTTTAAATCAGAAACAAAAAGTAACAGATATGCTGGCAAAAGTTTGCCTAAAATGGGTTCCATAAAGGAATTTGCATCCAAACCAATGATAATATTGTAGCCTTGCAGATTTAAAATTTGGCTACCTGGATATACAAACAGAATGAGGATTGATTTGTTGTTCTTAAGGCATTTTTTTCTACCACTCATCCCCATTAGCACATAACAGAATCTACTTTCATCATCTGCACCTGAGCGATGCATTTTGGGCTGCATTGGAGGACAATAACTACTTGCCACTTTCTAGAGTTAGTGAATGTAGAGGTCACTGCAAAGTAGTGTTTATGAGAAAACTTGGCACAACTTTGGCCAATAACCTTAATTCCTGAAAAAAAATGCCACATTAGTTCTCTTTCACACTACGTAATCAATAAAAGTTGTATATTCCATATTCACTTTAAGCTCTCTGGTTCCAAGAGGCAACTGAAAAAATTAACCGTGAGTTCAGTAAAGAACAGAAACTAAGAAATGAAGCAGAACAAAATAAATAACAAGTGTCAACTCCCAACTGGAAACACACACATCTAAACCTTTTTTATGACTGCCAAACACCAGCACTAACCAACCCAGTGATAATCCACATCCCAAAACTGACATACAAACCCCAAGGTGTGTCTGTGTACAGACAGCCATTAAAACGGGATACCACATAATATATGTTGAAAAGAGACATATGAAGGGTGTTTCTTATTTTGTTGAGCTAGATAAAAGTAAACAAGCATCATATCTTGAAAAGATAGAAATGGCAAAAACTGGACTCTGATTAAATATATGCTGTAATCTAACCAAAAGATATATGCTGCCATTCTGAAATTAGCAATGCATTTTAAGATTCTTAATAAACTTCCTTTTAAAACGAAATTTAGCAAATCTGGATTTATGAGGATAGTCATTGATACCTTAGAGGAACATGTCATTGTATAAAATCTTCAACCTGCACCTTTCAAGTATTATATGGAGGATACAATTAGTTCAGCTACCATGCTGCTGTACACCCATTATAACACCATGTAGGTTTTTCGCCTTGAATTCTCCTGCATTGAGCAGCAGAGGCACCTGCATTAAAACAACCTACTTACAGTGGGGGAGTAATGGATGTACAGAATCAGACAATTGACTCATAAGATTGTAATTTGATAAACATAGCCTGTTCCCTTTTTGTTCTTGATTAAGATCTATTTCAGTTTCCATTACATGCTTATCTGTGAGCTTGTATGTGAGCGTATCTGTGAGCTTATATCTACAACTCTTAGCTAGATTACAGATTTCATTTCAACAAATATCTCATTTCCAACTAATTCACCATTACTTGTTTTTATGTCAGTTATTGCTATTCTCCAATTTGAAGCTCAAATATGAAAAAACGCCCAAGGTTAAAATTTATGGAACATGAGAAAGATATTTAAGAACTTTGGCTTGGAAAATTATTATTATAACAGATGACCTACAAAATAAGATCTATTAATGCAGAAATCTGTACAAGAAAGTCTGGCTGGCTTGCTTTTTGGTTTTGTGCAGTATATGACGTCTATCCTAGAAATAGTGAGACTAATATTCAAGAGACTTTTAATGTAAACATTATTAAACTATTACGGCAGGGTTCTTGAAAACTGTCTTCTGGTAGTACCTCGATTATGGCTCTTTGCATGTTTTTTGCCCTGAAATGGAATTAGTCATATAATTTAATGGCAGACTTTGTATAATCCAGTTATTATCGCAGAACAACCAACATGGACAACAGTACATAACTTATATATTCATAACAGCAACTTCTGTTAAATAATAAAAATGAAACCCTCATATGCTGTATATTTATTATACATTATGCATTTTATGATTATCTATCTATCTATCTATCTATCTATCTATCTATCTATCTATCTATCTATCTATCTATTGTCACACATGCACACTTAGGAAGCAGCCATCAAGTGTTAACGTGAGTGATATTTCACGAGATGAGGGGTTGGTTATGTGCACTGATGTCTTTCTCTCTCTGTCTGCAGAAATAAAGAAGAAAAACCATAATTCACCTACTGTTCTTCCAGTCCCACAAAATGGCCACGATCTCACACCATGAAATATCTATGATGTCACTTCCGGGACCTGAACAGTGACGTAATTTCCGGCCATCTCCAATGACATAACTTCTGGTCCTGCCATAATGACATCACTTCCGGCCATTCCCGATGACGTCACGTCTGGCCATTCCAGATGACGTCTCTTCCATTGTGTCACTTCCTTCCACCATGTTTTTTATTTTCGCAATATAAAAGCCATGACTCTGACTGTATGTGTCGATTGTGATCAATTTTTTATTTCTTTTTGATCTTATTTTCATCTTTGTCCGTTGGACAATATTGGAGACATTCCCCAACTCTTTTTAAGCATTTTCTTGTGGCTTATTTCACCACACTATCTACCACAGGCACCATAATACTACTTCTATACTATATAATACTATATTTATCATCAACACTTTTCTTACACAAACACCAATACAAATTCTCCTTCCACCTCCAAGAGAGTGTTGCCCACTGTCTCCCAACTCTGACTCAATATAAGTGAGACTGTTGGCTTTCTTTTAAAAGGAACTGCTTCTGGTGTCATGCCCAGGTCATCTGTAGCATTTCTGAGTCATGCGGAAACCAAGGCAGTCCTCCCCCAGCAGCGCCCTCTAGCGGTATCCAAAGATCCCAACAGGGTTGCATTTCCGGACTTCAACTCCCATGGCACCCTGCGGGTATCTTAAGTGGGTTCAGCCTTGAGGAACACTGCCACCTGTCATTTTAGGGAATGAATTGCTCCCAGTATCCATTATGCCCTCTATATCTATCTATCTAATACAGTAAAAATACAGTATATAAAAAAAGATTTTTAAGTGACACAATTTTATTCAAAAATGTGCTAAAAAGTAAAAAAAAAAATTTCTTGCAAGATTTTGTTGGTCATATGGGACTAAAAATAAAATTGTCAGGTACTCATAAAATAATTAATTTAATTCAATTAAAATACATAGATTTGCTAAAGTGGAATTTCTAACCAGCTTAACTATGGAAAGAAAATTACACATCATATAAAAGTTGATTAAAGTATGTAGGATAATGTTTATAACTGGAGAAATTTTCAAATTGTAAGAGCATTTTTTTGGAATCATTTAAGGAATCGATGCAATCTAATGGCTGTCATGACTCAGCAGGCGCCAAATAAAAAATATAATTTTTTTATAGGTGGCACAAAATGTCCTGATGAGTTGCCTTTGTGAAATAAATGAAAGGCACAGTGCAGTGTACAAGAAAAAAACTAACAGGTCCTAACATTAACCTGAAAAAGAATCTAAACATGAAATCCTTAGAAAGGACTTGTTCAGCACTGCTACCCCTACCTGAACAGATGTAAGTGTTCACTAACTAAATATAAGCAGAAAGTAAATACAGAACTACTAGTATGAAATACGAATAAAACACATTTGTAATAATACAATGCAAAAGCACAAACTGTGATTCCAGACTAAATAAGAAATGTATTTGTTATTAAAACAGAAGGTATACAGTACTTTCCCCAAAGAAACAGAAGACCTGATGACCTTGCCATGCTTCTAGGTCTCATTTTATAGCAATGAAAATATCACACTGTAGTGGCCATTCTCAACATAACCACTGACACTGCATGTCTGAAGTGGAAGCAAATAAGTGCTGACACTCTCTGTTTTTGTTAGCAACTTGGTCCTACTCCGGATGCGAAAAATAGAATAAAGCTAATACTGGTGTATATCGGCTGTTGTGGTGATAAAGTTAATAAGTATTTTGTATTTTATTTGTAATTTATACAAAGCAATGTAATATTAGTGTTACATTATTGATAAGATCAGCAATGGTTTGATGGTTAAGATCCCCTTCCCCCTTTTAGGAATGAGTTTTTACGACAGGGTTGGAGGAAATGCCTCAAACAAGTTTGGCAAGTGATTCTCTGCAGGACCCTCTCAGTCAACCCCCTCATGGAGGCCAACTACCTAGGTGGCAATCTTCACCTTAACATATGGTTTCAGGGGCAGGTGTGAGGGTATTCTGTCCCCCCATTGGTCTGAAGTATGGCTGTTTGGAATTGGCTTGTATCAGTAGCCTTCAAGTACCATGATGCCCTATTGGCTGTAGAGGTTGGACAGAAAATCTATAAATTTGCTTGCTTTACCTCTTTCTCTCTCTCACCAAATAATGAAAAAGCATCTCACACCATGAACTGAAAAGGACAACACAATGAAGAGCACAGCTCGGCAGTCATATTGAGACAGGCATATGGCCTGTTCTGAAAAAAGCTGATCAAAAATGAGGACTTAATTAGAGACGTTTTAAGTAACTAACAAGTCTGTGTACCACCTGAAACTACACATCACCATTTATCAGGTTGTATGGTTGCCAATATTCAAATGTACTTTGCATATTATTATTATTTATGAATATTATCAATAATACATTATTTAAATTGCAACTTAACTCCTGCTTGTTTTTTTACTACATCTAATTGCCTGAGGTTATAAATGTAGAAGGGAAAGTGGAGAGAGGATATATGGTATACAGTAATCCCTCCTCCATCGCGGGGGTTGCATTCCAGAGCCACCCGCGAAATAAGAAAATCCGCGAAGTAGAAACCATATGTTTATATGGTTATTTTTATATTGTCATGCTTGGGTCACAGATTTGCGCAGAAACACAGGAGGTTGTAGAGAGACAGGAACATTATTCAAAACACTGCAAACAAACATTTGTCTCTTTTTCAAAAGTTTTAAACTGTGCTCCATGACAAGACAGAGATGACAGTTCTGTCTCACAATTAAAAGAATGCAAACATATCTTCCTCTTCAAAGGAGTGTGTGTCAGGAGCACAGAATGTCACATAGATAGAGAAAACAATCTCTAGCAAACAAATCAATAGGGCTGTTTGGCTTTTAAGTATGCGAAGCACCGCGGCACAAAGCTGTTGAAGGCGGCAGCTCACACCCCCTCCGTCAGGAGCAGAGAGAGAGAGAGAGAGAGATAGAGAGAGACAGAGTTTGTTTTTCAGTCAAAAATCAATACGTGCCCTTCGAGCTTTTAAGTATGCGAAGCACCGTGCAGCATGTCATTTCAGGAAGCAGCTGCACAAAAGATAGCAACGTGAAGATAATCTTTCAGCATTTTTAGACGAGTGTCCCTATCGTCTAGGTGTGTGAACAGCCCCCCTGCTCAATCCCCATACATCAGGATCAGAGAAAGTCAGCGCAAGAGAGAGAGAAAAGTAAGCAATCTAGCTTCTCAGCCATCTGCCAATAGCATCCCTTGTATGAAGTCAACTGGGCAAACCAACTGAGGAAGCATGTACCAGAAATTAAAAGACCCATTGTCCGCAGAAATCCGCGAACCAGCAAAAAATCCGCGATATATATTTAAATATGCTTACATATAAAATCCGCGATGGAGTGAAGCCGCGAAAGGCGAAGCGCGATATAGCAAGGGATCACTGTAATACCTTATAAACAGTGGTAAGTCTGTGAGATTTGAGGCATTCTGACAAAGGCTACATATTAATAATGCAAAAGGGGAAAGTAGAGTACTATATTACTCTACCAAGACAAAACACTTTAATCCATTGTAAATTGTACAGTAATTTATTAAGATCAAACATTGTAGAGACACAACAATGTCAAAATGTGGCAGCCATCTTCACTCCTGGATGGTAATAAAGGATTACCAGAATGGCACACAACCATATGAAAACCAATGAAAACAAACAATAAAGCAGCATGAAGTTGTGTTCAATTAGCTGTAGAACCAAGCACCACCCACCCCGTGTCAGAATATTTATTGCTAATACCTGTATTGCTTAAAAGGGAGAGAAGACCAAGATATAAGTGTGTCTAATAAAAGACTTGCCTCATAACCAATAAGTCGAATATTACTGTTGTCATAGACTACTATGACTAGAACTGCATCCAAATTACACAAAACATTTATCATATCTTGCATAATTGTGAGATGTCTGACCTTTAAATGGTCACTCCTTTGACAACACATGTAGCGTATTCCCTGGTATTTCTGGAAAAGGCTTCCATGTCGACTACCATTGCAAAAATTCATAAAATGGAGGTGCCCACAACAAAATGAAATAGCGGCATGAAAGAATAGTAAATAAAATTTCAAGCCTTTGAAGAGACCTTCAAGAACAAAATAAATATTCCCATCAAATTCAAATTTCTTGGGTAAATTAACCCCTAATTTGATGTAGACCTTTAATAAATGGTTTCAGAATAATGCTTAAAAATAAGAGAAATCACCAGCTCATAACAATACCTATGACTTGCTTTGCAGCATGTATTCTTTAGTTTCTAAATAAAATACTGCAGCTGATTGGGCAGATATACTGTATACTTTTATATAATCACATTTCATTGTTTCCAACGTAAACCCTTTTGCACTATGACATATGTTAGTAGTATGAAGTAAGCTTTACAGGAATCAATTTGAAGGGTACACAGGATATGAATGTTAGATGATTGTCTCTTACACCTACAGCCAGGAAAACCATGATCTGGAAGAAGAAAAACACACAGACATACCACCTCTTCCAGTTGAAATTTCATTTTAACAGAGAAAACCACTACAATAGTGTCACCTATGACCACATAGTGAAGCACACTGGTGTTCCCCAACACTTTAAATTCTTTGACTTGTGGTATTCGCTCGTATGTTTGGATTCCTGTATTATTTGTGAGTTTACCTTATTGCTTGTTGTGGACATTTTGCTCTGTCTTATGTTTAATGAATTTTGGATTGCGGAATTTGTTTTGGTTTGTTATGAAATAGTTATTCTTCTTTTGACTACCCATCTGTTACCCTTTTTGTTGCTTTGTGCCCCCCTACCATAACCTATCATCTATAGGGGAGGAGCAAAAGCTTTAGATTTGTCAAAAATTTCAATCTCCAGTTTTTGATGGACCTCGATGTTTTTGGGTCCTTTGATACAGAAAACACTGATCTCTCAATGATGGGTGTGTGCTGTCTGTGTGTCACAGTTTCTTGAGGACGGTCTAGAGCTAAAACAGCTGGATGTAAAAATACCAAACTTGAAAATTAAGCCTGTTATGAGATGATGATGTGCTGATTAGTTTTTGAGCCAAGAAAGACGCGCTCTAGAGGAACCCTTAAATACCATGATACTGCAATTATTTATGAATTCTTCTCATCAATTGTTATCGTAATGACATATTTTATGATCAGAAAGATCAGCATCAGAGCGGCAAATACTGTAATTACTGAAATGTCATAGAGTATTTGGGTAACTTGGTTCCTAGGACGCAAAACCTAATAAACGTTCCTATTTTTGTTATAGAAACATTGTTTTTGTTGTTTTGGGACAAGGGCTTTAGTGTCCATTTCTCCTTTTTTTGAAATATATAACTTTTTGCTCCTTTTGGCCTGTGTATGCCACAAAGCCTGCTTGTAGAGTTTGTCTTTTTTAGGCATACTTTATGTTTCAGCTCCTCACTGGAGTCTACTGTTTTGAGTTAAAGCCTGTTCTAGAGTTTTGCAGAGTCCTCTAATAACAACTCGCAAAACACATCTGAATTTTAAAGTTCATCTGTGGCTGCTGCGGACATTGCATGCAACAGGTTACAAACGCCCCCCACATCTGTTTCCTCATTACCTTGATTAGTTATATAATATTTGTAATTTCTTTATTTACACTTTTTCCATAAATATAACATAGCCTTCTGAAGTAAAAGTTATGTAGGAACAAGATCCAATCCTGGCAGCCTGGGTGCCAGCCAGTTCATCATGGGGCTGCAGTGTATAAGTTATACTGCAATCAGTGTTTGGGATTAAATTAAAAGCAAAGGTCAATGCTAAAACAAGAGCTCCACTATTTTTGAGAGTTTCGGAAAGGCTAGGTGCCTGTCCTGTCTAAAAATCTGCAGGTAATTTTCGCTGGTATCCCCATTAGTGTGATTGTGTGCATGAGTGTGCCCTACAATGAATGAATCCATTCAGGGTTGTTTTTCACCAGATGATCCCATTTGAAATCCTGAACTGGATTAAGTCAGTTTACTCATATGTAGCTTGATCAAATATTGGGATTTTTATGATATATTGAAGATTAGCTCCATGGGGTAACTGTTTTAGAGAGGTTGTTTAATTTTAAAACCACATGATGTATGACTGTTTTACTGGAAGACAAGCAAGGGTTACCAACAATGAATCTGCATATAACCAATTAAACCTGTTATTATTCTGCAAAGCTGAAATATTTTTAGTCATTTATTTCAGATTATCAGTACATGCCAACAGTCATTTTTAAGTTCCAATTCACTGGCAATAAGAAACACAGCATATACAGTACAGTTGTAATAGACTGCATGGATGGGCTGGCATCCCTGCCGAGATTGGTGCCAGTTTCTTAACTAGCCAGGCGGCTAATTTAATGGAGAGATCAGTGGAAGCTTCATCTCAAAGCTGTATGTTCCCCTGAACTGCTAGACGGCAGCATTCCTAGGCCTCAGTACCCATTTGGACACTCATAGGGAATTCCGGAAATTGTTTGTCTGGTAGCGTAACCCTGCCAAGGTTTGTGGGTGCCACTAGGGGTTGCTGTAGGGAGTTACACTCCCTATCAGCAGCCATACCATATGCACTTCAGAAAATTCAGAGGTTATCCACCTGAAGCTAAAAATGTTCGGGCCCAGTTAGTACTTGGATGGGAGACAAACCACAAAAAAGCTTGGGTTGCTGCTGGACGAGGTTTGGTGAGGCCAGAAGGGGTCACCTACCCTGTGGTCTGAATGCGGATCCCAGTGCCCCAGTGCAGTGATGACACTGTGCTATAACGAATGGCACTGTCCTTTGGGTGGAATATAAAATCAAAGTCCTGATTTTCTGTGGTCATTAAAGATCCCTGAGCATCTTTTGTAAAGAGTAGGGTATATCCTAATATCCTGGCTAAATTTCCCAACCTGCCTGGTCATTATGGCCCCCTGATCATCCCCTGCCTCTTACTCATAGGTAATGTGTGGTAAGCATAATGGCACAAAAATGGATGACATTACATCATCCAGATGGATACTGCACATCACTGGTGGTTGATGTGGCTCAACACTCACTGTGTAAAGTGCTTTATAAATGTAACGAATTACTGTTTGGGATTTCTGTATGGCCCACACTACATTGTGCAGGTGAGTTGGAGCCAGGAGCAGAGACAAGCAACACTTGCCTGGGAGGAATAGTATTGGAGGGGAGTGAAGAATTGTGCACTTCATTTCTGTTTGGAGGTATCTGTTTAAAAATAAAACCCTTTGTTTTATACTTCGGACTTGCCTGTCCCCCCCCCCCCCCCCCAATTATGATCAGCACTCTAGACCAGGGGTCTGCAACCTTCATTATCAAAAGAGCCATTTTGCCCCCTCTTCCTCCAAAGAAAAATAGTCTGGAGCCGCAAAACATAACACAGCTTATAAACTTTTAAAAGTTTTAATCTTTTTTTAGATTTTACATGTTACAACCACAGGATACAACAAACAGAAGTGCAGTGTGCATGTGTAGGCCTACTTTGAAATAAATTAAACCGAACTATGCAGGCCTGTTTGAGTCCTTCCTATACCTGTGTAAAATTAAAATAAAAACTAGACCACTTTAATATAAATAAAACATTTAGTTGTAGTTTAGCAGCTTTAAAAAAGTAAACATAAAATTCCATTTCAGTGTGCGCTCATCCTCTTCAGGTTTACCTCTCAGTCAGCAATCAACTGAAGCACCTGAACATACAAAAAAACCTACATCAGCTCCGGGTCTGAAATTAATGTGTTTTTTTTTTCTGAAAAATAATAGACTATTAAATGCTATTGTTCTCACCTGTTTAATGTGACTTCTGTTTCTGAAGTCTCAATGTCGGGGCTGTACGATGTTACTTTGACCTTCACACAGAACTGCAGGCTCTCATGTATGAGGCGGGAGCGATGTTTGGACTTTATGAAGTTCATGCTTGAGAAAACTTGCTCACATAAGTATGCTGAGCCAAAGATGGACAGGACTCCAAATGCATATTTTTTCATGTTCATATACATTTCGGGAATGGCACTCCATGTGTCGAAAACAAGTTTGTCAGGTTTGGGGAGGTTTTCAATATCACTCCATTTGTGCTCTTTAGCGAGAGTAGCCTTCTGACGGGCGACTTCTTCAAGATCCGCTGTCAGGCATTTGAACTTGGACACCCATAAATCTTTATCCGCTATGTTGGCCAGTTCAATTTCTAGATCGGGCTTACTTACTCCTGTGAATGCGGACGTGTTCAGTAGGGATGGGTCGATGTCCAGGGGTGTGACAGGGAAGGAAGGTGTTTTTTTTCTTTCTGAACTCACTGAATCTTTCTCTAAATGCACCTTGCATTTTCTGAACAATTTCCCGTTTGTTTTTAAAGTTGGAGAATAGATGCTCTGATATTTTTATGAACGATTCTTTCATGTATTCTCCGTCTGTGAACGGCTTACCCCTCGTTACGATCTCTTGAGCTGCCACAAAACTAGCAGCTGTAGTTGACTGTGGAGAAGGGATCCACTTTTTGAAAGTATGTTTGCTCTGTTCAGCTTTCCGTTGCAGTTCCGAAATTGCTCTCTTTCGCTCATCTTCACTTGGGTATTTTTCAGTGAAAACTGAGTGCTTGTTTCGAAAATGTCTTTCAACGTTACATTTTTTGTTGTTCGATAATTTATCGTCACATATTAAGCACACCGGTAAGCCAGCGTCGTTGGCGGTGAAGGCAAATGCTTCTGTCCACGCAGAATTAAACTCTCTATTTTCGTCTGAGATTTTTCTTTTTTGGGATTTATTCATGGTTAGTGCAGGGGTCGCACACTCCAGAAGCCGCCTGCAGGTAAAGATGAGGGCTAGCCGTAGATGTGACGCATATTTTAGTTAACAAATTATAAATAAATAAATAAAAATAAAAATTAGATGTTAAAGTGTATAACAGTAGTAGTAGTAGTAGTAAATATACATTTATATATATATATATAAATACAAATTAAATTAAGAAATTGCCGTTATTCATTTTCATGTTTTTTTTTTTTTTTTAAGGCCAAAGGGAGCCACTACAAGGAGGTTGAAGAGCCACATGTGGCTCCAGAGCCGCGGGTTGCTGACCCCTGCTCTAGACAAATGCCTAATTTGCCTGAATGGTGGCACTGGCCCTGGGTAAAACACTTTAGTGGTCCATGGCAGTGTCTAGGTTTTAAGTGACAAAAGCAGCATCTTGGGTTCTGTTGTGGGTGTGGCATATGGGGTGTTTGGTGTGGAGGTGAGCTGATTGCTTAATGAGGAAGGCTGTTCCACATTGGCACTCCCTGAATTGCAATTTAGATGCTGCATCCCAAGGAGTTTAAAAGGACCGTAAGAAAAGAAAAAGAGAAGAAGAAGAAGAAGAAAGATTGAAAACTGAAAGAGAGAGAGAGAGAGAGAGACAGAGAGATATGGTAGAAAATCAACAAGGAGATACTTGGCAAAAAATGAGATGATAGGAGGCATGGAGATTGGGAGTTGGAACAGCATGGAGCAAGCAGACGGTGTTCCAGAGGAAGGGTACTGCTGCTGAGCGGTCAGTCAGCAGGGGCAACTGAAAAGCTTAAGAAATCATCCTACAGATGCCAAAGGAAAGGTGGTGGGTTGATGGAGCCGGGCTTGTCAACCTAGCGGTGACCAATTGAGGAAACTGGGGTGAGAGGCATTTTAAAAGTTGACTGTCCATGTTCGATTCTCAACGCCTGGCTTAGTAGACCTGATGGGTGAGCTGAGGCTGAGAGAAGGAGAGAAGCACTGAGGTTTGGGGAACAGAGAAGGAGATCTCAAATTTATCTCTTTGATTTTAGACTTCATTTTAAACCTAGTTTGGATTGTTATGCATTATTGACTGATTTTACTCCCACAAAGCACTGTTTTTTATGGATTATTTTTGACATATTAATTTAAAGAGTTTGCATTGGACTTTGTTTGATTTGGCCACAAATGTTATAAATAAAAGAACAGAACACTTTTTGCAACTGCCCTTGCTTTGGTATGTTTCCTTATCATGTGCCCAGTCCATCATCAGTTATGTCTATCCATGGCCTGGATTCAAGGAGGTAATGACAGCTGCGGACAACACAGGCATCACAATGGTGACTTCCTGGATCTGTGTTATTTAAGTAGTGGATGGACCAGAGAAAGTGGGACAGGAGGCTTCAGTGAGGTCTTTTGTATAGTTGTGGACTTTTTGGCTGAGGGTGGTAATAGAGAATAGTTAGGCTGTGGTGTAGGTGAAAACCTTTCAGAGGGTCCTGAGGTCCACATAGAAAGTCTCTGGGTCCAAGCTGCTTTTCACTGAACAGAAATATCTCAGTCACTATCAAAACAGCTTCAGCTTTACTTTGGCACCAAACACACTCCCGCAATTAAGTGTTCTTTCCCATGGGGTCTGGTAGGAGGTATTTCAGTATCTGAACATTGACCAGCAGATTCAAAATCTAAACAGAACTATTGCACAAATTAGCACATTCACTTTATGCTTTGCTCACAATATGTCCTGTGTCACACACATGCACTTCGGTGGCAGGCTAAGGGCTTAACCAAGGGCAGAAAACGAGGGCAGGGATTGACAAAGCGTACTAACCTTTCTTCCTCCCCTTCTGCAGATCTCCTAAACAGAAGCCCACCTAAAGCTTCACCAGGGGCCTCATGCATAACACTGTGCGTAGAATTCGCACTATAACATAACGTAAGCACAAAAGTGGAAATGTGCTCACGCAAAAAAAAATCCAGATGCATAAATCTGTGCGAACGCCAACTTCAACATTCTTCCACTCCATAAATCCCGGTCAGCGTGAAAAGTAACTCACGTGCACGCGCCTGCTGCCTCGCCCCAACTCCTCCCAGAATTATGCCTCTTTGAATATGCAAATCAATATAAATAGCTCTTAAGCTCAGCCTTATGTGAAAAGACAATGGGAAAAGCAAGAGGGAAAATAGAAGAATTTCAGTGAATACCAAGTGGAAGCAAGGAAAAACTTACTATTTGTTGGTTTAAACAGTGGTATAAACAAAAAAAGAAAGTTGATCGAGTGACATAGCATGTCGGAGAAACTTGAAAGCTCAAGTTCACAAAGTCACACAGTGCCTGAAAAAAAAAAAGAATACACATATCAAAGTCGCCGTGAAAAGGCGAGTCGTAGCCCACCGTCTGAGTGTCGCATGAAAGCTTATTAGGGTACAGGGGAAAAAAAAGGCACACAGTGGGAAAAAAGCACGAAATATCAACTTTAATCTCTAAATTTCCACTTTAATCACGTAGTTTATTTTGTCATTGAAGTAGAACATCATAAACTTCATCCTAAATCATTTAATTTACTAGTTTCTCAATCCCATCGTAACTAAAGTAGCACTTTAAATGCTTTGTTTTGTATTTGATCTTCTATGTGCTCTATGTGTTTGTATGACTACATGCTACTGGGCTTTCTCTTCCTCCGACAGGACACAGAATCCATTACATTCGTGATATTACAGCTCTCTAAATAATTAAAATACTGAGATGTATACGTGATGTCATTTTCATGATGGTAGGAGTTAAAGCATGTTTTTAAACATGGGAACACGGTGGCGCAGTGATTGTTCATGCCTCACGCAAGATGCTTGCTGCACCGTATAAGACCTTCGATGAAATAATTTATTGCAGCAGTACTGTCTTTTTCAAACGTACTAACCCCCAATTCCTGTCCTTACTTTTATTTCTCCAAATACCCAATCGCCACACAATCAGCTCTGTAATAGACGTTAAGCCATCAGTAAGCTGAGAATGCCGATTCTTCAAAACTTTTAAGGAACATCGAAATATCTTCGTAGTATGTGTTTAATCATTCTATCCATCTATCCTTCCAGTGTCGCACCAGGACCAGCAAGAATCCAGCATGAGGCAGGAACAATTCATGAACGGAGCACCAGTGGCTCGCTAGTGCTGCGGCACCATGTAGTTAAAGTTAAAGCTTTATCTGTATAATATAATAAACACATTTTGCTGCATTTCTTCTTAAAAATGATATCGTCATCATATCAATACGCGCTTTATAAAGTCGCTCAGGTTGTGCAATATTATAACTGTATCGACAACTTTACGGTGAGGTAATTGTTCTACAAACAGTTCTACAAAGAGCACTTGATGGACTGATTGAATGCGTTTAGAGTTCTTGGGATGAAACTGTTTCTGAAGTGTGAGGTCAGTACAGGAAAGACACTGAAGCGTTTGCCGTATGAGAGCAGTTTAATAGACAGCATGGCTGAGGCAGCATGTGCTTGATGCTGTATACCGATAATTCTCTTTCCGATCAGCTGCTGTACAGCTGTGATTCACACTCAGGTACAGTGATATAAATACACTGAGTGGTGCAGTGAGAGTAATATGGAAAAGATGATCCGATGTGGCAATACCTAATGGGAGCAACTGAAAGAACAAGAAGAAAGTGCAGTGAGAGTAACAACGCTAAAGCAGTTATGGTATTTGGAATAGTTTGACCATTCTGTGGACCATTATATTGTTACAAGTTAATTACAATCAGATGCATTAAACTAATAAACAATATGCGGTTAATTTCAGTGTATTTATAAAGCCGCATCAGGGATGTGGATCTAAAAAAGAAAGGGAAACCACACAGGAACAGTAGCACTGCTTTGACGCTGGGTGCCGCCAGTCTGCAAAACTGAGCGGAGAACTTGCGTATGACAGGGTATGAGCTACCATGGAAATGTGCATGGCTTAACGGCAAGTTTAGTTTCTATACATCGCAATTTGAATGTGGAAACATTCTTATGCAACATTTTTGTGCGTATGCACCATTTATACATGAGGCCCCAGGTCCTGCATTCTCTTCCTGACCACGCCTTCTCTGACATCTCTTCTGGCTTGATCCCTCATGGACCCACCTCTTCCTCCACCACAACTATAAAATCCAAGCGCCTTCCTAGTTCGACACTGACCCCGACACTTCTCTGGAGTTAAACCATTGTTTTTTTTGTGGAATTGTGCACAATATATGGGGTGGACCCCCAACTCTTTTTCTGCATTCTGTCTCTTGTTTTACACCTGTCATGGACATATTATAGCATCTAACTGGTTTGTGATGTTCATTGACTTTGCAAACTGTGCATTTCTACTTTATCTTCTAGTACTTGGTATAACTGGATGAGAAAAAAAATGTAGTACACTTATTGCAAATACAAGAAAATTAACTTGAAAATAATTAGATAGATAAAATAACATTCTCAAAAATACCTAATCAGATTCACAAATGTGGGTGGTTAGGCCTTGTTCCAACAGCAGCAATAAGTGCAAGGCACAAAAAACCCTGGACAGGCCTACAGTCTGTCTCAGAGACCTTTAACACACATAGCCAAAAGGCCAAATTGTAATCACCAATTCATCTGACCTTCACATCTTTGAAGTTCTGAGAGGAAAAACTGGAGTACCAGGGGAAAAAAACACAGACACAGGGAGAACATGCAGACTCCACATGAGCAGTGATTGGATTTGAATTTGGATATTACATCTGTAATTTGGTATTGCTAGCTACTGCCCAACCTGGAAAGTAAAGAAAAGAAAATGGACGTTCAGAAGGGTTAAAGCAACTTTAAGATGAAACTGAAAGCTTTGATATTAATCATAAGAAACATTAAGCCAGAATACGCAGCAACTGGTAAATACATCCATGAAGACGTCTGATCTGCCATCCATTAATTCATCTGCTTCTTGAACCTGCTCATTTTTTGTGGTCCTCAGAATTCTGCATTTCAGTATATCTCTGTGACCATATACAGTATATACAGTATTACACTGAAATATAAGAATCTGAATGGCTTCTGTTCTTGAGGTAAATAAAAAATATCAGACATTTTAGTTATCATTGCTATGCCATTATATAATCCCGAGATGTCGGGATGGCTTTTTTAATTTGATGCTGTTGTTATTTAGTTAAAGAACATGCACTTGAACAAAATGAACAGTAGATGGTGCTACTGTCACAATCTTGATTTGGTTCTGTGTTTTCCAGTAACTTAGTCATGTAGGGCTGCCGTTGTAGTGTTTTCAATAAAAAGATGAGAATGAATTCATTCATTCAAAAAAGTGTTATTTTTGTTATTGTTAAAAATAGAATAATCAACAGATCACACAAACAAAGACTATGGTATTGAATATAATGACAATATTTAGAGAAAGAAATTTGGTTTGCTTTAATAGTTACAAAACGTGGTCAAAGATATGACATACTGTCATCAGGGAGTGGAGATTTAGATCTTTATCTTGATCAACATTCATATGTAATTTTTCAAGTAATTCATTTAAAACGCTCCCCCTTGTCTTCCCCTTGGGACAAATAAAGTATCTATCTATCTATCTATCTATCTATCTATCTACTCTATCTATCTATCTATCTATCTATCTCATCTATCTATCTATCTATCTATCTATCTATCTATCTATCTATCTATCTATCTATCTATCTCCAAGATAAAATTCAGGAACCATCCCTACATAAGGTATCATTCCATCCAAATAAATTAAATTCTTCAGGCAAGGAGCCTGAAAAAAGGAGCCAAAAAGACGCCAAGGTTATTGCGATCATCTTTGTATAATTGTTTCTACGCATCACTTGCTTTTGGGTTACAACTACAATTACACTTGGATTACAGTTTCATGTACTTGTTCTGAGGCTCTTGTGATTTCACCTGAATTGGTAAACGTCTTCATCTGGGGAGCTCTTCCAGCTTCTACAATTCTTCCTGAAACAAGGCAGTTCAAAACTTTCATTACATTCAGGAAACCATTCAATTGGCATCTCAATTCATCCTGTCTCATTATCCGCACCCGTGGTACTGGACTGTAGTTTGAACTGTGTCATAAGTGTCGATTGTCTATTGTCTAGTGCTTAGTTTTTCATTAGGTTTCTTTTGTGTAGTGTTCATAAATTATTATCGCTGTCAAGGGAACTGGGGAGGGCTTTTGCATATGCATTGTTTGTTTAATAATTGTTTTTTTGCCTTCTTTATTTGTTTAATATATATTATGTTTATTTTCATCCTAATTATTAATCTAATGAGCCCTTTTATCAGTGTCTCTATGTGTGAGTGTGTGCATGCCGGGTCAAGACTGGATATGTTCATGGGGTCCCCATTATAAAATAAACTACTTCTTGTAGCTTTTAAAGAATAGCTTTTGTTGTTTGCTCTCCTCTCTTTCACTTGAGTGTGGGATGAATTTTGCTTTGTTAAGCTTGACTTGTATAGAATGTTATCTGCTACTAATTAAAATCAATAAAAAAGTAAAATAAATAAATCTTCAGATGGTGTGAATCTTAGCATCCTCACGACCACTACATCATTGCCCCTAATAAGCTCTGTTTTCTCTTCTTGTGAACACGTTCTTAATAACTTTTCCTAACAACATCCATGTGAACCCACTAGCTGCTATTATCTTGACACTGTTATGTTGATATCACAGTCTTCATATGTATTAAATGCTACTAAAAGCTAAAAGATTTTGCAGGGATACTCATTTTGCTCATCATTCAGTAACATCCTGGTGAGTGAGCACAATACCACCAGGCCACAAATTTCTTTAAGAAACATTCTGAAGCAAAAGTGTAAGTTACGGGGTATATTGCATTTGTTCCCCAAATTTCTAACATGTCTGTCAATAGGGTACAAATGTTTTTCACTGAGAATGATACTTTGGCTCAACTAATAGCACCATTTTCTTTGCATTCTTACGTATAAATTGAAAATCAGCTCTGCAAATACTTTTTGTTAGTGCCAAGAAGCAACAAAAAGCTTTGCTGACCACCATGCTTTCTAATAAAAAATGCAAGCAAATAGAAGTACAGTAAGTCAGAAATTCTGATATCATGAATATAAAATATGGATTTAATGACCATTTGAATGCTCAATATGCACTGTGTATACAAAAATGACAAAACCATTTACTTGTAGAGGAAAGAATGATTTGTATGTTTTTATTTTTTTAACTGTCAAGATTTAACACCATAGTCTGAAACAAGGTACAAAAAAAAAAACAAAAAAAAAACAAAACACTAAAACACTAAAGATCCATGGCCAGAAAAGAAACTAAACTCTTCCACATATTCATCCATGATCTGATACTTATTCCATTTAAGGGTCATGGAGGCAGAAGCCTAGGATGGCAGCATTAGGCATAAGACACTGATTCTGCAATGGGCTCCAGTCTTTTACAGGGCACAGACACACTCGCTGACTCAAACGTGGCCAATTTAGAATCACCAATTAACTTAACATGTACAGTAAATATTAGGTATATGAGACATGGGAGGAAAACTTAACAGTCAGCCTACAGAGGGAGAGCAACCAACTCCACACCACATTGCCTGATTCAACCCAGATTTAAGGCCAGGACTCTGGAGCTTTGAAGCAGCAGCAGCAACTGCAGCATGTCTGTGAACAGAGAACTTCAGTACTTGCAAAATCCTAAAAAAAATAACATATATTAGTTATTTTTAAATTTGTTAAATCATTCAAGGTCTCAAATGTGGTTAGGTAATGTCTATAAACTGAAGCTCATTACCACCAATGGGCTTGTGGGGGATTAAGCCAAAGCTACCGCATAGCCAAACAAACCCAGATAAAAAGAGGCACCACAGGTGTTCGTTATCTCTCCTGAAGAATATTTTTACATTTGTTTTAGGATTTTTGTGCTTTAAGAGGGTGAGACCCATTTTAGGCCTTTTCAGGCCACAACATCTGTCTTTTGAGTTTGGAACCAGGCAGCCAGGGATGAGGACTACTTCTAAGGCTTAGACATAGTGGAGTCCCAGTTTGTCTTGTGATATTTTGAGACCTGTACACTTTATTGTCATTTTTGTCTTGAAGAATCACAAAGACGTTTTTGTTATGAATTGCTCTATTAAGGTTAGGATGTCATTAATGTGTTCTGTTTTAAATTTCTTTTGCACTTAACTGTTTGAAATTAGTTCATCAAATTTATTTTTTAATCTCCTCAAGTGCTGTTTACTTTGTCCTTTAGGAAATGGTATTAGGCATGTATAAATGAAAGACCTGTTTGTGTAAATATGGAATGGTCCACTCTGCTCATGCTCAGCCATAGCCCTGGGAGTTGGTATGAATTATACAGAAGTTGTAGAAGCTTATACAAGTGTGACTTGTACCTAATTTCTCATTCAACCCAAGCAGACAAACTCAGCTTTGTTGTATATGCACATTGTACATTCAAACAATGAGCTACCATACGTTTGCCTCATACAAGGTCCAGACTGTCCTGCTCAATTTGTGCCACAGCTGCACTCGACTACACATCCAACTTGGACAAGATAGAACCTGTCCCAGCCCACTTAACTGATGCCTCTGCAAGTTTGCCAATACAGTCATCCCTCACCTATTATGTTCCAGAGCCCCCCGCGATAGGTGAAAATCCGCAAAGTGGCGACCTTATATTTATGTTATTATTTATATATATTTTAAGGCTTTATAAACCCTTCCCACACTCTTATAAACCTTACCACCTTATTACGTCTACTTACAACTGGTTTTGCGCCCTGGTTAAAGGACAATGTGGCCGTAGATCTTATATTCTTTTCCTCCTTTTTAAATCAAAAGAATCGTGGACTCATTGATGCCGTAATGGCGTCCTACAGCGGTGTAGCTGTTCCCTTCCTTCAACATATCCAAACCTTTTACTTTTTCGGCAATCGTTAGCATCTTCCGTTGGCGCTTGGGCACGGCCCCATAAGCAGTAGCAGGAGCAGATCATTTTGGAGCCATAACGAAGGGCTTGACTATGCACAAAGATAAACACAAAAAAGCACAAAAGTTAACTCTTTACACAGCGAAACACGTTGGTGCTGAATGAGCGAGACAAGACTTCCTGGTTAACGCAGCAGAATTGAATTCGGCACACCGTCGCTGAACCAATCAGCACATAGGAACTTAACTGCGTGCTTTGATTGGGTAGCTTCTCAGCCATCCGCCAATAGTGTCCCTTGTATGAAATCAACTGGGCAAACCAACTGAGGAAGCATGTAACAGAAGTAAAAAGACCCATTGTCCACAGAAACCCGTGAAGCAGCGAAAAATCTGCGTTATATATTTAGATATGCTAACATATAAAATCCGCGATAGAGTGAAGCCGCGAAAGTCGAAGTGCGATATAGAGAGGGATTACTGTATACTGCTAGGGTGTCTTTGGGTTGTTTTTTATTCCAAAGACCACATGCAGATACTTTTTTCATGTTTAGGATCTTGTGGCTAATGTTTCGTACTTTTTTCTATGCAAAAGTGATTTTCAGCTTTTCAGGTTTTGTTTTCAGCTTTGTTATTATGGCTCCTTGTCTTCTTGGTTACAACTTCCATTTTGCCTTTGCCTTCATTTCCTGGTTATTTTTCTCCCCTATTCAGCTCAAACACAACATTAACCTTATTTACATATATAAGCATGCTTTTGAATTATTTGAGAGTTTGTGTTATGGCCATTATTTTTTAATTTTAGGGTTTGCTTTAACTAAGTTAGTATTTTTTCATGTTATATCTCATGGCCAGTTTTTGGACATTTTGAATGTGGTTGCTATAACATTGCTGTGAGGAATGACTGGGTGTGTGACAAATGACATTGTCATTGCAACAGAATAAAGGTTGGCATCATGCATTTCTAGATTGTCCAAGATTGTGGATATTCTGATCAAACTTTGCATGTGCTTTTAACTTTTGTTTTCTGGTTAAATAATTCTTGCCTTTGTGATGGCTAGGAACTGCCAGGGAGCCCTAACCCAAAACACGATCACACAAATAGTCCCCGGAGTCAAAATAAAGGGGTGCTTATTACACAAAATACCTTTTTTACAAAGATTACATATGCTCTCTCTCTCTTTCTCTCCACATTGCCAAGTTGAGTGTTGCATTCCTTTCTCCCAACTCCTACTCGCCTGGACAAGGAGTACTTCTGGTCCCAGGGCTTCCTTCACCTGTTGGAAGCACTTCCGGGTTATGTGGAAGTCTCAAACAGTAGGGAGTGTAACTCCCTGAAGTGCCCTCTTGCAGAACCCACATAAACTAGGAGGGCAGTTCCTGGCATTTTTCTGCTGATGCCTGAATGGGTATCGATAGCCAGGGCTGCTACTATCTAGCATCCTGGGGGGGATAAAGGGCCCTTTATGAAAGTCCCTCCCTGTCTTTCCATTTTATCCCAGCCAGTAAAGGTATTATAAATTCATTGAGTTGGGATGGAAAATTCCCCTCTCTTGGCCGGGACTTCTGTCCTTCCACCTGGGGCCTCTCATTCAGGCAAGGAAACTTACTCTCTATCAGTTAGGATGCCTGTCCATAACCTGGGGCCTCCTGTCCAGGCAAGGGACCTTCCTCTCTCCTAGTCATGATGCCCATCTATCCTGTATGGCACTTATACCTTCTATATTTCTGATTATGATTCTTGTGTACTGCGGAGGGTTGGCACCCTGCCCGGGATTGGTTCCTGCCTTGTGCCCTGTGTTGGCTGGGATTGGCTCCAGCAGACCCCCGTGACCCTGTGTTCGGATTCAGTGGGTTGGAAAATGGATGGGTGGATGGATTCTTGTGTAGAATTTCATTTTGATGCTCAGTTTGACTTTCGCTCTGACTTGCATTTTATCTCCTGTTCATTCTTTTGCTACATTTCTAGTCTACCATCCTTTGGAAGAACTCAGGGCATGTTCATTTCATTGGCAATATAGGCCTTTGCATGGGGCATACCTCTCTCCTGGAGACACACAAACATGGAATAAACCCATAGAACAGACACTTTATCCAGCTGCCTTGTGTAGGGTAGGATGAGTGTCAAAAACCAAGCTAAAATGATAAAATGTGAAGAGGAGAGTTGTTCATGAGAGCTTCTGAACAGTTCGCACACATTGATTGCCTAGGGTGAGTAGCAGTCAGTCAACATACTGTACTTTGTTTACCCATACTATAATGTGTCCATACAGCACTTGTAGGGGACTTCACATGTACTGCTGTGGATTGCTCAAGATGTGCCATGTACTCTACTAGCCAGCTGCTGAATTGCAAACTGTGAAAATATGGAATCCAATAAATATTTATATACATTTTATATATATACTAGCTGTGTAAGCCCGTGCTGTAAAAAGCCCAGGGTCCTAGAAACTATTGAAACTGTCAGAAAAAAACCTGAAATGTAGAGATGTCAGGTAATTGAAAGGAACTACTCTGGGCATCTCTCTCCTAAGAGGTTTTGTTTTGCCGACATGCTTGCATCGCTTGTGTATAAGCAGCTAAGCGACTTTGTCTTTCATTGGAGGCTTCGTTTTGCCAACGTGTTTGCCTCGTTTGTGTATTAGTGGCGGGAGGAAAAGTGAAAGGGATTCCGTTTTGCTGATGTTCTCGCCTCGCTTCTGTATTAGCAGCTAATTGAGTGACTTTCTTCGTAGGTTTCGTTTTGCCAACGTGCTCACCTCACTTGTGTATCCTCGGAGATGGAGCCCTTACCACAGCGTGGTCAGAACAATACCTTCCCCAGGATTCTAGATGGCAGCCCCCATGGGTTGCAGTGGTGCCTCAGACTCCCACAGGGCTTCATGGGAGATGGAATTGTTTACAGCCCTGTAGGGATCTGGGGGCGCCACCAGGGGGTGCTGCAGCTGCTCCTGAGCCCATATGGGTGATCCTTTCACCAGAAGTAGGTCATCAAGCACTTGGAGCACTTCCGGGTAACATATAAAAGGTGCCAGAGTTGGGAGGCAGAGGACAAAGCTTGCAAGTGGAGTAGTAAGGGTGGCAAAGAAGAAGAAGAAGAAGAAAGGACTGAACTGTTATAGCTGATTGGTGCACTGTGTGCTGTGCTGTAAAGGGCAGAAGAAGAAAATAAATGTGTATTTTTGGGACTTGTGTGTGTCAGTGTCTGTCTGGGTCCAGGTTTATTCTCCACAACACTAATATTATATATATGTTAGAAAATATCTTGGATGATGTGCTCTATGAAAGGCACTATACTAAAATATAATTTCCCTAAATATCCAGCCCTCCATGCAGATGGATGTAATTGTACACAACAGAAGTTGAAAGCATATTTTTGTATCTTAGCTTATATTTGAAAGGCAGATCCTGCAAGTTTCCTGGAAAATGTTTTGAAATGTACTAATTTGTCACACATCAGTGAGGATCATTCCGTGACATTCTGCTTCATTTTATTGAAACTAGCAGACCCACGGTTTAGAACTGAACATTTAGGAACATATTGTCCATTCCTCTTTTAACTGTTAAAAATAATACTGTAAAGTACCCTATTTTTCTGCACAGTGAGAAATTTCAAAAGCACAGTATTATCTCCTTTCCCCTCCATGTGGTCTTTAATCTCCTTCTGATGAATTCCACACTGCAGTTTGTCATCAAGCCAGAGCTCAAGTAAAGGGCTAGGGGAGCATGGCTTCCACAACAGAATAGCAAGCTCACCAACTAGAGACATACCAAATAACTAGCTGTAGTTACTCATTTGGACTGAAGTTGTTGTGCATTTGATGGTCAGTAGGTAGGGCCAGTCACTAAGGCAGGTGCTTTACTTCTCCATTTGGTGTAGCAAACTCTTTAGTCAGCGATGTAAACACCAGAAAAATCATTGCTGTTCATTAATGTCATTATTCTTTCAAGACTGGATCGGTCGAGCCCCGGGTTAACAACGACTGCTACCAGTACTGTTAGCCAACAGGGTGCTGGCGGAAATTGGGCTACTGTTGGCTGAAGAAGAAGAAGGAGAAGAAGAGGGGGGAGACGTGTCTAGAGGTAGGAAGAGAGGAGGAAAGTAAAGAGAGTGGAACTGAGGGCAGGAACTTTGAATGTTGGCAGTATGACTGGTAAGGGGAGAGAGTTAGCAGATATGATGGAGAGAAGGAAGGTTGATATATTGTGCATGCAAGAGACTAAATGGAAGGGGAGTAAGGCCAGGTGGATTCAAATTGTTCTGTCATGGTGTGGATGGAGGAGAAACAGGGTAGGAGTTATTCAGAATGAACAGTATATCAAAAGTGTTTTGGAGGTGAAAAGAGTGTCAGGTGGAGTAATGATTATGAAGGTGGAAATTCGAGGTGTGATGATGAATGTTGTTAGTGCATATGAACTGCAAGTTGTGTGTGCAATGGGTGAGAAAGAAGATTTTTGGAGTGAGTTGGATGAAGTGATGAACAGTGTACCCAAGGGACAGAAAGTGGTGATTGGAGCGGATTTCAATGGGCATGTTGGTGAAGGGAACAGTGGAGACGAGGAGGTGATGGGTAGGTATGGTGTCAAGGAGAGGAATGAAGAAGGTTAGAGGATAGTGGATTTTGCCAAAAGGATGGACATGGCTGTGGCGAATACGTATTTTAAGAAGAGGGAGGGACATAGGGTTATGTACAAGAGTGGAGGAAGATGCACACAGGTAGATTACATCCTATGCATAAGAGTTGATCTGAAGGAGATTGAAGATTGCAAAGTGGTGGCAGGGGAAAGTGTAGTTAAGCAGCACAGGATGGTGGTCTGTAGGAAGATGTTGGAGATCAAGTAGAGGAAGAGAGTGAGGGCGGAGCCAAGGATCAATGGTGGAAGTTGAAAAAGGAAGACTGCAAGATTGAGTTTAGGGAGGGGGTGAGACAGGCACTGGGACAGCTGGGAAACTGCAGCAGATGTAGTAAGGGTAACAGCAAGAAGGGTGCTTGGCGTGACATCTGGAATGAGGAAGGAGGAAAAGGAAAACTTGTGGTGGAATGAGGAAATACAGGAGAGTATACAGAGGAAGAGGATGGCAAAGAAGAAGTGGGATAGTCAGAGAGATGCATAAAGTAGACAAGAGTACAAGGAGATAAGGTGCAAGGTGAAGAGAGAGGTGGTGAAGGCTAAAGAAAAAGCTTATGATGAGTTGTATGAGAGGTTAGACACTAAGGAGGGAGACAGAGGGACCGAGCTGGGAAAGATGTGCAGCAGTTTTTGGGTGATAAAGGATAAAGATGGAAACGTACTCACAAGCGAGGAGAATGTGTTGAGCAGATGGAAAGAGTACTTTGTGAGGCTGATGAATGAAGAGAACGAGAGAGAGAAGAGGTTGGATGATGTGGAGATAGTGAATCAGGAAGTGCAACGGATTAGCAAGGAGGAAGTAAGGACAGCTATGAAGAGGATGAAAAATGGAAAGACCATGGTCCAGATGACATACCTATGGAAGCATGGAGGTGTTTAGGAGAGATGAAAGTGGAGTTTTTAACCAGATTATTTAATGGAATCTTGGAAAGTGAGAGGATGCCTGAGGAGAGGAGAAGAAGTGTATTGGTGCCGACATTTAAGAATAAGGGGGATGTGCAGGACTGCAGTAACTACAGGGGAATAAAATTGATGAGTCACAGCATGAAGTTATGGGGAAGAGTAGTGGTAGCTAGGTTAAAAAGTGAGGTGATGATTAGTGAGCAGCAGTATGGTTTCATTGCCAAGAAAGAGCACCACAGATGCAATGTTTTGCTCTGAGGATGTTGATGGAGAAGATTAGAGAAGGCCAGAAGGAGTTGCATTGCATCTTTGTGGACCTGGAGAAAGCATATGACAGGGTGCCTTGAGAGGAGCTGTGGGATTGTATGAGGAAGTCGGGAGTGGCAGAGAAGTATGTAAGAGTTGTACAGGATATGTACGAGGGAAGTGTGACTGTGGTGAGGTCTGCGGTAGGAGCGACGGATGCATTCAACTTGGAGGTGGGATTACATCAAGGATCAGCTCTGTGCCCTTTCTTATTTGCAATGGTGATGGACAGGTTGACAGACGAGATTAGACAGGAGTCCCCATGGACTATGATATTTGCTGATGACATTGTGATCTGTAGCAATAGTAGGGAGCAGGTTGAGGAGACCCTGGAGAGGTGGAGATATGCTCTAGAGAGGAGAGGAATGAAGGGCAGTAGGAACAAGACAGAATACATGTGTGTAAATGAGAGGGAAGTCAGTGGAATGGTGAGGATGCAGGGAGTAGAGCTGGCGAAGATGGATGAGTTTATACTTGGGATCAACAGTACAGAGTAATGGGAATTGTGGAAGAGAGGTGAAAAAGAGAGTGCAGGCAGGGTGGAATGGGTGGAGAAAAGTGTCAGGAGTAATTTGAGACAAACGGGTATTAGCAAGAGTGAAAGGGAAGGTCTACAGGACGGTAGTGAGACCAGCTATGTTGTATGGATTGGAGACGGTGGCACTGACCAGAAAGCAGGATACAGAGCTGGAGGCAGCAAAGTTAAAGATGCTAAGATTTGCACTGGGTGTGACGAGGATGGACAGGATTATAAATGAGTACATTAGAGGGTCAGCTCAAGTTGGACAGTTGGGATACAAAGTCAGAGAGGCGAGATTGCGTTGGTTTGGACATGTACAGAGGAGAGATGCTGAGTACTGTATATTGGGAGAAGGATGCTAAGGATAGAGCTGCCAGGGAAGAGGAAAAGAGGAAGGCCTAAGTGAAGGTTTATGAATGTGGTGAGAGAGGACATGCAGGTGATGGGTGAAACAGAACAAGATGCAGAGGACAGAAAGATTTGGAAGAAGATGATCTGCTGTGGCAACTCCTAACGGGAGCAGCTGAAAGAAGAAGATTCTTTCAAGACTTTCACGCTACACAATCTGCATCACGTCAACTTCAGATTAACCCAGCCTCTTATTTTCTAATAGAGTTAAGCATTAGTTTAAAGATAATTATGAGTTCAAAGACAACACATTTCTTTTTTGTCCATATTTTTTTTTGTTATGGTAGCACAATGATTAGTACTGCTGCCAGACAGCTTCAGAGTAGGATTTGGGTTCAAGTCTGGCCTAGACACAGTTTATGTGGAGTATGTACATCGTTTCAATGTCTGATATCATCATTACTCTGGTTTTTCTCATACATCCTAAAAACTGGCATATTAGGTTTCAGAAGACTCTAAACTGGACCTACATACAGTACATGTAAATACCAGATTATAAAAAGATGCCCCTTGTGGGGTTGGTCTCTGTCTTATGCCTGGATAGGCTTTGGCATCTCAACATTATAAAACTGTATTTGGCAAGCTTAGTGGATGAACATTCTGGAGGATGCAATTAGGCACTTACAGTAATTCCTGACCTCTTTTTTCACCATCTGGAAACTATTGGACTGGGAGACCAGGACTGCCATGTTGGAACAAGAAACTCTGGTGATCAGATGGGCCATCGAGCAGCTGAGGTACTACCATCTTGGCCATTCTCTCTGGTGACACACCATGCCCCTTTACAGTGGATGGCCCTGCTCAAGGAGTCGAATCCTCGTGTCACTAGATTGTTTTTGGAACTTCAGCTGTATAAATTTTGAGTTCAAAGTAGCTAATGCTCTTTCCTGGGTATATAACTTCTCAGTTCAGTGTGCCCGACTTGATGTGTCTGGACTGCATAAGTGGACGTGCAACCCGACAGGTATGGTGCTAGGTTCCTATCACAGTCGGTGTAGTCACACAATGGATGGACTGGGGGAGACTGTTTTTTGGGGACAATTTATGCCCCAGGGTGAAAGATAGCAGTGCTGAACTGGAGTGGTCCCAGTTTGGACTCCCGCAGGGTTCCAGGGAGCACGTAGTTAGGAAGAGCAACCCTGTCGGGGGCTCTTGGGAGCTTCTGACATGACACAGAAGTGCTTCTGTCATGCTATCTAGGGCTACTCCCAGGTCCAACACAAAAGGATCCATTTTGCACGACTTAGGTAAGTCATAGTCAGGAGGAAGAGTATAACACTCAGTGTGGAGACAGACAGCTATTTAAGTTACTGATTTATATAGTGTGGCCTTACCTAAAAGCCTGTCTAGCTATTCTTATGCAAATAAATACCTTTTCTTATAACTTGGAACTGTGTCTGTGGTAGTTGTGTCTGGTGTTCTGGGCTCACTGGCATCCCCTGGTATCCACTATATATATAAAGTAATATAAGTTTCCATACATAGGAAAAATAAGCATTTTTTTATGAAAACCATTTTTATTTATATAATATGCTCTACATGACTGCCATTGTTTTGAAAACACATTTCAATCCTGACCCGGTCATAAGTATGATTTCAATTCGTTGCTCTTTATTCAAACGCATTTTTTAGGGTATCTGAAACATAAATCATCTTAGGGAACATATCACCAACACCATTACAAGCATAACTCCAGCTGTGCTAATACGTGTTCATCAGCACGTATTGAAATGTGTTTTCAAAACAATGGCAGTCATGTAGAGCATATTATACAAATAAAAATGGTTTTCATAAAAAAAAATGTTTATTTTTCCTATATATGGAAACTTATGGCCCACCCTGGTATATATAAAATATATATACTGTATATTGTGGTAGACCGCCAGGGCCCTTACACATCTGGGATGCCTCAATCATGGAAGGACCAGGGGAGAGAGCTTATTCCAGATACTATCTCCCCTGGAACACTAGAGGGCAGCCTCCCTGGCTTGCAGCAGAGCCACAGGTTTGGAGCACTGAAGCTCAACCCTGCTGGGGCCTGTGGCCACCGCCAGGGGGCGCCTGGACATTTCCCGAGCTCCATTTAGCAGCACTTCTGCCACACCTGGAAGTGCTACCGGAAGAAGCTCATCGGAGTCCTTCCAGATATCCTAATAAATGAGCCATCCACCACTACTCGCAGAGCCAGAGTTGGGAGAAGGTGGACAAAGCTTGCCAGGAGATGAGTGGAAGCAGAGAAAGAAGAAGAAGGAAAGGATTTTGTGTTGGACTATATTTTGGTGCTTTGTGTACTGTGATGTGGGGAGCAGAGAAAAAGCTCTTGTGTGACAAACTCATGTCTCTGCCTGTCTGTGTTGGGTTAGGCCGGCTATATATATATATATATATATATATATATATAAATATATATATATATATATAAAATATATACATATAAATATATGCATAAAAAGAAATATATATATATATATATATATATATACTAGGGGGCTGTGCTCCCTACTCTCTTCGCTCGCCCACCCCACAACCCCCAACCCCAGGGGCACACTTCACATCTTTGCCGCTCACATTGTGAAGGGGGGGGCTGAATGCATGCTAAGGAGATGCGGACGGATCAGCTGCTGGCTGTCTGCTAGCTGCTACCAAGCTGAATGATCTGCATGTCATGCTGCGCATCAATTATTTAAAAGCCTGTACAGCAGTTGCTGCTGCCGTGATGCATGATCTGCATGCCATGCTGCGCAACAATCATTTAAAAGCATGTACATCAGCTGTCCTTTTGTCTCACTTCCTTGTCTTGTGGGACGTTAAAGTGTTTGTTTGTAAGTAGGATGTGACATGCAAGAAGTCATGTAGGACTTCAAAGTGTCTCTCCGAGATGATCACGTCTTGACCCAAGATTTTTTTATATAATATATTGTGATGGATGGCCGGCGAAAGTTTCCCGCCCTCACCCCCAGGCCGCCAGGAGGAGCTCTTCCGACAGCATGGATGTACCCCGAATTCCAGCAGGGCCTCATGGACTTTGTAGTTTCTATGCACAACCCTGCTGGATACCTTGGGGACCACCGGGAGTCGCTGTAGGGAGGCTGTTGGACTCTTATGTGCCCTATAACCTGGAAGTACGTCCTGGTCACATGAACAGGAGAAATGACGTAGTACCAGGTTGAAGAAAAGGACTGTTACCCTGACCCGGAAGTAATAAGGACTTGTGGACTGTTGGGCAGGAACACCTCTGGGTCAGGGGGTATAAAAGGACTCTGGGAAAGCCCAGACACTGAGCTGAGCTGGGAGGAAGGGTGGCGAAGTGTCTGGGAGTGGAGGATTGGTATTGTGATTAGTAGTGGTATTGAAGAATTGATTATTAGTATTTATATGTGTAGTGTGGAGTGTAGAGTGCTTGGTGCACACTATTATTATTTAATAAATAATAATTATACTTTTACCTAGTGGCTGGCGTTGTACCTGAGGGTTCAAGGGAGCTCTAGCGCCCCCTACTGCTACACTGGCGTAGTCAGCAGGATTCTCTGGTCGTTGATTAGCAGAACACCCTAAGAAGGTAGCGGCCCCAAACACGGAGGTAGAAACAAACCCCACTACACGCGATACTACGGTGATAAGTCTCGTCTCGTATTGGTTCGAGATGGGGAAAAAGTCCGTAAAAAAGAAGGGCAATACCAACTGGGTACAGAACCTTACAGAGGCCGAGAAAGTGTGGACTTACCTGACTGGGGGTGCAGAAGGCCGAGCGCTGATTAAAGCCGAGCAAGCCCGAGCAGGGCAACAACCAGAGCGCTGTTGGATTGCAACTCCAGAAGATTGTTATAATGAACTGAGACTGGATCGTCCACATTCCGAGGTATGTGTCGGGACAACGCCCGTGGCGCCGGGAACTGTGTGTTCTTATTTTGCAGAAGCCGAGCGACACGAAACGGACTATAAGACAGACACCTCTCGCCTACTCAGGCAAGATGGCCGCGACGGAGAGATGGCGAGCCAATCTAGGAGTCTGAAAGCGAGAAGTCTATTCGCCAATGACGATCACGTGGACTATCCTGGTGCAGGCTGGGTATATTGTCACCAAAACAACGAGTCACCTGACCAGGAAGACACCTGCTCATTAGCAGACACGTGCTTCATGCTTCTGCCCGAAGGATGTCGGGAGGAAGGTCAACGGCAGTCTGTTAGTGTCGTGTGTTCCCCGATGGAACCAGACTCCCTAAAAGGGAAGGGGGAGGTGAGCGAGGCAGCTCCAGACTTAAAACAAGGTAAAAAAAGGGCGGGATGTGACTGAAGGGTCGGCCGTTAAATTAGAAGAGGCAGATCTCAGTCGGCCACGAGTGGCCACCCGTCCCTCTAAAGACTCCGATTCCTGAGAGCCTTTGCACGACCCAACCGAGCACGTGCCGACAACGGATGTGCTCATTGGCTCCCGACCGGCAGGTAAGGAGAAGGCGGAAGCAGACTTACCTCCGGTCGAATTAAAAAACTTTGTGGACATGCGGGATCTCGAGAAGTTGCTCGAGCCCATGTATGGTTTCTTTCAGGGATTTAAGGAGCTGAAGGATCGAGTGGAAGAGCTGGGAGCAACGGCCGAGGCGCCGTTGAAAGGTCTAACGGAATTCCTACGGCGACTGGGTCGAGAAGCTCCAATGATGATCAATGCAAGAATACAGGTGAGTCCGACCCGTATTGTACAGTATAAAGGGACACAGTGTGATCCGGCACAGCGGTTAATAAGTAGCAGGTGCCAAAGCACTGTGTGCCTGACAGTAGAGCGTGGTACGGTAACTGAGTGGTCGGGGGAAGGATCGCTCGAACTGGGACAGCTGTATGAAACGGCTTCCCGGAGCGATGCGGACCTCAAGACCCCAACCCGTGTTATAAGGGAGTTGTCGCTGGTAACTGGAGGGGCGGGGGAAACGCCGATCGAACCGGTACAGCTGAAAAGTGCTGTTACCCGGAGCGATGCGGTGCTGATGATGCCGCCTCCTAAGAAGCGTAGGTCAATGGGCGTGTAAACAGCAAAGGGGCTCTCTTTTCCCAATAGAGAAACCCAAGCTGTGCACTGGCCCCAGAGTAAGCAGGAGATCCCCAAAATAAAATGTGGGTCTCCTGACAAGGTGGAGGAAAGGGCTGAGTATACTGAGACGGTCAGTAAACCCCCCTTGGCGCAGAAAAGGGTGGAGCTGACGGAGTTCCCGCGGTGTGTCCAGTCTCGCGGAGGAAGACTACCAGGAGGGCGACGTTGTTGCTACAACTGTCGTCGGCAGGGCCACGTGTGGTGAAGTTGTCCTCAGAGGACAGGAAATCGGTGGGACAGACGATACACCGTTCCCCCAAGGTTCTTTGGGGGGCCTAGACAACACGGAGGAGGAGGACGTCCCTCACGGGGCTGGACGCTAGGCCCCAGTTGGCTTCGCTAAGGGGAGGGAATTGTGATGGCCGGTGAAAGTTTCCGGCCCTCACCCCCAGGCCGTGAGGAGGATCTCTCCCGACAGCATGGATGTACCCCGAATTCCAGCAGGGCCTCATGGACTTTGTAGTTTCTATGCACAACCCTGCTGGATACCTTGGGGACCACCGGGAGTCGCTGTAGGGAGACTGTTGGACTCTTACGTGCCCTGTAACCTGGAAGTACGTCCTGGTCACATGAACAGGAGAAATGACGTACTTCCAGGTTGAAGAAAAGGACTGTTACCCTGACGCGGAAATAATAAGGACTTGTGGACTGTTGGGCAGGAACACCTCCGGGTCAGGGGGTATAAAAGGACTCTGGGAAAGCCCAGACACTGATCTGAGCTGGGAGGAAGGGTGGCGAAGTGTCTGGGAGTGGAGGATTGGTATTGTGATTAGTAGTGGTACTGAAGAATTGATTATTAGTATTTATATGTGTAGTGTGGAGTGTAGAGTGCTTGGTGCACACTATTATTATTTAATAAATAATAATTATACTTTTACCTCGTGGCTGGCGTTGTACCTGTTCAAGGGAGTTCTAGCGCCCCCTAATGCTATTTTATATATATATATATGTTATTTATATATATAATATATATATATATGTATATCTATATATATAAAATTGTTTTCGCGTTTGAAACGGAAATTACGTATGACCACGCGATATGGAAATTACGTATGACACGGAAGTTACGTATGACCACGCGATATGGAAATTACGTATGAACACAGAACATATTATAATACAGGAACTAATCAGTGTGTGAGAGTTATTTTACTGATATTGAAAAGAAGTAAACACAAACACACCGATCTATCCCATAGAAGTGCATCCCGTGTCGTCCTCTCCCATCCCTCCTCTCTGGACTACAGCGCAGAGCCGTCCGCCGCCAGGCGCGTTTTGACAGAGAAGTTTTATTTATTTGTCCACGTGACTGTCGCGGAAACTGCCACATTGTAACTTTTTTTTTAGTTGGCAGTAGTTGATAGTAGAAGAGATGAGGAAAACAGCTTTGCGTCTTTCTACTTTTTAACTGTGACGAGCTGTAAACAATGAGGCGCGGAATGTTGGGCTGCTCCGCGGGGTTGAGAGATTCGCAGTTTTGAGCAGCGTCTTCTCTTCTCGCACTGTTTGTGACACTTCAAGTGCCCTATCGGCTCCTGGGAGAGTGGAAATCTTTGCGAATGAGTGTAATTGGCGCCATTGAAGCAGGACTCTGTTTGTAAATTACCCTGCACTACTACTTACTGTCCCTTAAGGTGAGTTTGGGTCACTAAAACCCCGCAACATTCAAGGTACTTTTAGTAATTAATTATTTTAAGAAGTAAATCACAGGCACGTAGTGCAAGGTTGTCAGGCAGAAATTTGGACGATCACATAGAAAATTTAATTTCTATACCACAGCAGTCGTGTAGTGCCTTTCACAGGGGATCTACTACTGAGAGATAATTCAAATACATTTTAGCTGCTGTTAGTACTACTTACCTGTTGTGTTATAGTGCCTTTAAAATGTAGTTTACCCCAAACCAATTCAGTAGTGCTCAATATATCTTTACTTCTTAAATGTTAATGTTTTACTGTTTAATAACTTATACACTACATTTTATTTTTTTCCCTTGCACTCAGTGAGCGAAGCCACTGGGTAATCAACTAGTATATATATATATATATATATATATATATATATATATATATATATATAGTTGTGACCACTAGGGGGCGTGGCAGCACTGCAAATCCCAGACACATCCTAACAGACACAAGTCCTGGTTTCAAATAAAAGGTTTTAATATAAATAATTACATCTACAAATGCTTCTTTAATGTAATGGCACAACCACAATACCTAAAGACAATTTCTCTCTTCCTTTCCTCTACTCCTCCTAGGCGATCTTTGTCCTCTTCCACCCAACTCCAACTTGTCTGGGTGAGGCAGAGTGGCTCCTTTTATCTGAGATCTGGGAGTACTTCCGGTGCCAGTGCACTACCTGTAGGAAGAACTTCCGGGTTAGATGGGAGCCCCACAAAGTAGGGATCATGAATTCCTGCAACACTCTCTGACAGCACCCATGGCACCCAACAGGGCTGCTCTACAGAACTACAGGTCCTAGAAAGTCCGCTGGTGTTCATACAGGTACTGTATCCCTGGGATGTTGCCATTTAGCATGTCGGAGGAGCTGATGGTCTGAATAAGTAATCTTCCCCATGTCTCTCCATTACATGAGCCTTTCTACTGGGTAAGGGAATTCAGTCCATCTCTACTGGGACTTCAGTGTTCCCACTTATCAGATGGCATCTGCCAATCTTCTGGCTAAGGCAGGGAATACACAAACCATCCTTTTTGGCCATTCAGTACGGTGGCCTCCTAGCTAGGTAACGGATCACACACCATCCCGGATCCCAACACATGCTTGCTGTCCATCACTATCGATATATACTCACCAGCCACTTTATTAGGTACACCTATTCAGCTGCTTGTTAATGCAATTATCCAATCAGCCAATCATGGCAGAAACTCCTGACATTGTCAGGACAGCCTACTGAAGTTCAAACTAAGCATCACAATGGGGAAGAAAGTTGATTTAAGTGACTTTGAACATGGCATGGATGTTGGTGCTAGACGGGCTGGTCTGAGTATTTTAAAAACTACTGATGTACTGCTGATTTTCACACACAATCATCTATAGGGTTTACAGAGAATGGTCCGAAAAAGGAAAAATATCTAGTGAGCGACAGTTCTTTGGGTAAATATGCCTTGTTGATACCAGAGGTTGGAGAAGAATGGTCAGACTGGTTTGAGTTATTAGAAAGGCAACAGTCACTTAAATAACCACTTGTTATAACCCGAGGTATACAGAAAAGCACCTCTGAGTGCATAACTCGTTGAAACTTGAAGCAGATGAGCTACAGCAGCAGGAGACCACACTGGGAGTCACCCCTGTCAGCTAAGAATAGGAAACTGAGGCTATGAGTTGCACTGGCTCACCAAAATTGAACAATAGAAGATTGGAAAAATATTGCCTGGTCTGATGAGTCTTGAATTCTGCTACAACATTGAAATGGTAGAGTCAGAATTTAGTGTCAACAACATGAATACATGGATCCATCTTGCCTTTTATCAGTGATTCAGACTGATGGTGGTGTAATGGTTTGGGGGATATTTTCTTGGCATACTTTGGACCTGTTAGTACCAATTGAGCATCATTTAAATGCCACAGCCTGCCAGAGTATTGTTGCTAACCATGTCCAAAATTTTATGACTGCAGTTTACTCATCTTCTGGAACATGACAATGAGTTCACTGTACCCAAATGGCCTCTAATTATCTATCTCTTATATATTATATAAAAAAATCTTGGGTCGAGACGTGATCATCTCAGAGAGACACTTTGATGTCACGCAAGACTTGATCATCTCGGAGAGACACTTTGATGTCATGCGAGACTAGACATTACAAACTTAGGAAGCAAGACCCATGAGACGGTGACTTTTGAACGTCACACCCTACTTACAAACAATGTTAAACAAGTTCACGGACATTTAACCTCACAGTTGTTGGAATGATTTTGGCAGACACACTTCATGTGCTCTCCCTGCATAGAGTTTGCATGTTCTCCCCGTTTCTGCGTGGGTTTCCTCTGGGTGCTCTGGTTTCCTCCCACAGTCCAAAGGCATGCAGGTTAGGTGCATTGGCGATCCTAAATTGTCCCTAGTGTGTGCTTGGTGTGTGGGAGTGTGTGTGTGTGTGTGCCCTGCGGTGGGCTGGCACACTGCCCGGGATTTGTTGCTGCCTTGCGCCCTGTGCTGTGCTGCTTGGCTCCAGCAGACCCCCGTGACCCTGTGTTAGGATATGGCGGGTTGGATACTGACTGACTGACTGACTTCATGTGCTCCCAGCTCTTAAAAATGCTATACGCTCTAGATGGCACGTAAACGACTAAGTGAAGAAGAAAGAGCTTTGCGTCGAAAAGAGACATGAAAGCACTGGAGAGAAAAGAAGGCAAAAAAGGACGCACAAGAGAACAATAAAAATTTATGTGCAAATTCAGAAAATAAGGAAAGTAATAATCAGCCCAGACATCTCACGAAAGACACTTTAACATCCTGCAAGACAAAGCAGTGAGACAAAAGGACAGCTGCTGTACAGGCTTTTAAATGATTGTTGCACAGCACGACAAGCAAAACACGCAGCTCGGCAGCAGCAGCAGTAAGCAAGCAGGTGATCCGTCCGCATCTACAAAGTGTGCATTCAGCCACTCCCTTTACAATGCGAGCGGTAGAGACGTGCCTCGGGGTGGTATATATACATATATATATATATATATATATATATATATATATATATATATATATATATACATATATATATATATATACATGTACATATACATACATATACATAAAAATACATATATATATATACATATACATATATATATATACATATATATATATATATATATATATTGTAGCAGTAGAGGCTTGTGTCCACCTCTTGAACCCTCAGGTACCACTCCAAACACCAGGTAATAGTACAATTCTTCTTTATTGTACAATAACACAGTGCACCAAGCACCCTCCACTCCACACTACTCATATAAATCAACTCTCTACTCACAATACCAATCCTCCTCCCCCAGACACTTAGCTACCCTACCTCCAAGCTCAGCTCAGTGTCTGGGCTTTCCCAGAGTCCTTTTATACACCCTGACCCAGAGGTGTTCCTGCCCAACAGTCCACAGTTCCTTATTCCTTCCAGGTCAGGGTAAAAGTCCTTTTCTTCAACCTGGAAGTACGTCATCTCTCCTGCTCATGTGACCAGGACGTACTTCCAGGTTATAGGGCACATATGAGTCCACGGGCTTCCCGACAGCGACTCCCAGTGGTCCCCAAGGTATCCAGCAGGGCTGTGTATAAAAACTACATAGTCCATGAGGCCCTGCTGGAATTTGGGGCACGTCCATGCTGTTGGGAGAGCTCCTCCTGGCGGCCTGGGGATGAGGGCCGGAATAGGAAGCCGGCAATCCACCACAATATATATATATATATATATATATATATATATATATATATATATATATATATATATATATATACATACAGTACATATATATGTATAAAAAGTAACTGCCATGCAATGTGAACTAGCATGCTGACCAGGAGAGTGGAAGGTTCCTTGCCCAGATGGGAGGCCCCAGGTGGATGGACAGGTGTCCCAAGCAAATATATTCACAATACCTTTCCTGGGCTGGATAAAAGGGAAGTACAGGAAAGGACCACCTCTGGGGACTGTTTATTCCCCCAGGACGTTAGATGGCAGCAGCCTTGGATATCGATAATCAATCGGTAACCAGCAGGGAATGCTATGAATTGTAGTCCAGTAGAGAAGCCCTGCTAGGATCCATGAGTGCTGCAAGAGGGTGCTACAGGGAGTCACACTCCCTACTGTTTGGGGCTTCCATTTGGCCCAGAAGTGCATCAAGTCTGCGAAGCCCTGGCACCAGAAGTATTCCTGGGCCTCAATAAAAGGGACCACACTGCCTTGTCCAGGCAAGTCAGAGCTGGAAGCAGAGATGGGCAACACTCGACTGGAGGAGTAGCAGTGTGGTGGAGAGAGAGGGAGAAAGAAAGAACAAGAAGGAAGAAGAGACAACATATATAACTGTTTGTACAAGGTATTTGTAATAAAAAAAACCTTTTGCCTTCACAACATATATGTATACAGTATATATACTGTATATATATATATATATATATATATATATATATATATATATATATATATATATATATCTATTATATATAAAAATCCTGGGAGGAGACAAGACTTTTTTCAAGAGATTTTTTCTAGTCCCACGAGACGAGACTTTGGCCATGAGATTTTTTCAAGTCACGCCCTCCTCTCAACGATATTCAACCATGTACATGGTACTCTCACCTCTCATTTGTGTGAATGCTTTTGACAGACACATTTCCTGCTCTCTCAGCTCTTATAAATGTTAATGTTTTCCTCACTTTAAGTTCCCAATTAAAAAAGACATATTATGTCCAAATCTTATTGAAGAATTTCATCACGAAGGATTATCAATACAAAAAATGAGTACACGGGCAACCCTAGCACCGAGAAATGATGAAGTCAAACGGATTAACACCAAAAATGATGATCGGTTAGGCGGCAAATTGGTTAAATGATATCAATAGACTGTGCTGAAACAGTTGATGGTGATCGTGCAGAAGATGAAAACATTAACTTATAATATCCAGAAGAATATCTACAACCATTAACACTGTCCGGTCTTCCACAGCACGAATTACTGTAGAATGAAAGATGTATCCAAGAAAGGTAATGTAGTAAATCTTCCGTGAATAACATTAGACAACAAAGGAGATCTTGATATGCCATTTGTATTAAAACGTTAACAGTTTCCCATTAGAATAGCTTTTACAAAGACAATTAACAAATCTCAGAGCCAAACATTTGAAAAAGTAGTTTTATTTAATAAGAGAGAAACAAACGAAATTCAAACACAGGCAGGTATACGTTGCGTTGTCATGATGAAAGTCCAAACACAGAATCAAAATTCAATGTGACATTGACAAAAATTGAATTCACAAAATTGTTTTTCAGTAAAAGTGTAAGTTTAAAAAGTATTTGCATGTTAATTTCAAAGCTAAACAGAACGAAATCATATGCAATGAATAACTCTAACGCAACATGAAACATAATTTACTTTCAAATTATTATGTTTTACTATTTTTTAATATGGTTAAGTACTCGCTGTAATGTAAAATACTTCTATTATGCATATGTAACAATTCCCATGAAAATAAAAATCTGTTTAAATTGTACATCCGCATCCCCATACGCGAGTGGAAGAACTGCGTAGCAAAGCCCCCTAGTGTGTGTGTGTATATATATATATATATATATATAGTCTGGAATTGGCTAAAGCATCAATGGGCTCATATACACAAGATTCAGTAATGTTTCATGGGCTCTCATGAATGGAAACCTGTGGGAAACAATATGTACTAGCTTCATTTCTCTTTCTATCTTTAGAATGGAAGAGGAAACCTCAGAAGATCTGACATCATTTCAGCCTGACAGCCACATGCCCTGCCCTTTCCAGTCCTTACAAACTCCATATAACTGCCAGCCACTAGAAGGTTGACATTCATTTTCATACTAGCTTCCAAGTAGCTCACTGAAAAGAAGCTAACCTCTCACAATAGAGAGCTTTCCACAATGGCGAACAATGCCAGTTTTACTGAATCTCCTTCATTTATCGTCCTCTCTTCATTCTGGACATTAAATGGGGCATCTTTTGAGATGACAGCTGTTTATCAGCTTGTTGGCGCTTTGTTTTTAAATTTTCCTTGACACAGCTTATGAAGCAAACCTGGACACATTTTCAGTGATATTCCTGGGATCATCTGGAGTTTCAGGTCTTTGTACTTCAGACTTGCTTCATCCAGGTGAACCAATCAGGGTTGATCAAGTTGACTTGTGCCCTGGTTGTGCTCTTCAGCTGAAATTGGGTGAAGCAATAATTTGACTCAAAGCAGGAGCCATCCCTGCATCATGTGCCAGTGCTTCTTAAGACACCTACTATAGCAGAACATGTGATGCACAAATTAAGTAATTTGATTAAATTGTACAATGGTGTTTGTGTGTTCATGTCACTTAACATGCCTTTATTCTAAATTTTTAAATATGCAATAATGTCGAAATACTGACTTGTGTCCTGTCCAGGCTGATTTCCAACTATACACACAGGGCTGCCAGCTGCTCACAGCTCTGAAATGTATAATCAGGAAAGACAATGGATTGTCAGTGAATGGGCTGTTAGCTTTCTTAATGCCAAATGATTTATATGTTACCTTTCTAATAAAAATACTTCTAATGTAATCGTGTTGTTGTACTGTGTGTGGTCCAGAGGCCAAAAATCAAGGAGTCTGTATGCTGCACCTGGCTAGTCACTATCTGGAGGCTGAATTTTCTCATCTGGTTTGCATAACATTTCTCCATGTTTTTCACCCCACAACCTCAAAGTTGTTAATATTGGATGAAATTAAATATGCTAGTATTGAGTGGCAGTGGATGTATACGCCAATATGTTCTGTGGCATCTTGATCAGTGTTTTATTAACACATGAGTAGATGGACAATTTTCAGCAACCTGATTTTAATTCATGAAATTTTTAAATTGCTTCGCATAGAGTAGAATCAGGATTCCTCTAGATATACTGTAGGTAAGTGCAGAATTACGAGCCAGTAATGTAGTTTTTACTGAGCGAATTTGATGATTTTGAGGTGTTTTGAGTATATTGTAATTACAGCCTTGCGGTTATTGAGACTCTGGACAACCTGGTGGAATAACTAAAGTTACTTGTTTCCTTGTTTTAGGCAGAAAGGTTTAACTTGTTTCAAAACGTTTCTTTGCTTTAAAACTGGCAGCATTAAATGAGAGCAGGAAGTACATAATGGTGGCAACACTTGTATACTTATTTTAAAAATGCCGGAAAAAAACTATGTAGATACCGCGTTTCCCTTGCAATATACTTTACACGGGAGAACCGTTATCGCTTTTAAACCACGTGCATCTGCACTCAACAAAAAAGATTGTATATTTCAAAGCTCCGCCTTACTTGTTAATATTAATAAGGAAAAACTCCATGATTGGTTCATAGGAACTTTTATTCTCGTGGGGCGCGGCCTCGTTCCCCGTCCTTGTGAATAAATAAGTAAGTCTAATACTCCACTTCGCCTCGCAATAAGTCGGTTGGTTTTGCTAAGTTCATTGCGTTTGTAGGGTGGTGTAGTTTAGTCTTGGACCATTAAATCCATTATGAACAAGTGTTAAAATGGCTGTTTGGACACGCGCTGATAAGAATGGACTACTGGAACTATTGCTCCGGGATCGCTGGATTCGTGTTTTGGCAGAACTCACAAGAGAAACGCTAACTCTGACAGCAGATGCCGAAGTTAGCCCGGCGCACGCAGGTGCTGTGGATTTAAACCCCAATTCCGGTGTGTGGAATGGAATATCTAATGGTACAGGTCCAGCTGTGAACTCGAATCGGATCCAGAACCAACACGGGAATCACAGCGCACTCCGGCGGACCGGGAGCCCAGCAGGAGTTGCCGCGAATCCCACCTATGGGTTTGGTAGCCCCGGTTCTTTTCGCATTGCCCAGGACAACGGGAACAACTCCGATTTTGGAAGCCCTGGCTCTAGCTATGGTAGTCCTGGCTCCAGTTTTAGCAGTGCGGGTCCAGGGCGTTATGGAGAAAATAGTTTGAATTTAGAAAGTAGTCAGTCTGAAACGGTGAGAAAAGTTCGCATTGTGAAGCAGGAGTCTGGCGGACTCGGCATCAGCATCAAAGGAGGACGCGAGAACCGAATGCCCATCTTAATTTCGAAGATTTTTCCGGGTCTGGCTGCAGATCAGAGTCGTGCTTTGAGGGTCGGCGATGCTATCCTGTCCGTCAACGGTAATGATCTCCGCGAAGCGACCCACGATCAGGCCGTTCAAGCGCTGAAGAAAGCCGGCAAAGAGGTGACGCTAGAAGGTAAGTGTAAGAGGGAAATTACGGGGATGCGTCAGGGGCCTGGTGTGGTGGGCGGTCCTGCGGATTTAACTTCTAAAACGTGATTTCCGAAAAAAACAGAAGCGAGAAGTGTACCTCGAGGGGAAAAGAGTCGGGCGATCTGTGTGCAGGACTTTCCACTGCATTGACTCCGTGACAGCTTTTCCGAAAACCTGAGATCCGTGCGCGTCGCGGAAAGTCGGCAAAGTGAGAAAGAGCGATAGCTGAGACGTGCACCTCTTGCATCCCACCTCAAACAGAGGACGGAAAATGCTATTCGAGTGGGAGAAACCAGGTGACACAGCCCTGGCCACCGCCTTTCACGCGAATGCAGTTTACATTTTTGGAGTATATGCTATTAAATTGTGTATGATGGACTGCAGTATTTACTGGAACAGGCTGTGCAAATCGAATTTGTGCTGTCTTAGGTTTCTGTGATTGGCCAGACCAAATTTGACAATAAAACTGAGCTGGGCAGAATAGATCTGTCGGTTCTTAGTAACGGGTTATAATCACAGTTCTATAAACTGAGCATAAATGTAAATAATGGGCGCTACTTGGATTGCGCGCATCACGCTTCCTTATTTAAAGACGCATTCTGATAGATTAAAGGATCACACCTCATTCACAGTTTGGCATGGGTCTGTCAGTTTAAAGGGCGTTGTAGCTGCTTTGATAATTAATGTTTTAATTCTTTTTTTTTTTTTTACTTCAGGGTAACTTTTGTCACTGTCATGCTACATTTTGGACATTGAATGAGACATAAAAGTAATTGAGAACCTTTGACATCAACTGTGCCAGACACAACGCCTATATACTAGTTAGTGCTGTAGAGTTGAGCTGGCATAGGTTAACTAACCTTACTTTGCTTATTCCAAAAGACAACTTGCCCAGTGATAAACTGGCAGCTTGTCCAGAGGTTCCAGTTTTATGCATAATACTGGTAAGAAAGGCTGTGCCCCTATACAACAAAAAGTTGTATTAGACACAATCAAAAATAATCATTGGATCTTTGCTCCCATATATTTATTTTGTAATTCCGAATAATTGTTTTCCATTTATTGCCTACTGCCTCTTTTTCTTTTGTTATATTTCCAACTGTTTATTTTTATAGTGCTGATCTCTAAAAACTGGTTTAGGGCACTTAAATATATTAGATTTACATAAATGACAGTTTAGTAAACTGTCATTTGCTTACATTCACAAGCACTTGCCTAGGGAGGCCAACATATTCATTTAATAAAACCATGAATAGATTATAAACAGAAAGCAAAAATGGCTTACATGTGTGGCCATTCTAGATGTGTTCAAGTCCCTGTCTCCCAGATAGCCTAGCTTACCAACTTTCCTGCCCTAAAGTGCCACGCACAATTACTCCCTTTTACACCCCACAATCCGATCTCTGGCATCTTTCCCCCAGTTACCCCAAATTCTACTCCTGACTCCATAAGCTCCTGAATTAAGAGGTTCAGTAAAGAATGTATGGGTATTCTTTGTGATTCTGAATGTCTATTTATGCTTGTCTAAAATCAAACAAAACTGCTTACACTCAACATGCTAAAATGGATTTGCCTCAAGCTCAGGTGTATGTTTGTTTTAGTCTTACACATTCTTATGTTAGCTTTGGTTACTCTTTTACTTAATGTGCCATCAGTAGCAACCTAATTTGAATAACTAAGAATATTAAAGTAATGAATTTAAAAAAATTTTTGCTTTTTGGCCTTCTAGTGAAATTCTTGCATTTTTATTTTGTATATTGTAGGTAGTGATACCCATTCAGTCAGGGATAATTACACATAATGAAAGTTTGTACAGTACTTAGTTTCTGATGATGAAATTTCAAATAGCCGTTGAAAAGTGATGCAATCACCTGAACCTGAAAGTGTGTGTTTGCTGCCTGATATTACATGTGTATTTTTATTCATGTTTTATTCCAATTCACATGCTAATTTCTTATTTTGTCTTTTATTTTTCTTTTCTTCATTATGTAAAGCACTTTGAACTACTTTTTGTATGAAAATGTGCTATGTAAATGTTGTTGTTGTTTCTGCTGTCTGTCCTTTTTCTGTATTTTATATACAGCACTGTTTGTGCAGGAAGGTGACTTAAAGGTCTAGGTGCAGAGAGTTCAAATGTCACCCATTGTTGAATTGTGTAATTCTGGGGAGCACCTCATGACTGTGCATTGGCGTAACAAAATCTAAGAGCCGTTAAGTATTGTTAACTATCAAAGACAGTATCTCAAAGACTGACAGACTGTACAATCCTTCATCCAGTTTTATCCAATTATTGGGTCAGTGAGTTTTTTTTTTTTTGGTTGTTGCATGCACTTGAACCCTAATTGCTGTGCTACTGTATTTATTTACTTGCATACATAGAAAATGCATATAAAAGTGTTGTATGTGTTTGTGTGTATACAATTTACATATAATATAAAAATATACACACTTCTGTTCCTGAAAGCTGCAGGTATGCTTTCAAAGCAATTTCTCTGATTCTAGTATCTCCTTTGCATTAGATCTCTTGCAGCTTTGGAGTTCTTGTTTCCTGTTAGTCTGTGTGTGGGAAATTTTATTTAATATGAAATTAAGAAACTGGGAATATTTTATTTATATAGAAGATGTGGGTTGATGTGCTGGCTGACATTTTTCAGTTGCTTTTTGCAGTTTGCAAATAACAATTGAAGAATGATCATAATGCAGAATTCCCTCTATCTAAATCATAACCTTTGTTTCAAACTCATTTACTTGAATTGACCACCTTTTTAAGGAGTATTTAGATGGACAAGTCATTAATAAATCCCATCATATAATTAGCATTAGTTTGGTGAAGGAGCTCAACAAGAGGCAGGAATTAGCCTGTGATCTAAGACCACAGGCCCTTCACACTGTCTAATCTGCTTGCTTCATAATTCACATTTTTTAACCGGAGTACTAACTCTGCTCAGTTTGAAAGCACCTTCCCTGAACTGAAGAAGGTTCACTGTAAATGCCCAGACTCGCTCACATGGGGCCGCCTGTTAACCTAACATCACCTTTCATGGGCAATGGAAAAAATTAGTAACTGTCAAATTGAGTTTTTATTTTTAAGATTTTGGAGTTACCAGGTCTTTCCTGATGTTAAAAGGTAGTGGTGATGGCCAAATATGTCTTCATTTCGGTCAGAGCATGATGGAAGAAGCTAGAATATTCACAGTATTTTACATACTGCAGGACAACCTAGCGACTCTACTGACCAAGAACATGTGACATACTAGATTTTTCATAGTTGGTGAGACCTTCTTTGGGTTGTGGAAGAGAATGTTTAAGCTTCACAGACATAAATGCTTTTCTAAATATATGGCTTGAATGAAATGTCTATACATCGTAGTAGTGCTGGGAGGTATACCGGTTCATACCGAAAACCGTTTTTTATTTTTATCATGATATGGATTTTTCTTATACCGCAACACCGGTTTAAATAGCCTAAACAACATTCAGAACAAAGCGCAGTGGGAAACTGTTTAAGGGGGGGGACACTTTTCACTGCTACACCATTAAACATGCATACAACGGAATACATGCGTTAGTGGAGGTATTGAGTGGTGAAAATGGTTGGCGAACATTCCGAAACAGCTGTAGTAGACGATAAAGTTGAACATGATGACACAGAGGAACTTTTGCTGAACAAAGGAGTTGTGTCTATTGTCTGGAGATACTTTGGTTTTAAAAGGCCGGATGTGGACCACACAACTATTTACTGCAAATGCTGTTGAGCTAAAGTTGTTGCCAGAGGCAGCAACACGAGCAATTTTCTGCACCACCTTAGCCACAAACATGGTTTTGAGTAGATAGATACTTTATTAATCCCAAGGGGAAATTCACATACTCCAGCTTGTCGCTGAAGCTGCTCCTCTGTCTGGAGATACTGTTTAGTGGATGCAGTGGAATCTCCATGATTGACAGGAGCCTGCTCAGTGCCCGTCGCTCTGCGACAGATGTCAAACTGAATGTATGGAACTAAGATTTTTTATGTTTTTTCCTTATCCTGGTGAGGGTTAATGGTAATGAATAAATACCAGGCTGCTACCAGCCCTGCATGTAAAACCGACAGCTTAGGTTTTCTTTTCACTTCAGAGTACGTTGTAATAGTCCTTCTTCAACTTACAGCATGTATTTGCATTGTGGAATCAAACCCATGCAAGCAACTGGATTGTATGTAGTATCCATCAAAAACTTCAGTTGGAAATTGAAGTAGGTGAGTTTTAGCATCCTGTAGTTGCTGCACTACCCACTTATTTATCCATCCAATATTTGAACCAGCATTTTTGCACACAATGTGATGGGGAACCAGTTTGTACCATAGCCCACTAGATGCAACATTGGTCTAGCAAAGAACAGAATCTCCTACACCATCTGTCTGTTTTGAAGTTGCTTGTTAAAATTATGCTGCATGTCTTTTAGGTGACAGAACACTGAAGTATGTGGATAAAAAAAACTACAAACGCCAGTGTGACAGCATTTGGACTGGGAATTATAAGGACCCATAAGGCAGTCACACTGTCACGTTGACTGAAATAATTCATCATTTGATTGGATAGAAAATATATAGATAGATAGGTAGATGTACTTGTGTTTAGCATTTAGTTCTCAGTTGTATTCTTCTTTGATTCTTTTCATCTAGTGGTGATGTATTTTATGAAAGTGGCTATGTAATTTAAAGATGGGTTACTGTATAAGTCGGGTCTTGAAACTTGAAAAATCGATTATAAAATCAGACCCTGACTTATACGTTCATCCAAAAATATGACACTTTTTTTTTTTTATATATATCTTCTTGCTTCCTCCAGCCTCGGGCCAGTTTCTCAGACACATCGAATTTTGCAGCAGCACACTTACTAATTTCTTTCGCCACTTCAATGACTTTCAATTTAAAACCAGCTTCATATTTTCCTGTGATCGAACGCTCCATTGTAGTTAAGGGATGCTCTTACGATAAAGGTGTAGGAGGGTGTGAGATACAATAAAACACAAAACAGTGCAAACGTCGCTTCGGAATAGTTTGGGTATTACTGTGTGGTCACGTAGGCACAATACATAGGAAAAAAAAAAGGCAGTGTGCTCCATGGTTACTCACTCGGGTGGGTGTTAGTATACAGTATCATAATCTCTTGGACCAATAGCGTGAGTTTTCCGCATTCGACTTATATGACCAACGTTATAAAATACCGGAAATTATATGGTAAAATCAAGCCAGACTCCTCTGCGGGAGAACTTAAAATGCGAGTATATACGGTATTCCAACTCATTCATTCTTTGATCTAACCTGTTTAATTCTGTTCAGTAGTTTTGAGGTGTAAAGCTCATCCTGATGAAGATATTCCCAGGAATGTTCTTTTATATAGTGCTTTTTATTGTTTGCACCATCACATGGTGCTGGACAAAGCAACAACGTAAAAATAAATTGGCTAATGGCATCCCATATCTTTGCCTTGGCACGATAATCATTATCAGGTATAAAATGAGAACCAACCTTGAACAGAGGGCCAGTTCATTGTAGAAAACTCTTGTGCCAGTTAACCTAACCCATGAAATTATGGGATGTGGGAGGAAGTGGGGGTGCTTGCTAAAAATCCATACAAGCATGGAGAGAACATGTAAACTCCACACAGACAGTGGCTGGATTTGTAATCGTGTCCTCATTGCTTTGTATTGCTTTGATTTGACAGTGCTGGCCACTATGCCATGATGTTAGCTCGGTGTTATATGTATGTAATAGTAGTTTAAACGTTAAGATAAATCTTTCAGTGCAGACAATTTAAGGGAGTTTGTAGAATAATATTTTTATAAAGACAAGGACTGGGAATGTGCACATTTTCTGTGGACTGTGATATAAATAAACTTAGTGGTGAATAGAAATTACAGAAAGACCTGTCATTGAAGTAGTTTCATATGCTGTAGCTGTGGTGGCCCTTAAGGAGTAAAGATGAGGTATTCTGTTTTTCTGGATTATTGCTTCCTCAAAGTAATCCATCAAGTGGCTTTTATGAGATCTGGACCTCTGTGGGCCTGCACGAACTGCGGCTCAAGGTTTATAATGTGGTTTCCTTGTCTTGCAATTCTCGTGGCCAGTGTGTGAAAATTGTTTTTTAGTCACATAAATTTCCTATTTATATATGCACTTTCCAGCCAAGTTTTATTTTACATAGCTCTTGATACACTAATAGTAGTGAATTTCTGTGTTCTAGAAGCTGAATATCTTGTTTTATGCAGCAAAGAATTTCCATTCTAATGGAACATGGCAGACATGTCTTGCAAACATAATGTATAGCACTTTTATTTACAGGAATGAAAAAATGAGAATATAATTTTTTTGCTCTCGTATTTTCCTGAAAATGTGTAACTCTTGAAATTAAATTGTTTTTAGCCAGGTTTCAACCAAGATTTAAGACCTGAAGGGTTAAGTGAATGCTTAAAGGTTCTTGTTAATGGTTCATAAATAAATAACTTCTCCTTTCTAACAAGAAAAATCCCATCTTGCCTTGGCGATTTGTTTGTCTTAAAAGCAGATGGTGTTCATTTAGTTTAAAATGATGACTGAGTGCATGACCTGCTGGAAAAGAAACGTATTGAGTTCTCAAACAACGGAGCTGTACAGGGAAAAAAAAGTCCCATCTGGCCAACATGATTTGACTTAGTGGTGTATGGAGGAAAGGCCAGCTCAACCCTAATGTGTGACAATGGCACACTCAATAAGCCAAATATTTCCCGTTTCCTTTTTCTGTTTGGCATCAACTTTATTTCCTTGGGCTGCTTTTCGATGGTAGTCTTAAGCCATTTGTTGTACATACAGATTCAGAAAGTATGCAGCCTTGTGATAAAGTCATTAAAATTATTTGCCTTCTCAATAGTTTTTCTGTGAATTTGGCGAAATCACGGAAATGCTTGAGAGCTTTGAGCTCTGTTGAATTCATTGAAGTCAATGGTGAAGGATAAACAGAACTAGTTTGAAGTGAAATATAATGGAGCACTTGTCTTTTTAAGTGTTCCTGAGGGCTAGGGAAAGCCTGACAAATATGCTGGACCATTTATTGTGGCCAAAAATGTGACCTGAGCTATAAGCCAGCAGTGTTAACCACTGCACCAGTGTGCCTCAGACAATAAAAACAGATGAAATGATAACCAGAAACAAAATACAACAAATGGCCGCAAACTGCAATAAATAAATAAAATATAGATCATTTACATTAACAGAGTTTCGCTCTTGGGAAGACACACCTTCATTGGTTGTGCCACAAGTCGGCAGCGTGGGACTAGCTTGTTCAGATGTTTTGAAGTCCTGGCTCTGGGTGCAGCTAGAATGTCTTTTTTTTGTTCCCCATGTATCTGTGCAGATGCTTCACATTTTCTTCTTCAATAGAGAAGAAAGAGACACCTTTTATAATAAATGTTTTGTTTTTATTATTTTCCAGTGTGTTCTGTGTTTTCTTATGCCAGTAAGGGTAGGGCTTCTTTAAGGTATGTTCTGGAATTTTAACTTGGCACATGCTAATTTGCCTGCATAATTAGCCATGTAGTGTTGTGCTGCCAGGGATTAGCTTTATATATCTGGTGGCAGTACTCCTAATTTTCTCATTATGGACCACTAATGTACCTCGCAAATAAAAGTACTGCTTTTGGTTTATTTTTTTAAATGCATGTGGTATAGAAATCAGCATTGTTTTTCAACCTTTGTGGCTTTGGTCCCATTTTTATCTTTTTGTGTTCACTGATACAGCATACAGCAATCAAGGAGGTGGGGGAGATTGAAACAACTGTGAGTAGAAGAGCTGGTGTGTTCCCCCTTTGGTGAAATGAGTACAGCTATGTCTGCAACAATCTTGTAGTAAGCATGTGTGAAAGTTGTGTGCATAGCTGCTACAGCTTTGTGATGTCACTCTGGGAGCTTTGGGGGGAAAAATGTTTGCCTAAGCTGGCCGCAAGGCTCATTTCTGGGAAAATATTCAGCAAAGGCCACCACAGAGCACCGCATATTTTCTGTGAAAAACACTGTGTTGAATTTTGCCGATCAACACTATTCATCCAGCAATGCTCAGTACACCTCAGAATGACAAATCAAAAACAGGATTTTTAGAAATTTTTGCAAAATAAAAAGCTGCAATATCTGATTGACTTAAGTATTGAGACCCTTTACTCAGTGCTTAGTTGGAGCCCCTTTTGTAATGATTACTGCCAGAAGTCTTGTTGTTTCTGACATGTCAAGCTTTGAGCACCTGGATTTGGGGGATTTTCTGTCATTTTTCTCTGCAGATCCTCCAAAACTGTCAACTCCGGGCATTGGCTAGGCAACTCAAGAACATTCCCAGAGTTGTCCCTGAGCCATTTCTTTGTTGTCTTTGCTTAGGGTCATTGTTTTTTTGGCAGGTGAACTTTTGGCTCAGTTTGGAGCACTGTGGTACAGGTTCATTACTTTGCTCCGTTCAATTTTTAGCCCAACCCTGTTTAGTCTCCCAGTGCTTGCTGCTGAAAAACAACCCCATTGCATGATGCTGCCATCATCATTCTTCACCATTGGAATGGTATTGCGCTGGTAATGGGTGGTACCTGGTTTCCTTTAGATATTTTTTTTTATTTTATTATACTTTATTAATCCTGAAGGAAATTACTTGTTTTTTTTCACATACCCCTTGGGGTCAGAGCGCAGGGTCAGCCATTGTACAGCGCCCCTGGAGCAATTGAAGGTTAAGGGCCTTGCTCAAGAGCCCAGCAGAGTAGCATCTCTTTTGGCAGTGACGGGAATTCGAACCGGCAACCTTTGGGATACCAGCACAGATCCTTAGCCTCAGAGCCTAGATATGATGCTAATCTTAGTTTCATCAAAAGATTGAGTTGCAAGGAACAGTCTGTTCTGGCTGCCTCAGGTAGAAGATGCAAATCAATTCAGACTAAAATATCCATATAATGTAAAAACGCCCACTCACCCAGGCCATTTGGATTTGCTAATTAGCCATGTACCCAACTAACTATACATAGACTGAAGTACAAAAGCATAGGTAGAATGTGCAAACTCCATTTAGACCATGCCTGGGACAGGGATTGAACCCAGATCCATAGAGTTGTGACAGCAGTACTGACATTTGTATCTTTAGTTGTAGAGCTGGTACAAACAATAAAATTGTAGCCCAGGTTGAAATTAAATTCATACCAAGGAAAGGGAAAGAAAGTGTCATTTTAAATGTTTTTAAGAGGAAGAGGCAATAGACCTATTAACAAAAGAGAAAAAAAATGAAGAGTAGGCAAGACATGTCGGTTACTTGTTTAGAATGTACAGACATAAATCCAATGGTTTAGACTTCAAGAAATATTTCATATTGGCTGACATCTGAAGGGGTGAATTTAGTGTGGCGAAAATAAATGACTGAGGATGCTGTAACCAAGAGCAGATGAGTTGAGGTGATGAAGACAGAGCAGTGTAATATAAGAAACTGAGGTTGGTTAATGTGTGCAGTTTTTTAAAAAAAAGGAATATTTAGCGGAGTACTTTCTAAAGAGTAAGGTCAATGAAGAAGAACATATGGAATGCAGCTGGTGTGTAGAGAAGAGCAGAGCAGAACAAATATTTGTTAAGTTCAATTAGAATGAAGACCTCATTATTATGTGATCTTTATCAGGACTGAAAAAAATAGATTGGCTCAGTTGTTAAGGCAGTGGTCTGGTTACCTTAACATCGTATACTGTTATTTATATCTCCCTACTGTACACTGCTAATTATCTTTGGGGGAGACATTAAACCTACTTACACTCTGACTGTATGAGTATATACAGGGTGAAAGGACATCTTATAAGAAGGACTTAGGGGTTAGAATGAATTAGTCACTATCCACATATAGGCAGTGTAGAGAAGCGATTTTTAAGACTGAGGAAGCAGAATCTTTTCAGTCTAAGCAAAAGGAAAATAAGAGGAAAAATGATAGAAAAGGTCCATCATTCTGATTGGAATTAGTACAGTGGATTCCAGTTACTTTACCAAGAATACAAAGTGGAAGCTGGTTAAGGGAAAATTTAGCACAAATGCTTTTTTTTTTTTTTTTTTTGCTTTGCACACAAGGCTGTGGAGTCTGAGTTGAAATCCAGTATTGGGTACTGCAGGTTGGAGTTGATTTAAAAAATGTACTGGTTCTGACTCTGACTAAAGATAAATTGTTAAATAATATGCTATAATTTCCAATTTCACATACAGTAATCCCTCGCTATATCACACTTCGACTTTCGCGGCTTCACTCTGTCGCGGATTTTATATGTAAGCATATCTAAATATATAACGTGGATTTTTCGCTGCTTCGCAGGTTTCTGTGGACAGTGGGTCTTTTTACTTCTGGTACATGCTTCCTCAGTTGGTTTGCCCAGTTGATTTCATACAAGGGACGCTATTGGCGGATGACTGAGAAGCTACCTAATCAGAGCACACAGTTAAGTTCCTGTGTGCTGATTGGCTCAGCGACGGAGTGCTGCATTAACCAGGAAGTCTCATCTCACTCATTCAGCATTAACGTGCTCCTGCTACTGCTTCAGGGGCCGTGTCCAAGCGCCAACCAAAGATGCAAATGATTACAGAAAAGGTAAAAGTTTTGGATATGTTGAAGGAAGGGAACAGCTACACCGCTGCAGGACACCATTACGACATCAATGAGTCCACGATTCTTTTTATTTAAAAAGGAGGCAAAGCATATAAGATCTACGGCCGCAGTATCCTTTAACCAGGGTGCAAAACGAGTAGCAAGTGGACGTGATAAGGCAGTAGTCTGGATGGAATCTGCTTTAGGGATTTGGATTGAAGAGTGCTGGAAGAAGAACAACGGCGGTGCTACACAGTTGCCTGAAGAGGCTCCTTTAGAAGAGCTGTAACGCTATCCTTTGTTGTGCAGTAAAATTAAACTCATCATTATCGGACAAGTCGTTGTGTCATTGTTGGTGAGTAACCATAATTAATTATCTACGTACAGTACTTATTACATGTACATAGTTTAGTGTCACTGTGCACACATTTTACTGTATACAATTTTTCTTACATTGTATGTATTTATTGCTGGTGGCCTGTCTGTCGTAATGGCTGTAACATATGTGATATCGGAGATGCTCGATATCTTTAAAATAATATTTAGGTTTTACTGTATATAAACTGTTTACATACATAATTTCAACGAATCTTACCTAATATCTAAGAGAATACAAAGGGTTTATGCTGTATAATTGTGCGGGAAATGTTTATAATAGTGTGGGAGAGTTTATAAGGGCTTAAAATATATAAAAAGAACCATATGAACATATGGTTTCTACTTCGCGGATTTTCACCTTTCGCGGGGGGTTCTGGAACGCAACCCCCGTGATGGAGGAGGGATTACTGTATACAGATTTGATTAAACTGTTTTGTTTCTTCTACACTTTTGATTAAGATATAGTGTCTTTTTGTAAAATTTTGTAAATTTAGTCTAACGGTGGCATGTTGGTGCAATGGTAGCTCTACTGCCCCTCAGTAAGGAGACCAGAGTGCACTTCCTGAGTCCTCCTTGTGTGGAGTTTGCATTTTCTCCTCATGTCCACATGGGTTTCCGGCTTACTCCCATAGTCCAAAGACATGCAGATTAGGTACATTGGTGACACTAAACTGGCCCTGATGTGTTTTTGGTGTGTATGTGTATGTTCACCCTGTGATGGACTTGGCACGTTATGTTATTTAGTGTTTGTAAGCCACTAAAACATTGCTACAGACTTTAAACATTAACTTTAACAGGTTAGAGTGCTAAAAAGTAGCCTGATGATTCATGCTGGCAGAGATGAAATGCCTTGCATCTTGTATGTTGTGTGCTTTCAATCAGCATAGTAAATATATTAGTCTAATTACAAATAGAGGAGTAGAGAGGTGCCATAAATTGAAGAGTTGTACTGAAGGTTTTGGATACCAACTATATAATAACCTTGTTTGCTCAGAAAAGCACTGACATATGAAATAAATTACCAAGTAAAGTGATGATGAACAGATAAGGTTGCCATCTGTCTGTCTTTTTGTTTTCAAACTAGCATAGCCTAGTTTTCAACGTTTGTGTCTGGTTTAGTTTTTTGCAACATTCTACTGAAATGTGACAAAACAACCAACCTATAGTAAAATTCTGTCATGTTTTATAGTGGTTGCTTTGTCACACTCACCTTTCCTTTCCAAACTCTTCTCAATGATATGCAGAAATTTGCCGCTTTTTATTGAAACTGGCAGTCATAAAGAATACTAATAAAGAAGCAGAAAAATTCCCAAAAAGAAGCATTATTGTTTTTTCCCCCAAGAGGAATGGCTACAAGATTGAAAATCAACATCTGAAATCTTTAAGGTTCAAACGATTCAACACCTTCAAGCTACCGAATCTATTAGTTGTTCTTGTCTGCTAAATAAGGTGGCGTTTTTGCAGTAAGATGTCATCAAACATTAATGAAAATTGCACTCACAACAAACAAGTCAATGTTGATCCAAATTTTTCCTCTAAAAGGACACTCCTGAAGAAAATCAAATCATCGCTTCAAAATTAACTCTGTTTTTAACCAACACATCTGCTACTTATCTTGGATTTGAGGCAGGCAGTGTGGCACAGTGCTTAAGGCTTTGGACTTCAAATCTTGAGGTTGTGGGTTCAAATCCCACTACTGACACTGTGTGACCGTGAGCAAGTCACTTGACCTGCCTGTGCTCCAATTGGAAAAAGAAAAGAAATGTAAACGATTTGTATCTCAGAAATTGTAAGTCGATTTGAATAAAGGTGTTGGCCAAATAAATAAATGTATGTGTTTGAATGCAGTCATAGATTGGTATTAATCTTCACAGCCAATTTACTTCTTATTTTGTTGTAGTACATAACTAACCTGTTCTGCTAGCAACTGAGTATGTAGGTCCATGATGTTTGCTTAAACATTTTTACATGCTACAAGTAGACTAGTATACTAGCTATGCCATATAACTGGAAAAGTGAATATTTTTTGAAAGCAAATTTATGTTGAGCTTCACCTCATTAGGGGTTCAGACAACTCAAATGAGTTAATAAGTTAACTACTCTGCTATAGCATGCTGTCTGAGGAACAAGCCACTGCTGAAAGCAAAAAAATCTGACGTGAAATACAGTTGGATTGAGTTTTATTGACTTTCATTATGTGTTTTTGGTGTCCAGTTTTATCTTGTTGAAAAGGAGGTAATCCTACAAATAGAAGTGCTTTAGGGACCTACAATATCTGATTGGGTGAAATTTTCCAAATGTTAAGTGAATAGGGACTGATGAGCTACTGTATGTTGAACTATTCTTGTCATAATTGTCCTTCCCTGAGTGGTGTCCATTCAATGTACTGTTGTGTGCAGGGAGTCCAAATATTAAGCTACAAAATGTATGTTTTATGTAACCTCTGTAAGGGAAAGAATAATAACCAAAACAAATAATCTTGAAGCTGTTAAACTACATACGCTAACCTAACGACAAGTCCTTTTGCTTTCTAAGATATTAGTGGTTGCCCAATTATATTTTTGTAATGTGCATCCTTTTGAAGGTTCCAGTCATCTGTATATTTATAAACCCAGTGATAGTCTCACGACTCTTTGCATTTGTTCCACCTATAGCTCCATATTTCACGTGAATGATTCCATCAGCTCATAGAGGAAAGCTTGAACCTGCATGTTTCAAGTAGAAGCCTTGACAACTTTTTTATGTAAATGACATATTGGGGCAGAGTAGTTATTATTAGCTGAGCAAAAAAGATTGATAGGCAGTTAAAAGTCTCCGTTCATTTGTTAAACTTCTTTTGTTCTTCAGGTCAGGCAGCACCATATTTTAATATTTCCTATATTACATTCATGCTTTATCAGGCTTTGCGTCTCCATAATTCCTTTGTTCAGATTTCCTTCCTTTCTTTAAATAGAAACTGTATATTTACGAAACAAATGACACCACAGAACACTGCTTAGTTGCTAACTTCAGGGACCTGGGGTTAATGGCTAGATGGCTGGATCTTTGTGAAATTCGTCAGGGAAAAACCCCTCTGCGAGGGTGGTAACATCTATACTGCTCATCCTCTGTTAATCAATGCAGCATCCTTTTTTATTTGTTATTTGTATATAACTGGGCAAATTACTCAGCAGGTTATTTTTACTTATTCGAGAACATTTTTATGCTCTCATTTCCTGTAGCCTTTAAGTGCAATATGTTTGTTGTGCTGGATTCATAGGAAAGAGCTGCTATTACTGACATAGAAATCTTATTATGCATTGAACAAAATATTTCCATTATTTCAAAATGAATATATTTACAGTGGCTTTTTTAAAAATTCTTAATTGAACTAAAATCGAAGTTTCTTTTACACTAATGGTATTGATTTGGCCTTGGTTTTAAAGATCTTTGCAGCTGCCCTGCTTTAAAGACTCAAACTGTCCATTTTCCACTTGCCTAATTAGGTCTGTGGAAAGTCTCAAGAAAATCCAGGCAACAGAGGGTGAAAGGCAGCAATCGTCTCCCGTCCATCGCTGTCCACCACGGGGCACATAAAAACACAAGTTTTGGACAGTGGTAGGGAATGCACATGAATACAATAGAAAAGGTACAATGTCATTCAAATGTGCGCTCAAGCTATTTTAGCTGGCAGTGATACATAGTGTATCAAAATTTTCTTCAGCTTTATTATAAAAGTTTTAGGTTTTTTTTTTTTTTTTTTTTCCTTGTATATTAATTCAAAACTTATAGGGTGGCACCTGTTTTTAAAAAAGTAGTAAAGATTGCCAGAATGTGTGGTGTTCTTTCTACTATAAGAGAAAGCATTTATTTATGAATTGCAGCCTTTCTACATATTAGACCACTGTATTTGCTTCGTCTTTGAAGGTGCACAGTCACTGCTGTTAAGGGCAACAAATGGCACTTGGCTCTTGCCCATTTTATAGTAGTGTTTTGGATACTGCAATGCTACTTGACATTGCTTAATTTTTCAATGTTATCATGCTTGATAAATAGGCACCACGTCTGCCTAATCTTAGTAATTGTTTAAAATGTGGCCATGAGCTGCTCTGATAGAACACCATCTTGCTTCTAGAAAATGATGCATCCATCCATCCATCCATCCTCTTCCTCTTATCCGAGGTCGGGTCGCGGGGGCAGCAGCTTGAGCAGAGATACCCAGACTTCCCTCTCCCCGGCCACTTCTTCTAGCTCTTCCGGGAGAATCCCGAGGTGTTCCCAGGCCAGCTGGGAGACATAGTCCCTCCAGCGTGTCCTGGGTCTTCCCCGGGGCCTTCTCCCGGTTGGACGTGCCCGGAACACCTCACCAGGGAGGCGTCCAGGAGGCATCCTGATCGGATGCCCGAGCCACCTCATCTGTCTCCTCTCAATGCGGAGGAGCAGCGGCTCTACTCTGAGCCCATCCCTGATGACTGTGCTTCTCACCCTATCTTTAAGGGAGAGCCCAGAAACCCTGCGGAGGAAACTCATTTCAGCCGCTTGTATTCGCGATCTCGTTCTTTCGGTCACTACCCATAGCTCATGACCATAGGTGAGGGTAGGAACATAGACCGACTGGTAAATTGAGAGCTTTGCCTTACGGCTCAGCTCCTTTTTCACCACGACAGACCGATGCAGAGCCCGCATCACTGCGGACGGCGCACCGATCCGCCTGTCGATCTCACGCTCCATTCTTCCCTCACTCGTGAACAAGACCCCAAGATACTTGAACTCTTCCACTTGAGGCAGGATCTCGCTCCCAACCCTGAGAGGGCACTCCACCCTTTTCCGGCTGAGGACCATGGTCTCGGATTTGAAAGTGCTGATTTCCATCCCAGCCGCTTCACACTCCGCTGCAAACCGATCCAGAGAGAGCTGAAGATCACGGCCTGATGAAGCAAACAGGACAACATCATCTGCAAAAAGCAGTGACCCAATCCTGAATCCACCAAACCGGACCCCCTCAACACCCTGGCTATGCCTAGAAATTCTGTCCATAAAAGTTATGAACAGAATCGGTGATAAAGGGCAGCCCTGGCGGAGTCCAACTCTCACTGGAAACGGGTTCGACTTACTGCCGGCAATGCGGACCAAGCTCTGACACTGGTTGTACAGGGACCGAACAGCCCTTATCAGGGGGTCCGGTACCACATACTCCCGGAGCACCCCCCACAGGATTCCCCGAGGGACACGGTCGAACGCCTTTTCCAAGTCCACAAAACATATGTAGACTGGTTGGGCGAACTCCCATGCACCCTCCAGGACTCTGCTAAGGGTGTAAAGCTGGTCCACTGTTCTGCGACCAGGATGAAAACCACACTGTTCTTCCTGAGTCCGAGGTTCGACTATCCGACGGACCATCCTCTCCAGAACCCCCGAATAGACTTTTCCAGGGAGGGTGAGGAGTGTGATCCCTCTGTAGTTGGAACACACTAAAATCACAGAAAATGATACATTATCAAAAATTAAATTTGTGACATTTTTTACATACTTGTTTGTTATCCATTTCTTTGTTGCTCTTTTTTTTAACATGGTCAGTTTTTTTGTAAGGAGATGGCATGATGAAAGAGTACATGCAGAATCCTTGGTTCAACTACTCTATTATCCCCATGTCTGCATGTGTTTTCTGTGGGTCATGTGTGTGTGTGTGATGATTTGTGATTATCTCTTGATCCTGTGTAAGTGTGCATCCAGTGATTTTTTTTTTTGAGTTTGGCTACCCCACAACCTTGAATTGGATTAAGTCATTTTCTAACCCACTTAATACAGACCGTGGTCATGTGGGCAGGGATTGGGGGTCTGGAGCTTATCTCCAGCCATTATAGGGCACTGGTCCATTGCATGATGAACACACACACAAGGGACAATTTAACATTGCCAATTCATCTAACCTGCAGGTGTTTGAACTGTGGAAGGAAACCCACGTGCACATAAGGAGAACATGCAAACTCCACGCAGGGAGGACCAGGGATGCGAACCCTGGACTCCTTACTGTGAGGTGGCAATGCTATGAATTGCACCACTGTGACGGAAGTTGGACTCCGTGTTTTTTTTTTTTTTTTTTTTTAACTTATGTGTGTTTATTTTGTGGAAGTGCTATCTATGAATGCCATTTTTATATTCATGGATGACTTGTGGGGACCTGGGATAGAATAAAATAGAAGTGTAATCACTAAATAAATTGCACAGTAGAAAAGTTTTGGGTCTGAACAAAGTTTCAATAACTAAACCCAGTATGGGAGCAACTTTCTGTCCCAAAAATGCCTCCTAGGGGCCCTTCCCTAAATAAAACACAGGTGCAATCACAAAATATAGGTCCCCAGGGGAACAGTTTCTGAACAAAGCATAGCCTGTGGTCCTCCTCTGTACAAATATGCAATTTGTGCAAAATTTTGGTGGTGTAGATTTGCATACCAGACAAACACGCATTCAAAAACTCTGGCAATGACACCTCTTTGAAACAAGTTAAAGACTAAAGTCCTTAATTAAAAGGCAAGGAGGATCAGAGCAGCAGTTATGCTGTCCGTAGGCTGTAAATTGATAGATTACATGCATTTGTAATGAAAAGTCTGGCAATTTCTAATCATAACACATTCTAGGTCACTGTCCTAGAAAGGTTCACATTTTCCAACATTTTATGTGTAAATAATTTGTGAATTATTGATATACAAAAATAATTGTATCCTGAAAACACACCTACTTTCCTCAAAAGATTGCACAGTATTACAAAAGTGAAACCAAGCTGTGCTTAGAGTACAGTAACATTAGCATAAAGTCACACTTTTTTTTTTTTTCTGAAGAACATGAAGTGTGACACATACAGTAACTTAAACGATTTAACCCACCCTGTGCTGATTCTCAAATCCAGTGGTTCTCCTTAGATTCTTTAAAAGAGCTCTGTGTATTTGACTGAGTGAAGTCCATCTACAATCATGTCACTGGGGTGATCTCATTTCAAAAGTTCTGCTCCAGGGAAACGGGGTTTAAGAATTGGCCTAATTGTTGCTTTAGTAAAGTTAGCATGTTATCTCCATGTCTACATGCATGTAGGTTAGGCTTATTAATAACTACTTCTTCATCTTTTGGCTACTCCCATTAGGGGTTGTCACAGCTGATCATGTTGTTCCATATCTTCCTGTCTTCTGCTTCTTGCTCTGTCACACCCATCACCTGCATGTCCTCTCTCACCACATCCATAACTTTTCTTAGGCCTTAATCTTTACCTCTTGCCTGGCAGCTCTATCCTTAACATCCTTCTCCCAATATACCTAGCATCTCTCCTCTGCATATCTCTCTGACTTTGTCTCCCAACCATCCAACTTGAGCTGACCCTCTAATGTACTCATTTCTAATCCTGTCCATCCTCCTCACACCCAATTCAAATCTTAGCATCTTTAACTCTGCCACCTCCAGGTCTGTCTCCTGCCTTCCGGTCAGTCCCACCCACCCATATAACAAAGCTGATCTCACTACCGTCCTGTAGATCTTCCCTTTCAATTTTGCTGATAACCGTCTGTCACAAATTAGGTTAGGCTTATTAACTCTTAGCCCAAAATGAGTGAGTGTGCCCTGTGATAAACTGATGCTACCAAAATAGGCCTCTGCCCACTGCCGCTCTAAATTAAGCAACATGGTGCTGAAGGCAGATGGATGTATACACATGCCTATATAAGCTCCCCAGTAAATGGTCTATATTAGAATTGAAACAGTTTGTGAAACCCAGTGAGTTGTTTCATACAGCTGGAGAGCAGAAGAAAATTAAATTTTTTTATCGGCACAGTCAAGTCCATCTTTTACAAATTAGAAGAATACAGAACTACCTGGAATCTTTCTGGGTTAGGCTCCCTTCCAAGACCTATCCGATGGTAGAATAAGGATCTTGGTCAATGAAAGATCACAAACGAAGAGACAAAGCTGGGGAACTACAGATTTCGATAGAATCTGCACTTGAAAAAGAAATCTTCGTAGGATGCCATTTCTACAGTGAAGTGATTGAGAAAGTTACACTTGGAGAGATGGTCATTTATTTCCATGCCAGGAGTGTACAAGAAGATACACTGCAAACTCTATAAACCTGTTGAAAAAAATTTTTGGTTGCACTTTTGTAACACCATACTAGCATAAAACATGGTGGAGTCAACATCTTGTCCAGTTTAGAAGGTTAGTACCAGAAAGTCATTAAAAAGAGTCTGTTTTAACCAGTAGGGACCACCACCGAGACCCACACTCTAGATCAAATAATACCCAATACAGTCACGGCTTCAAATAATGGGTTTTTAGTCAATCAAGCATGGTATATAATAAAGCACAGCCAATGATCATACAGAACAATGACTCTTTTTTTTTTTCTTCTCCTTCCACCTCTAGTTTAGTGTCGCCTACTGCCTCCCAACTCTGGCTCCTTTTATACTGAACCCAGAATGTCTTCAAGTGACTGAGCATGACTTGTGGGGACCACTTCTCAGTTCTTTGAGGACCTAGGCAGTCCTCTCCCAACAGTACCCCCTTGCACCACACAGGGACCCCGACAGGGTTCCAGTTCTGGACATCAATTTCTGCAAACCCTTGCAGGTGTTCAAGCAGGGATGCCTTCAGCGGGGCATTGCCATACAACGTGAAGGAGATGGAACTGCTCCTGACCTCCGGCTTCTGCTAGTCCATCCCCTGGCACCTTCCATCTTAGCAAGAGATTATGCTGTCATCCAGCCAGGATGGCCATCTGTTTAATATGGCACTCACACTGTTTATATTGGTAAGAAATTTCAAGGGTTTTGAAAGATTATTCATTCAAACTGTACAGTATGTGGCAGAGTTAGCTAAAAAATATGCTGCATGTTTTGAATGGCCTAGCCAAAATCAAAGCCTTTGGCCTTTTTCAACATTTTTCTCTATAATCAAAGATTGTTGTTCACTGGTCTGCACTGAATAATGTCTGAAATATTCAAGTTTATTTTTTGTACTTCGCAGAATCAAAGTCTTACTATACTTGACAGTTTTATATAATCTCAAAAAATTCACACATACTCAAAAGGGATATATAATAAATCTTTACATTTATATAGCAATATTCTCACTACTCAAAGTGCTCTCCACGCAGGGAGGACCCGGGGTGTGAACCCATGATCTCCTTACTGCGAGGTAGCAGAGCTAATACTAGAATGCACCATATACAGTATATAGAATTATACACAAATGCTCCCTGTATTTGTTACAATTTATTATATATTAGTTGTCTCCCGTGGTTCTGCCCATGAAGTAGTGAAACAGGACAAACTTTAAAAATTAATTTAAAAAAAAAAAAAGTAATTCTTGCCAAGCAGAAGGTAGGTATGCTTCAACGTCAAACGTTGGCACTGTATCTGATTGTGTTCAGCTCTAATGGGCGAGCGTCCCCGGCTTGGGGAGAAAAGCATGTGGCCATAATATCTGTTGCAATCAGCAGCTACCCTCTAGAACACACGTAGCTCTGATCTCTCTCTCTCTCTCTCGAAAACGTCAAACGTTACTCCTTTACAATCTATAGATGATGATGTCTGAACAAACAAGTATCGCTAGCTAAGTGGAGGCAAGGTACGCTCATCCATGTGGCGATAGGTAGACCGACTCGAATGGAGGCTGGCGCATGAGTGAGAAGGGCCCCGCCCCCCTCCCCTAGGTCCGCAGCCACTCTCTTGGATTCGCAAGCAAACTATGATACTTGGCGTGATGAGAAAAGTTACAAAATGAACAGGAATGTTCAAGCAAATTATAGAAAAAACCTGATCTAAATCCTTTAAGTAGTTCTCTCGTGAAAAGAAGACAGACAGATGTTGGATTTTATATATCTATAATATAGATTTATTCAGTTACCTTACCACTATGATAAAAGGCACTATATTGTGCCCGACACAGACTCACCCTGAGGCACGTGTAAAACACAAAAAGACTTTATTTTTCTTCACCTGTGGGGCATGTCTTCCCTGTAATCCCCACAGGCACAACACAGTCCTTTCCTCCTGGCACCACCACTCCTCCCGTCTAGCTTCGTCCTCCACCTCCCGATTCTGGCTCCTGAGTGGTGGTTGCTGGCCCTTTTTATAGCCCATCTGAAAGTGCTCCAGGTGCTTGATCACCTGCCTCTGATTGCACTTCCAGGCAGGGCTGTAGAGTTGTCCAGGCCGGCTCAGGGACCCATGCAGCACCCTCTGGCGGCCACCCCAGATCCCAACAGGACTGTGGAGAATTCCATCTCCCATGAAGCCCTGCAGGAAACTGAGGCACCATCGTCAGCCAGGGAGGCTGCCACCAAGCGTCCCGGGGGAGGTACTGAGACGCCCATGATTGCTGTCCTGGAACATATGTAGAAGGGGCATCCCGGCCGGGCATGGGACCTGGCTGCCCGCCACACCACCTATGGACAGCAACAGTCTGGGAATCTTCTGGTGTGAATACCAGAAGTGAGCAAAGCAGCCTTAAAGGATGACTGTTTGCCTTTCGAAGGCAGCAAGGGCTGTATATCCTGAACAGAACAGAATAATATTTTCTGCTGCCTTCCCAACTCTCTGCAGTGCTTTAGAGTTTTGAGACGAGCAGGTGCAGTGACAGAATGTAATGCAGCTAACAAGTATGGACTCCACTGTGCACCAGTAGGTTTTCTCAAGAAGTTACAAACCTGTAATTGTGCCAAAGATGCTTCTACATAAGGCTGAATATTTAAACAAACAAAATATTTCAATTGATATTTTTCATCAGATCTGAAGATACAATAGACAGTAGTAGAGTCAAATCATTTGTCTTGTTCTTGTTTGATATGAAACTTTGACCTCAGACATGTAAGATGGTGTTAAATGTATGGTACAAGCTGAAAGAAAGCTCTTTAAAGATGAATGTCTTACCAGCTGCGGCTGTGAATGTTGTGTCAATTGTGTAGGAGGGAAGGAGTGCATAGTTTGTGGCTGTGAACATGGCTGCCCCAAGAAGTAAAGCAATAATATCCTGTCCCAGCTACCCTGGGTCACAAGTGTTTGGCAATCATTAAGACTGTGTTACTGCATCACATATTTTGACTATGATTACCTGTCCGCCTTGTAACACTTGTCTAGTCCATTCTTTTGGTTTATTCTGAAGTAAATACTGTAGATATTATAATTTTCCAATGTTATTCACACGTCTTTTGATTTGCTCACCTCACTAATCCATTTTCAGCAGCAAATTGCTGTTAATGGAATGCCAGCCCATTGTAAGATGCAGTCGGTCACACATCCACCCTTCATTTTAAGGCCATTTTTGAGTTTCTGCTTCATCTGACGTGCATGTGTTTGGAATGTAAGAGTAAATCCAGAGCACCCAGTAGAAATGCATTTGGGCATGGAGAGAACATGCAAGCTTCACACTGAGGATGACCATACCAGGATTTAAACCCAGCCTTCTGGGGCTATAAGGCATTAGCACTAAGCTGTGTGCCACTGTCTTGTCCCACTTTCTGATACTAACATGGAAAACTGTATTGGTGCATTTTATTTTTGTGAATAAAATTAGGCAAAAGCTGAGGGCAAGTTAAAAAAAAAAAAGTGCTGCATTTGCATAAGAAATTAATTTAGTGCAGGATTTTCTAGAGGCACTGTACTGTACATATTAATTAGTTTTGAGTCCAGACAGATTAAGGAACTAACTTAGGTTTCCAAAGCAGGATTTCTACAGCACCTTCAGCCTTGTGGCTTTTGTCTCAACCTTTCTGCCCTAGTGTGTGTTTGTAAAGTGCTCTGCCAAAAAGCACATTAAGAGATATGAATTGATAACTTGCTATGATAAGTTTCAGCTGTTTATCACTAGCACACAAATTTTACCATTTACCTCTGCTTGTCATTTCTAACTTATCAAGTAGCAGCATGTGCATTGTAACACTACAAGCATGGCTTTAATTAGCCTTTTCTATGATTACATAATGCGAACTGAGTGGACCAGGATAGAAGCATTAATCTGGATTAGGAACTCCTGCCTCAAAGTGATACTCTTCATCCTAACGCTGGGAAGAGCCCTTGTTAAGTGAGCTATTTCTGACAGACTGTCTGTAATGTAATGTGTGCATATTTAAGAACAGACTGTCTGTTACTGGTGCTTTTTTAGCTCTCTCCATTCCTAGCTCTGAAATGTTCTCTTATGCATATCTTTGTTTTGTTTTGTTTATGTCTATGACAACATGACAACATTCATATCCCCTGATATTGGTTATTTTGCTTCTTACGTACTGATCCTTTAATTTTCATTAACTCATAAATTGATCTTGTGCTCAATCAAGATCCTTACTCATGAACAGTAGGAGAAACCAATCAGTCAAGGCTTTGCATACCTGTATTCATACTGAATGTGACTCATAATTAATGTTTCAAAATCCAAAGTGGCATACCAGTGTAGGTGACAGAACAGAATGATTTATTGTTTTAGAAAACAACTTGATTGAAGAATGTAGTGATTTTAGCTAAAAGCTCATTCATTTGTTTTTCCATATAAGCCATACATAGAAGCCATGTAATCTCTTATGATTTATCATACAAAAAACTTTTACAGTTCACTTCTTTGTGTTTTGTATAACTAGGTCCAACCAAAAAATATTCTTGCGGGGCCAGATGTGATTCTTAAATAAGAATATGTGTCTGGGGACAATCCATTAAAACATTTGTAGTGAATAGCAGCAAAATCCAGCACTGTAAACGCTACACCAACAGGGCTTCTTTCTAAAACACCCACTCCTAATTCTTTCAGTCCATGCACTAAACTAAATTGTTGGGGTTCTGGGAGAGTGTGAAAGAAACTGAATAAAAGACCTAATGCTTAACCCTTAACTACTCGCACCATTTCTCATTTCATAGGTTCTCATGCGGTGCACTTTATGCACCAGTGTTAAAATGGCTATTTATATGCACGCTGTGAGTTTGTAATATAAAATATTGCAATGATTTTAAATTGTACAGGTTTTTAATGTTATTTAATACCTTTATTACTGAAAAGTATAACACAGTCTAGGACCATCTGAAAATAAACCTGATCCACTTCTCCAGTGTTCATTCGTCACCAGTCACACTTTCATCCACTGTAGCATTTGCACATGTATCACATTTCACTTCAGTTGTTGAATGTTCTTTGCAGACAATGTCATTGCAAGAAGAACATCTCATTGTTGTCATACATATGTAGGTACCCATGTGGTATACCAAATGTACCATATGGAACTTACGACTGTGCATCCACTCATAAATTCGGCTGGGAGCACACTGGAAGGAAACCATTGTGACACTATACTTGTAGTGAATCAGGCCAAGGATAAATGGTGGATGCAGCTGGTAGGTTCAAATAAAAGGACAATGGACAAAAATCACTGATATTGGTGTACAAAATACACCAGTGCAAGTAGTTAAGGGTTAAAGGAAATTAAGAAGCTTAAACTGATGTTTTCCATTGAGGAGTACAGTAGCACAAGTCAGCTGAAACTTTGTGATTAATTTGCACATTGTAATGACAGAGAAGCACACATACACACACATGTAGATATACAGTATTTCTGTCATTCACTATATGGCATAGTAACATCAAATAGAGTTTAGATACATTAAGCACTGTGGTCTATGGATACACAACATATTAAAACACTGTGGCTATTTTGTTATGGCCAGTTTGCATTTCCAGTTAGACAGTAATGCTAACTTCTTTTAGTTACTCATTTAGACATGCAACAGGTTAAATTTATTTGTAACATGTGCAATGTGCTCGCTGCCCACATGACATACATTTTATGTCTTTAAATGACTTTTAGGAGACTTTTTAGGTGTAGATGTTTCATTGTAAACAGGAGCTTGTTCGTTGTTGGAATAGGTTAAGGAGAGCATTTCTCGTCGTTGCAGTTAAAATCCCTGTCCCTATTTTTGAGCGCCACCTTCATGAGGTGAAATGTGACACACAGTGAACCCACCCACCCACTTTTAAGCAAAATTCCGTCATGGTTGTCTCCAAATGTATATGTTACATGTCTGGTATCGGCAAGACTAACCAAAAAACACATTAAACACTGTAATAAATCACAAGTTTATTGACTGATATTAGTGTTGTAAGTTCATTCATTTACTGAGCAGACTTGTGTCAACATAAGGTGGTAAGTGGGGGAAAAACACCTTTAGGTGGTTCAACTATACTGGTTTCCAGTCATTGTTCAAAACCATCCTCAAAATCCAATTCTGAACTACTTAAGATTTTGGTCAACATCGCGTAACCTGCAAAAAACATGTAAGACACCTGAGACATTCTATTGCAAGTCTCCTTGCTACCTTCCCATTTTCCAATTGTTATATGCTAATGCAACCTTTTATTTATTTATTTGTGATACCAAATCCTTTAATTTCTTTGTCAATATAGCCTTTTGGGTCCTAACATTTAAATTGGAGGAGGGCAAGTTTGGTTGCAGTGGACCAAAATGGGTAAATGATTTTGTTCTTGGGTATGAGGAAATAACTTAATGGACTTTTTGCTTACATGAACTTCATGTTTTAAAAGATTTTGTATTAGACTCCTAAGAAAAATTACCAGTTGCTCTTATTGGTAGTTTATTTATTGTGAGTCATGTCACATGCTGTATAGGAACCTGAGAAGAAACATAATTAATTGATGCTCATCATTCTCAATGGTGCATGTTCATCAGAAATTGTCTTCTTTGTACCAAATGAGCAATTTCTGCTAAACTGAGCAGATTAAAAACCGCCTTTTCTAGTAGCGTCTATATTAATAATGTGGGTAAACCAAATGATGAACTTTCAGTTTGTATAAACAGAGTGGGTGACCTGCTGAGTTACTGCATCATAGATCTGACTTTGAGAGTTGTCCATGTTTATGTGGAGCCTGCTCCTTGTCTCTGTGTTATAACAAGTTAACTCAGATATCCTGAAGATGTGTGTTAGGCTAATTAAATTGGTGTCATGGAGTTACTTGTTTTGGATTGATTTTGCATCCATTCAGCAGCTTCTCATTGAGATGGATTCCACCTCGCTTTGACCATATAATGGAGTAAACAAGGTCAAAAAAAGAATGGGCACATGGTAGCATTAGAAGAAATTGTCCAATACTGGTTGAAGTAACATTTGATTAGCGGACTGGAATTAGCAAAACAGGCATCCAGCACATCTCTGGTCATCAATTCATATTTAATAATAAAAAAAGTCAGATTGTAATTGGAAGCCACTGAAACCAACCAAGATGCTAGGTTAATTGGCTCTATGTAATTGAAGTTAAAATAGCACGAAGATTTGTCTTATTTAGTTTCCATTATTTCCTTTGTAAAAGATTTTTTTCAAGTAGCAATGAGAATTTACTGTGTTTAAGAGGTGTAAAATTATGGAGAATGTAATGTTCATATGCTTATATACATATAGCTTGTTCAGTTGTTATCTCATAGTTTGTTTTCAGGACTGTATGGTTTAGTCTCATCTCTGAACTTATTTTATGGGGCTGTTATTTCAATTCATTAATTTACAGACCAGAAATGCCTACACCATTTAAGATGCATTCTCACAAGTACATATTACATAGTGTTAGCATAAACTCCCTTGACGTGGACTTCAGACAGTATCCTTTGTAATCATGCATTCTAATAATCTTGTTAATCTGTTCTCTTCACAGACTGCCTGTGGGCAGTGATGAGTCCACTAGGGCCTCACAAAGCCATTTTTTTTCCTCGGATACTCCCTAGTTCCAGACACACACTGTGCAATTATGTCAAATGTTTTTCTTTCCCATGTATAAAATGTCACATTTATTTACATTAATTTCTGCTAATCTCAGTTTCAACCAACTCATTGTGTAGGGATGTTGCTGATTGTAGGAAACTCCTTAATCCACCGCTGAAAAAAAATTCTGGGTACTTCAAATTATAAGTACTATTTATGTATATATATTAACAGGATATGGACATTTCCATACACATGATAATACACATATGACAATACAAAGAAAAGATAGTAAACAGTTGAGTTGAATCCTGTAATATGGAAATGGAACCGTAATTAAAAATAATAAATTAAAACAAAACCATGTGGTTTATATAATCATATTTTTAAAATGTGTCAAATTGCAATTTACATAAATGATTTAGAAAGGAATTTAACAGCCAAATTACCTGCATTTGCATAAACAAGGTCTATCTTTTATATAGCATTCTGCGACAGTCCAGAGCTATCACCTTAACTTCACTTGAATGCCTGCTGTCTTTGGGAAATAGCCTGACAATAAAGTGTTTCAGCAAAACGGTCAACACTGACATGGTAGATGATGCAGAGCACCTCCCATTGATTGGTTCACAATGACTGGTTGAATGCCCCCTACTGATCTGGAGAACTATTGCAAGTTCGTTCACGAACTGCAGACAAGAGACTCTCAGTACAGCACACTGAACTAGTTCACCGAAAACATCAGTATGTGTACTGAACTGCAGATAAGAAACTCACAGTACATTGAATCACAGTTCAGTTCACTGGTGATATATGTATGGCAGATTGCTTCAGAAAGGATGGGATATGAAATAATTTTATTTAGTCATATTTCAGTGTTCTCACAGTTTTATGATGATGTGTGCACTATTGTAAGGTTCTATTTATATGATTGTTGTTTTTCTATTTATTGTTTAAATTTTATTTATTGTGAAAATTCAATAACGAGGATTATTTATTATTATTTATTATTATGTGTGAATTACTTTATTTTGTTTCTTGCTTTTTTATATTGTTTGCATTGTTTGGTGGTTAAAGTTGTTACACAGTTATTTATTTATTTTTTAAATTTTATTTATTAATTTTATTGTAATCATTCCATACAAATAGATCAATTTATAACAAAAAAAAAAGAAAAATTGAAGACAAATTAAACCCCACCCCTGAGAAGGAGAGCTTAGCCAAAAGAGAATTGCTTAGGGCTTTTTAATAAGGCAACAATAAACAAAAGAAAGGTAGAAATATATATATAGGTATATAAAAAAATGGAGAAGGAAAATAAATGCGGTAATAGTTACTTCTCTTATTCTAAAATAATATTGATTAGATCCTGCCAGGTTTTGAAAAAGTTCTGTATAGATCCTCTAACTGAGAATTAGATTTTTTTCCAATTTCAAATAATATAAAACATCGGTTTCCCACTGACTTATCAGAGGAGAGTTAGGATTCTTCCAATTTAACAAAATAAGTCTGCGTGCCAAAAGTGTAGTGAATGCAATCACCGTTTGCTTGTCCTTCTCCACTTCAAGTCCGTCTGGAAGAACACAGTTATGATACTATTCTAGAGTTTAGATAGAATGTAGCTTGTTTTTGAAGTGAATGAATCTGTGATTCAGTGATCCGAATTATTTTGGTGAACTGAACAAAGTGATTCAAATCACTAAAAAGAATCGTTTCCAACAGAAGGCACATCACAAACACTAAAGAATCATTTTGCACATTACTAATGAATACCGACTTCTGGTGCTATTGCTCCTTAAATAGCGCCACAGTGTGGAAGCAGCGGGACCTCTGGGGCTGAACTGGAAGTGATGTCAGTAAACTTAATCTTCTAGGCTGTGTGTCAGAAAGACCGTTAGAAACCACATTTCTCCAGATGCAGGCTTGCGGGTCCTTACTTCCAAATTGTCTTGTAAATGCTCTCATTTCACATGTGTGAGTGACAGTATTAACTAAAAAATGCTTTGCCCAGTACTTGTTGGTTCAGCTGGCTTTGTGTCACTGATAAATGGTAGTGTATCCAACACCAGTTAATCCATTTTCTTTTTAGTAGTTCAAATATTTTTAGACTACTGTATCACTGCATCTTTGCTGAACATTCATTTAAACATTGTTACATTTTAATTTGCCTAAGTTTCTGTCCCCACCCCCACGTAATAATTAATATTACTACTTAGTATGCTTTTTAGACCTGCTAAAGCTAGTCGGTTCTAGGTGAACCCCCTCCAGGTTTCAGGACCTTTTGTGTTTGTCACTTAACTTGTGCGTAGACCTATCCTTGCTGTTTTAAAGTTTCCCTCATTGAGTGTGCTTACATGTGCTTTAATAACACAGTTATTCACAGAAACACAGTTTCTAAAATCCCATGTAAACCCCTTATTCCTTTTAGAGAAACTGAGATCTTAGTCTCTGTCAACAGATGTAGACTTCTCTGTAAGTAATCCAGTTATTTGGCCATGTAAATCCTTAAATGGGTTACAGTTAAGGGTTTGTTGTCTACACAAGTATAATATGTTCTTTTAGTTTCACATACTTTTTCAAGCAGCCACAGTTAGAAAATGGTGGAAGCATCCACAAAGTAAATTTCCTGAGAAAAATGTTCGGGTGAACACATTATTTCTTCTCCTGGTTCAAATGATCTGTTTCAATATTTCAGAAATCGTTAAACTTCTCTTGATTAGCTGAACGTACAATGGTAAACTCTGCAACACAACCTCGGGAGCAACAAGGTAATGTGTTCAAAGTAATGTGCATTAATTAGTCTGATTTATATAGTCATGAGTAACCTAATGCAATGCGCAACTGAAATAACAATACCTGCATTGTTATCCCAGCAGCCCTGGGTGTAAAACAAGAAGCAAATGTACTAGTAAGCCTCTTTCACAGGGCTCAGTCGCACAGCCTAGCAGAAGAGTGTGCTGCACGCAAACCACTAACAGAAACATGTTAATAAGTGTCAGTTTTAATCTAGATATTTGTTATAGATCTGTTCAAACAGTGTGATTGTGTGACCCAGTGGCCAGAGTTCATACCACAAATTACTAGTGGCTTAAGTCAGAAAAGGGGATGGATGTGATTTACTTCACAGCATATAAAGGACTAAATATATTTACAAAGCACAAGAAAAATATCATGTTTGGCTTTCTTTGTGGTCAGTTTCATTAAGATTCATATATAAGCTTATGATTTAACAGCTTGCTGACCAGTGAAATGTTTAGTTTTTCATACAAAAGAAGAAAATGTAACATCTTTTGTGAATTATATTTTAT